>NC_058091.1:233629166-233934333 GCF_020171115.1 Neogale vison | reverse complement strand
ATCTGGAAACTCACTTTGGTTCAGAACTTCTTAGCATTAATGCCAGCGTAAATACGTTTTCAGTCTTTGTACCCGGGTCTGCGGGGGTGAGGGGGCTGTGCCCCACCCCCACCCTGATGCCCGTGTGCAGGAAGGTCTAGGATCCTACCTGGCCTGGGAGTGGGACCAGGGCCGCACGCACTCCTCATCCTCAGGTCTTGGACACACCGCCGGCCGCAGGGTCCCTGGCAAAAAGACGACCCTTCCAGACCTAGGCCAAGACCCGCCCGAGACAGGCGGCGCCGGCACGCTGACCCGCTGACCCGGAAGGGGAATTTCCGGTCCACCCACCGGAAGTGAGTGTAGCGCTTAGCGGAGGACCCACCAAGGATCCCGGTGACCTGGGTGCAGCATCTACAGATTTGTCACCTTAGGAGTTGAGGACTTTCTGAGCTGAATACCTTTCCTGACAACAAGGGCAGAGCCGTACCTGATACCCGAAGCACATTCTGGAGGAGTTACTGAGTGACATGATCTTGGCCCCATTCCCAGGTCGGGGGTCCTCAAGCCTCGTTGTGGCCCCTGAGCATCCCTCTCAGTTCTTTCCGAGCCCCTGCTTGGGTATCTCTGCTGTCTGCTCAAACTCAGACCCTGCTGAAAACCCGCTGAGGCGGCTGTTGGTGCCAGAGGAAGGTGAATGCCAGCAGGAGGCTGGGAGGGGCTGGGACCAGGGCTATGGACCCCCATACACATCTCAGTCTCTCCCTCCAGGTCGCTGGTGCAGTTGCTCAGAGTGGAAGTTCAAGGTTCCACCTTTTACCACCTTTTCCCAAGACTGCCAGGTCTTCCAGCTGATTGTCTTCTGCTTTAGGGATCCATGGCTGGTGGGGTCAGCAGCAGGGCATAAGACAGGGCCTGGCCAGCTAATAAGACTAGGAGTGCCCTTGACAAGGCCATGACCAGCTACCTGAGGCTTGTGGTGAGCTGCCTTAAGGCAGGCTGGGTAGGGAGGAGAAGCTAGTTCTCTACAGGGTAGATCAGTTCTCTAGGCCCAAAGGTTGGGGCAGTGCCAGATCTACTGGGCTGTGAGCCAGAAGCTACTTCCTGGCAGTGGTCACCTGTCAATGGCAGGTCTCCAGTATCAGGAAAGGAGGCATGTTTGACCAGGACCCTTTCCTGGCATATCTGATGGTCTTCACTGAAGGAAGCACCCCAAGCTACACCCTCTGTTTCTTGGTGGGGAAGTCATGATCCCAGTGCCATCTGTGGATCGAGAGGCTTATGATGCTCAAGGTTGTTCCCACGTGGCTCAAGGGCTCTGTTAGATACAGCCCTATCAGGGGATGCCTCCTTACTAGAGATCACTGTCGACCTGCACGTTTCCAACAGCCACCCACTCTCCCTTCCCTCCACCAGTACAAGGCCTACCTGTAGAACCTGGTGGAGGAATGAATTTCTGAGTCACTGGGGAGGCCTGAGCCCTCACTCCTCATTGTATAGATCCCTTGCCCCTCACCTGGACCAATAAACTGGTTCTTGCCATGGGCAAACAAAGAAAAACACCCTCAAATATAAAGCAATGTATAGATAGTACAGGGAAGACCATACTGTGATATTGTCCCAAAATATGATTCACCAAACATAACTGTTGTAAGAATATTTTAGAGGTTGATAGGCAGTGAGACTGCAAGACAAATCCAGTTCACAGATGACCACTTACAATATATATATTTTTTAAATATTTCTAGTGGTTGCCCCAAAGTGAAAATCAGGAGGTTCATGTAACTGAAATATTTTCATGGAGCTTTCAGGATGGCTGAGAAGTAAATAGAGTGCCACAAAGTAGCATGAAAAGCACTATGATTTATAGGTTATCAGGCAAAATCCAAAGATCTGCCAACTGATTAGCTGAAGCTGATCAGTTGCTTTCATGTAGGGTGTGTTCTCAAGGTTGTCACAGTCCCTACGTGACCCATTTCTAAAACCAGTCTGGCCCCCTTATGCATCTGAGTTTGCAGTCATTGATATCAGTCCTTACAAAGCCCTTCTATAACATTATGAAAACATTCTTTTCCATTATGTCCATGTCAGTGTATACAACTCTACCTATTTATTCCACTGTGTGACTATATTATGATACATATAACCAGTCCTATCCTGCTGGATATTTCAGTTAGATCCATTTATCTTCAGTTACAAGCAACAGAACAGTAAATACCCTTGTTTATATCTTTGCAAATTTTGTGGGCATTTCTCTTGAATAAAATTCTAAATGGGAAATTATTAAGTAAGAGGAACACATATTTAAAATTTCTATAGATAATGCCAGAATGGGGCAGTAGGTTTGGAATCTAAGCCTTTTTTTTAATCCCAAGCAAGGGACAAGGAGTGGTTGAACTTGGGAGACTAGCATCAAGAGATGAACTGTCTACCATACTTCATACTCCAGTACTCCTATCCCTAGCTAATGGCTACAAAGATGATATTGCAAATGGACCTAGCAGGATAAATATATTTAGAATTCTAGCTGAAAAGTTAATTCAGTGCATGAATTACAAACTGGGCATGAAAAACAAAATGAAGTAACAAGTCTGGTTATATTTATGACATTCTTCAATTCTTATTAAGAACCAAAGGATTTTTTTATCCAAATGTGTTTATGAGTTTTTAGTTTTTTGGCATTTTTATTGTCTAAAAAGGAACTGCCACCTGTATTCTCTCCTTTTGTGTTTCAGGTTTATTTCCCTTTCTGTTTTTAATAGATTAACCTGATGTTACTCTGTGAAGGGGACTTATGTTTCCAAGGCTTGGGCTCTCCTGTGTGGAAATAAAGATAAAAATTTCCAATCAAAAGTGCAATGAAGTATTGATTAAATTAGCCTCTTTTTTATTTTATTATTATTTTTTTTATTTGACAGAGAGAGATCACAAGTAGACAGAGAGGCAGGCAGAGAGAGAGGAGGAAGCAGGCTCCCTGCTGAGCAGAGAGCCCGATGCGGGACTCGATCCCAGGACCCTGAGATCATGACCTGAGCCGAAGGCAGCGGCTTAACCCACTGAGCCACCCAGGCGCCCCCTAGCCTCTTTTTTAAAAATGATAAATGCAGCAAATGGGATTACTTGATGGTTAACAGTGCAGTCTCCCTGGGCATAAGGCCTGACTTCCCCAAATACTGGCTGGGGAAAAGCATAACCACTCTCTACACCTCTGTCTCCTCGTCTAGTAAGATGAGAGTGATAATAGGGTTATAGTTCCTTGCACAGAATCTGGCACAAAATAATGTTAATTGTTATTATTTATTCCAACATAATAGCCAACCCCACCCCCTCCTAAAGTTCTACAGGGTGCTACAGTGCCCACGACCAAATAAGCCTCTGGGCAGCTGTTCTGTGAGTTGACAGTCATGTCATGGCCAAGTCGGAATGAATAACTCCTACAGGGAAATACACCAGGAGTTGGGCTCAGTTTTAAACTATACTTTAGATGCAACGTGCTAGATAATAAGAGGCCTGGTAAGAGACTAATAGCTGACCTTTACTGAGCACTTATTCTCTGTCACACTCTTTGAAGCATTTTATGAGCATTTTCTCACTCTATGCTCACAATAATCCTATGCAGCCAGTGGTGTTACGACCATCGCTGTTTTCCAGATGAGAAAATCAAGTATAGAGTGTTTAATCAACTTGCTGAAGGTCACACTCTTGTTTAATAAGATGGCACAGACCTTCTGACTCCAGAATGTATGCTCTTAACCATTAGAATAAGTTAGAAACAATTGCAGAAAGAGATAAATCACAGGTAGAACAAAAGAGAGGAATTCAGATGCTGTGGCCTGATATCCTTCAAGCAACTTGTATGCAGCAGACACTATTCGAAGTGCTACCAACATATATTAGGAAGTTTATTCCTTACAGCAAACATATAAGTACATTTTACTGATAGCACTTTTATGGATAGGCTTAAGCTGTTGAGTACTCAGGGTCACAGAACTGTTAGTGATAGAGGTGAGTTTCCAAAGCATTCCCAAGCTTTCTCCCTAGGAATGCGTAAGAATTCCAAACACAAGTGAGTCATCCTCCTCACTCAGCAAATATTTATTAAGCACTTACTGGTGTCAGGCACAAATGAACAATACAGGAATGGTTCCTGCACCAGGGAACAGAGATTATGTAGAAGAGAGATATAATTTATAAGGCCAAATGAGTAAATAACATAATATTATATAATTAATGTATAATTAGCACCATTACAGGGCCCAAGAAAGGTCTAATTGATTTGACAAATGTTTATAGCAAGTTATAGGAAAATAATTCTAATTCTTAAAAAAAAAACGGGTGGGGGGAGACATTTGCTTCTCGTGTATTTCATACCCTAGAAGACCTACCGATTAAGAGACAGCTAGGACTAATCAGGGTATTTAGGGAATTACTGAGTTTTGCAACTTTCCCACCTGTGATCAAAAGTATAAGATTGTGGTTACGCAATAGCCTAGGCAAACCGTCAGCTTTTGCACAGACTTGCCCTGAGTTTAATAAGAATTAAGGTTGCAACCTGCTCATGGTTTTGAATCAAAACATTTACTGATTTCATCAGAAAGGAAACAGTAAAGAAAGAGAAGGAAGACTGGTTAGGAGTGAAGTGATCACAGCCCTTTTCTTTTGTAAGGCACAGTATCTGGTGTGGATTAACATCTATGTACAGCAGTTTCGGAACTTTGTAATCTGTTTTTCTTTTCAAATGGCTGTCTTATCAATGGTAATGTATAGGGTCTTAGTGTTACAGGATTTAACTCCCCCATTGTAAACGTTTTAGTAAATCTATAGTGATTTAAGCCATCTTCTTTATCTTTGAAATTTTTATACCAGTAACATGTCCATTGTAAAAAAAAAAAAAAAAAATTAGAAAAACACATGAGCAAAATGAAAAAAATTAAATAAAATCAACCGAATAAGTCCAGCGGCCAGAAATTAACTGTTGCTGACATTTTGGCATCTATTCTTCTAGTCTCAATAGTAATAAATACTTTGTATTATTATTAAATAACTTGGGCTCATACGCCTTGTAAGTTTCTGTATCGGTTACTTATGAATATCCTTCATGTCATTAAATACACATCTCCACTATCATTTTTGATAGTTGTATAGTATGTGTGTGTGTGTGAGTTTGTGTGTGTGCATATCTATCTATCTATCTATCTATATCACAGTTTATTTACCTACTCTGTTGTTGAACATTAAGAATTTTTTAATATTTTACTATTATAAGTAATTATATGAGGAACATGGTCGGGTATAAATCTATCACATTAGCATAAATTTCTGGAAGTAATATTTCTGGAAGTAATATTTCAAAGTATATCTCTACCCCCAGAGAGTAGGGATATATTTGCAAGGTTTTGAATATATAGTTTTTACTGGTTTTCTTTTCTGCCTTTCTTTTTTTTAACTTTTTATTTTGAAATAATTATAAATACAAGCAGTTGCAAAAATGGTACAGAGAAGTCTCTTACATCCTACAACCGGCTTCCCCCAACATCTTATATATATTACAGTATAAACACTAGGAAATTGATATTGGCACAATACAAGAAGTTACTACAGACTTTACTTGGATTTGACCAGCTGAATTATTTTTTAAGCTGAATTATGTTTTTATTATTAATAGAATGGTAAGAAGCATCTTCCTTCCTACTTTCTCTCCTTGCACAACTGCCTTTAGAATTTCTTTCTAATCTTGTAAAGAATAAAACTATGTTTAGTAGATTATTGTCTTCTGTTGAAAATGAAGAGGAGGAAATCCAAATAAGAGCCCCTCATATAGATGCACAGGTGGTGAACCACCATTTAAGGCACAGGAAATGGTAGGTTCTGCCCTTCTTTAGGTTCTTCACAGTCATTTTAATTCCTTTATGACAAACTAGAACAGGGTTTCCCAAAACCTGGGAATACAAAATGGTTATCACAGGCTTGTACAATGAGAAAGTTGCCACTTTTTCCTTCACTCCTCTGATTACTTCAAGGAGAAAGACTCCATGCATGTCTTTGGCAAGTAGCATGAAGGTAGGATGCAAATGACTGAAGTTAGGGATACATTGCGTTAAAGCATCTTGGTCCATAAAGAACCAACCAATCATATGGTCTACTATGTTCTTCTTTGGCTTTAGTTTGGGTTAGAGAAGATAGCTCTTGGTTCTCTTATGGGATCTGCTTGCTAGAAAGAAGAAACATAAGAAGGATCCTACATCTATTAAGCATTTACTATATGCATTTTATTGACTCCTCAGAACAAATCAATGAAATAGGTCCTATTAGTAACCTCATTTTATACATAAGGAATTTGCCCACGTTTTCCATCCTCTGGCAGAGCTGAGATTCAAATCAGGCCTATTGGAGTTTAAAACCATGCACTTGAGTACTGGTTTCTCATTAAACTTAAGAACCATAAGTCATTTCTAGAAAATGCGGAGTGGAGTTATCTTTGCTAGGAGTTTGGGTCACTTTACTGTGGATGTAGTAATTGCATACCCGAAGGTACTTCTAGTACTTTATTTATACTAGTGATTGCATACCCTAAAGTACACTCTTCACCTACAGACATCTTCCTGATTGGAGAGGAAATTTCACAGTCAACTTCATTTCAGACCTGCATCTTTCAAAGAAGGAAAGAATGTCTCATAGACATTCAACCCCTGCCATTCCACCTTCCTTCATTTTTCCACTATTGGAAAGTTTTCCACTTTCCTCCAATTATTCCTCTCCTTGAATATTCCAAAGGTTTTCCAGTATCATTAGAAAACCAAATCAGAGAAGCAAATTTAGCATCTGGGAAACATTAAAGTGAAGTTTCACTTAAGTATTTAAAACATTTCCAAATTTATGCTAGGTACTGAGGAAAGAGAGCAAAGGAGTATAAAACTTGGCTTCTGCCAACAAGAGTCCAGTAATGGTCAAGAAAGTCTTCATGCTACAATGCTTTAGATTTCCAATTATTTTAACCCCTTTGGTGGATTTATGGATTACTTTACAAATGATCAGCTTTAGGGCAAAGATCCTGAGACCACCAAAGTGTTAAGAGACAGTCAAAACAAATAGCACAATTCTAAAATTATAATTCCAAAATGCAGGTAAATTTGATTGACAAAAATTGCACACTTGTTTTGTGACCCAATTTTAAATTTGAAACTATGTGAGCCTGAAACAAAGGCTTGCTCGCTTGCTTGCTTGAAGGTAATTTATGTGTGAGCAAGGGTGAAGGATGGAGGAATGATTCAGAGAATAAGGAAGAAACAATGAGGATACATTGCTACATTAGCCACTCAATAGCTAAATGGTACTCATCCCACAGAACCTTATGAAGAACCTTATGAAATCTCAGGACTGCCTACTCCAAAAGATGAAAGGAGGAAGTATATTTCCATAGATTTCCCATTAGTCAAGAATCCACAGTTGTGGGCCAGGCTCATATGACTGTGAAGCAAGCTCCCACTGTTATCCCGTATTGCAACATTAGAGAAGCTATAGAGCAGGGGGCAAGAGATACATGGCAGGGTCCCGAGGAGAGATACCACCACGTAGCGTACACCTGAATCTGGCAAAATTTCTAAGAAATTTAGCCTAGGAGATGAGGCTAAGAACCTTTGAAGTAGCACCCAAGAGGTATCCAAGGTAAAAACATTATCAACAGTTTGTTGCCCCCCCACCCCCCCCCGGGATGGGAGGGGGGTGGGGGGAAGGGACCTGGCTGGCTCAGTTCTCAGAGCATGGGACTCTTGATCTCAGGGTTGTGAGTTCAGGTCCCACGTTGGGCATGGGGTCTACTCACAAAAACAAAAAACAGTTTGGTGTACTTATGCCCAGACACAGTTTTTTAAGAACATCATTCATTCATTAGTAAACCATTCAAAAGCATTTATTAAACATCAACCACATGCCAGTCACTGGGTTAGGTTTAAGGGAAAGAGCAGTGACAAGACACGTAAGTGCCTTGTTTTTCTTGGAGCTTGTCTGTTTGGGGAATCAGGCATTAAATCATTATAACATAATTACTGAATTATGGTTGTGATAACTGCTATGAAGGATAAGTTTAGGATGATAAACTTTTTATTCATAAGAGTCAAGGGAGGCTTCCCTGAGGAAGTGGCATTTAAACTAAAACTTGCGGGGGTGGGAGGTTAAAAAAAAAACAAAAAACAAAGGGTGGAGGAGAGTAGGAAGAGAGGACGAAGAATATAACTGGAAAGTGTTGCAGACAGAAAGAAGAGCATGAACAAATACATTCTGGTAGAAAAACAAGCTGTCCTGAGTCAAGAGAGAAAGCCAGTGGGACTGGTGTGGGTGGGTGAAGGGGTGATGTGCAGTAAGTTGAGGCAGAAGAGGTAGGTAGGAGCCAGATTCTGTTGGGCCTGGTAAATCAGAAAAGGGATTTGGGTTTTATCTAAGGTCAACAGGAACCTACTGAAGAGTTGTGAAAAGGGGAACAATATGATCAGATTTAGGTTTTTGTTGTTGTTGTTGTTGTTTTGTCTTACATAAATGGAGATATACTGGTAAATACAAGCAGCAGAAACTCAAACATCACACAGGTATGGAAAAAGTACAGTCTGTAATCATTACATACCAGTACGTAATATAAACAAGAGCGTTGATGAGGTGGGAGGGGTGGAGGTGGTGGACTGAGCCTGGAGTCTGGCAAGGCATGCATAGTTCAACTTTTTGTTTATTTTTGAGGACTACCTGTTCATCTGATTTGACGCCAAGGTAGCATTTGGGTAAGCCAAGATGAAATCCCCATTTAAAACTCCCCCTTTTTTTTCAAAAGCTTCAAAAGTTTCTACCAAGATTAACTTCAGGTGTAGGTGGTGTTGGGGACCACCTACAGGGTGTGAATTAGGAGGTGTTAAAAGACCACTCCTGCTCAGTGTAAACTTTGTCTTTCACGAGTGCTTAAGATTCTGAGATGCTACTGTCACTTTTCTATTCTGCTGAATCTTCAACTGCCAGATACATAGCGCAGAGCATCCTGCTGGATCTATGCTGCCTTCCTGGAATGGGAACTGGGTTTTTGAGTTTTGTCAGGGATGGGAGGGTTTGAAGCTGCTTGAGACCACTGGCTGAGCTATGGCATGAAGGTGCATGAGACTGGGCAGTTTCTGTCTTCTTGTTTTAGGTTGGCTCTGAGATCAACTGGTGTGTACATATGGACATATGTATAAATGTGTATGGATTTATACAATAAAGATATATGGGTATATTTATGGCATGTACCTGACTTTATTATGTGGGAAGCAATAATGGAAAGGAACACAGGCCCTGGGACTGGGCCAACCCGGGTTCAGATCAGAAGCTTTGTAATCCTAGGAAAGTTATGGCACCTACCTTATTGGGTGGTTGGGAGGATTTAATGAGATAATCTATTAAAATCTTAGCACTGGTCTGTGGCATACGGCAAGTGCTTCATAAATATTACTCTTAAGGTTATGTGTGTGTTTGTCTTTATGCAAGTATGTGTGTGTGAGCGTGTGGTGCAGATTTGGGCATCTAAGGGAGGCAGAGTGTGTTTAAGAACAAGAGTGGGGAGGAGAGAGAATGTTGCCCACCCCTGCAGCAAGAGTTCTGGCACTGGAGCAGAACTCTCTAGAGGTTGAGGGGACTGCAGGGCAGCTCACAGAGGAGAGGGCTCAGCTTTACCAAGTGGGAAAAAGCGTAAGGGACAACAAAGGGCCTCAGACTACAGGAGGCTTCCTGATGAGCACAGAATTTATAAAAGTAGACATTAATTGAAGGAGACAGGCAACAGAGTGGATTTGATGTTGCTAAAGCCCCAAAAACCTTTCATAAAAGAGAGAGAAAAAAAGAGTTGAAAATGGTTTCTGAAATTGACATGTATTCAAATCAGGTCTCTGCTCAGAGGACAGGTAACTTCATCTGCTCCATCCCAAAGCTCTCCCCTGTTGTGAACTCCATGCATCTTTGCTTTCTCAGAAATAACATGGAAGAACTTTGTAAAACATGTCACCTACCACCATCTGTTCTGGGGCCTCTTGATCCCCTCTTAAGATTTTCCCATAGAGTGGTAGCAAAGTACTTTCTGCATCATAAAGAATTGTCATCCTTAAGTTGAGAGAGGAGATACAGTAAAAAAAGAACACCAATTTCTAGTCCCAGTTCTCCCCTAACTTACTGGGAATCTCTAGATCTCTCTGAGCCTAGCTGCCTCATTTGCAAAAGAAGTTGATTGGTCAGCTTGGGTCATTATCTTTTGACTTCCTGCCATCCCTGATGAGGTTTACCACCCTTCAACCGTCTCTCCTCCCCTTAAAGTTATATCACCATAAGACACGGCAATGCAGAGCACTGAACACTTGTCTCTTGCTAGCTGTGACTCCTGGAGTAAGTTATTTGACCTCCCTGGGTCTCAGTTTCCTCAGCAACTGAGGATAAAGAAGAATGCAGTGTATTACCAGCTTGCTAAAAGGATTAAATGAGTTAGTGTAAGTAAAGTAGAACAGCGCTTGGCACAGATAAGGGCTACTCTGGGGTTAAGTAATAGTATCATGATTATTTACTTTATTGAATACCTATGTAACTTTACATGAAATGTATTATTGATAAATCAAGACATAAAAATGTAAGCATTATTTGGGCTATAAAAAGATTCCAGTAGGCACTGGGCAGGGAGAGAGGCTGGAACCATTCCTTTTTCAAAGCCCTTCTGTGCTTTGATTTTTCAAAAATGTATATGTGCTACCATGATATGACTTTTTTTTTTTAATTTAAAGAGTTTGAGCAAAGAGATCACAAAACTCTGTCTCAAATCTATAAATTCAAAGAATAACTATGTTTTTAAGGAGCAGTACTTTTTAGGTGGCTGGCTTATCTTTGTTATAGCTACCGTTAATATGTTTGACCTTTTCAGCAAATCCTTATAAAGGTTTAAAATAAACACAGTCACCTTGGCATGTTTATAACTGAGCATGTTTCAACTTCTGGGAAAGGAGACAAAATGAGAATAGTGAAAATATAAACTAAATATTTAGCCTTAAGGGTTGGCTTATATCTTGTCCCTTATAATCTTTTCCCAGAAATCAACTCAGTTACATGAAGGGAAGATCAGTAGCGGAGAGTAAACTCAGAGAAAATGCTGCCGACTGTCAGGCAGCGAAAGCGTTAACAGGGCTGAGTAAGGCGATCCTTGAAATGAGTAAGACTCAGAGTTGTTAAAGTTTTTAAAGCGCAGCAGCAGCAGCAGCTCCTGGGGAAAAGGCAACGAGTTGGAGGGAGCCTGGCCAAGCAGAGGATCGCGCTGAGCTGAACTCAGCTGGGGTTACAAGCTCAAGGTTAGTGGCCCCCCACACATCTCCCCAGAGCTACCGTCTTTGGAGAGTTGTCTCAGGAAGGCAAGGCGCCTTCTCTCATCCTGGTGTGTCAGGTTCTCTTTGCTGACTGGTGGGGCCCCCCACCCTCCCGCCAAATCTTCTAGGCTGCTATGCACAATTTTGGCACTTGTGAGGGACAAATGACCTCTTCCCAGGAGACTTCTCTCAACTGGAGACTTCTTTCCAGATGTCTAAGAGGAAATGGTTTCCGGAATAAGGATGTTTTCAGACCACACACCTACACCCACGAGCACGCGCAGGTACAGCGGCAGGCACAAACACACACACACACACACACACACACACACACGTATACACTGCTCCATCTTGATTTTCACAGGTTGTGACCACAATCCAGAATTCCTATCTCCTTCAGGTGAAACTGAGAACACTTGTCAAAGTAACTAAACAGGCCGTGTGACTTCATCTTGTGGGAGGAATATTGTCTTAGAGGCTAGAATAATCAGGGAAGAAAAGGAAGGGGAGAGGGAGGGAGGGATAGAAGGAGGGAGGGGAAAAAGCTTCCAAGCATCCTGGCATGTAGTTAAGGCAAACAACTTTTGAAAATAGGTTTCTCATAGATATTTTTCTTGAACATTGCTAGAACAACATAATGGGGGAGGATGTATAGTGAAGGAAATAATTCTCCATCTGCATGAGATTCAGATAAACATATCAATGTAAATTTGTCTGCTTGTGCTGGAGATAACAGATAAACCTAAGGGAAGAAGGCCTAGATAAGCTTCATAGAAGTCGCATTCTGAGGAGGCCTTGATTTGAGAACCGAAACCAATTGTCTGGGAGGAACCAGGAGCTCCTTCCGAGCCCTAGGTGGGAGAAAGGAGCACATATGCCACTTCAACTGGCCACTCTTATCGCTGCTCTTGCTTGCACACAGAAAAGCAGTGAGTAAGTCGTCAGTCACTGTGCTGAACGCTCCCTCCGAGATCCAGCAGGCAGGAGTTGAGCCTTCTACCTGCTAGCACTGAATCAGAATGAGTCATTTGAAACTTGGGTGCTGGAACAAAGTAACTTGCAGACTGTCTTATGAGACACTGCCTCCTTGTAGGTGGGATATACCTCCCGGAGCAGTCACATTCTTTTCCTCTCTTCCTTTCTCATTCAAACAGGCAAGAATTCTGACGCTCGCAAGAGACCGGATTTACCTCCCTGGCCCCGCTCGCCCTACAATGCGGACTTTCCCCCTCCAGGTCAGGACTGGAGTTTTAAAATAAAATGGATGATCTGACGTTACTTGATCTTCTGGAGTGCCCCGTGTGCTTTGAAAAGCTCGATGTCACAGCCAAAGTCCTCCCGTGCCAGCACACCTTCTGCAAACCATGTCTCCAGAGGATTTTCAAGGCCCACAAGGAGCTGAGGTGCCCCGAATGCCGGACCCTGGTGTTTTGCAGCATCGAGGCACTGCCAGCCAACCTGCTGCTCGTGCGTCTTCTAGATGGTGTGCGCTCGGGGCAGAGCTTGGGAAGAGGGGGCTCCTTCCGCAGGCCCAGCATGCTGACCCCGCAGGACAGCAGGAAAAGCAGGACTAACCCCAGAGGTCTGCAGTCCAGCCCTTTCCGCCTGGTGCCTAATATCAGAATCCACATGGATGGGGTAAGAAAGATCTTACTTGTTCATATCATGTCCATTTAGAGGTTGGATTTATGTATACCAGCAGCTAGGGATTATCTTCCTGTAGTTAGGTTTCAAAGAGTGCCGCCACTGATTCCCCAGAGATAAGTTTCTGTGGGCAGTGATCATTTTACCAAAACCCGGTGGAATCCTGAGCCTGTCTCATCCACCCAGGAATTCTTAGAATTGTTAAAGTCTCCTAGGCTCCTCCTGCTTCTTGTCTAGAAGGTAGTAGCACAAAGAAAGCCTTTGTGATTATTTTTCACCTTTCACTTCTGCTGTTTGCCTCCAAAGCAGTGCATGGGAAATACACGGAGGAGGGGAAAAAGAAAGAAAAACAAATCCAGCTGCCTTTTGCTTTTGAGATCTTTGAGAAGTTAAATGTCAGGTTTTGTTTTAATTTTACCCAACCCCAAGTCCTAAAGTGCTAGTATGACGGCGCTCGTTCATGATGCCTTCGGGAAGCTATCAAGATAACCTGAACGCCCGAAGACTGTGCAGGAGGAACCCGTATCTGTGGGTGGACTGCTTGATAGGAAGGCTGGGCTGTGAAGTACAACACGTGTATACAGCAACCCTGCAGATGTCTTCCTTTACAAAATGAATCAAACGTACTTAAAAGGCTCCTCAGCGGCTGCCATGACCGCAAGGGCCCAGGAGTGGCGCACGGGAGATCCTAGTCGTGTGTTTGGTGTTTGGATAGTGCAAATCGCTCTGGCCAGCCGTGCACAGGGCTCCGGAGGTCTCCATCTGACGTGGCGGCGAGCCTTTTGTGGGAAACTGTGTTAAGGGCACATCTCAAGAGGAGGACGCAGTCCTTGTGAGCCCTGTGGGATTATGCACACTGTAACCCCAGGAGTCATTGTGTCAAAGTAGACACAGAAAGCCGTGACCTGGGTGGCCGGCACACTTAGAGAGTCAAGGCTGGCTTCTGTGAAGTCTTACCCAAAGCGAAGCGCTTTAAAGCGAACGGCAGAGTCCCTCAGCTCTGTTGTGAAGAGTAACAGCGGGTGGAAGGGTCATTGAGGATTCCTTCCCGCACAGGAGAATCGGCTTATGATGTGCTGTCAGGACACGTGTAAAATGTTCCTTTCAAACAGCTCACCCCTTCCTTCTGTTCAGTGCATCTCTAAGCTGCCCTTGCAGTAGGGGAATGTGGCAATGGTCGAAAATGAGAGCGGGAAGAAACGGGCATTGGTGTGATTTCTTCACTGCAGACTTTTTATTGCCATTGTGCTCCTCTGTGTGACCACATTCCAGAAAAGGGCTTGGCTCCTTCTTTCTTTCAGGCTTCCTGTTAGCCCAAGGACTACTCATCAAACTTCTCTCAAGTGCCTTGTTTGTAGAGAATGGGGCTCCATGGAGGTCAGCAAATCCTCCTTTGAATTTCTAAGACACAGCAACCACCCCTCCCCCACCCAGCAAGGTCTGACTTGGCTCCTGGTGGAGTATCTTCACCGCTAAGAAAGTATTGCTAAACTGGGAGGAGGCAAGTCCCTAACCTCTTGGAATGTTTTTGTTCAGGTTTTTATCTTTTTTGATGTGGCTGTGTTAAGAAAAGGTAGCCACAGAGGTATCCAGGGCTGCCAAGTTTTTGAACCGTAGAAGATTCCAGGCCCCTCCTGGCATAGGGAACTGTGGGACTGAGAGGTGGTGATATGTAAGAGACAGCCGGTAAGATACTGCATGTCCCTGGAACTCTTTCACAAGGACTTGTAATATCAGACAAAGGTGCCAGTGACGGGGTCGTGCCCATCATCTGAGCCGCACTGGAACAAGTCCTTGTCGGGAGAAGCAGGCTGTGGGCGGCTGCTGCTTTCAGGCGGGCCCTGCCTTAGTCAAGATAGTCTGCGAGAGAGCAGAGCTGGCAGCCTCCCCCAGCCACCCCCGTTGCCTTCGTTTTCTTAGCCATCCTTCCTTACTTGAAGTGGCTCCTCTCATCCCTTTCGCCTCTCTCAGTGGGGCTGTGAACAGACCTGTTCCTGGATGTAAATATGGTTGTCATTCTGCAGCCTGTCTCTGCTTCCAAGAATGTAGCTGTCTTTCCTGTGAGGGCACAAGCAGGCATGCCTCCCTCAGTGAAGAGAACTGAGTCTTGTCTGGGATGCCGCACTGTCCTGAGAGGCAGAGGAGGCACTGGCATCCTCGGTCAGATCCTCGTCCTCTCTGCCTCCTCAGTTTACCTAGTTCAGTCAGCCCCTGGTAATACTTGCTCCCTACCTTCCTCCAGGACAGTGTGAAAATTATCTTTGCAACACACTCTCAGTGCCTTCGAAAACACATGCCCTGTAAATGCAGAGTATCATCATTATCATTAATTTAAACCTGCTGTATGACTTTGGACAAGCCATTTAAGTTTGCTGGGTCTCAATTTAAAATTCTATAAAATCGGAAAATACATCGTACAAACAGAGAGCCATTGTGAGGCTTAACTAATTAGTGTTTACATAGCACGTTGAGATCCTTAGATGAAAGGCATTTGGAAGATCATTATCGTAGTAAACATTATTATTGACTGTTTATTGTGCCCTGCCGTGCATGAGGAATTCCACAAGACACAGAAGGAGTGATAGCGCTTGGCAGGACGGTAAAATGGGTATTATTACTGAACTTCAGTCTGGGACGAGTCCAGCCCAGGATAATACTAAGTATAAAGTACTCCCTGAAGAGGGCATAAATAACCTGTTGTCGCAGGGTACCATTTTGTAAAACACCTCTTCCAGGGGCCACGGTGTTAACCTGACGTTCTCTAAGAGTTCCCTTCCCTCCCTGTCTGGGAGTTCGTGAAGCCCAAAGTCTGTTCTGCTCACCCAGGCTCGTCTAATAGACGAGCTCGTCGGGATTTTCTGTTGGCTCAAAGAGGCCTGGTGCTTCTCGTGCCAGTCGGCTTGCCAGATGGATCCAATAGTCCCACTTCCTGGTGCCAGCCAAAGAGAGAAAAAACAGTCCATTGTGCCTACCTGTCCAAAACCCTCCCAAGCCTCCTGGGTAAAAAGAAAACCTGAGGCATGGCTGTCGGTTCCTACAGCATGCGGTTATTTCAGACCAACAGGTGAGATCAACAGACCCTTGGACAGCCCCCCGCCACGCAAACCCTACCAGTTCTTACTGCTTCCCTCACAGCAGTTAGGCAGAAGGAACTTTGCATGCCTTCGAGAAGATTACAGCCTCCTGAATAGCTGATCTCTCTTCCTCCTTACTGTGTGAATTTTTAGAAATATTTCTGAATTAAGACAGGCAGGAAAGCAGTGAAGCTTGCAAGCTTAGATTTGAAAAATATAAGAATTCAAATCCTCCTGCTGCTGCTCGACAGTTGTATACTTTGGGTGAGTCCCTTGAACCTCAGGGCCTCAATTCCCCATCTGTGAATTGAAGATAATAGTAGCGCCTACTTCAGAGGGTTGCTGGGAGAAATAAATGAGGTGATTCATGTCAATTAGCTCTTAGCACGGGGACGGCTCATGCTCAGCAAATGTTAGCTGGTATTGTTATTGAAGTGACTCAGGACTTCTCGCTCTAAACTGCGCGTCCTCTTTCACCCGCTTGTTAATAGAGTGCCATCCCAAGATGGTCCCTGGTATCCTGATTTCTGGCCTGTTTGATTTTTCTCCACATGACCCATGGCTGTGATTCAGATGTGTGATTCTTCCCAACTGGCACTGGCTTAGCAGCCCACTTCCAAGACCCTGAAGGAGCTAGGAACTGATTCCAGGAGAAAACTCGCTAGCAGCCTTTTCTCCCCAAATAACAAGCTCAAACGAACACGTCATGTAGGTGAAGAACTTTCCATTCCCAGCATCTCTGATTCTTCCGTAACTTCTCTAGTTGCCCTTCTCCTGCCTCTCTATCCCCAGCACAAATGTCTCTGCCCCAGGTCTTGCAGGGCCGGACTTTCTCTCTTCTTTGTTACACATCATGCCAACCACACACATTTCTGTCTCACTTGCCCCAGCTCAGCGAGAACACACCTGCCACCTCCAGCGCACAGACCAGGTGGCCGTGTCCTAGAAACTTCTTTAGCTGGTGTTGCAAGCACCTGAGGTGGGGAAATCAGGTCAGAAAACACACAAGGGAATTGAGCTAAGTAGAAACCAGAAGGTATCCAGCTTCTTTTCTGGGTCTCAGCTGCTGTGTCCTGTGACACAGACAGTGGTTTCTGCAAAATTGGCAAGGAGACTAAAACTAACCCAAGCCTCTGAAAACAGCAAGCAGAGGCCACCTGGGTCAGCAAGGACCGCATGCGACAGGTGGAGGAAGACATAAAGCAGGAGCTAAGGTGGAGAAGTCAGGAGACCCAGATGGTTCTCCACCTTCACACACATTGGTGCATCTTTTTAAAAACCATATGGTGCCAAATTGGCTCTGCCCCCAGCCTCTCTCTGTGTACATCTTTCCTAGTTACAATCCCTTCCCTTTTATTATTTACCATAATGTTAGGGATATGTCATCAGATAGAGCTGGGTTTGTGCTGGGATTCAATTTGCTTTAGGCAGGTCACTTAACCTCTCTTACCCCCAGTTTCCATATTTGTATAATGGAGATAATAATGGTGTGCATCTATCATGAGCCTATTGTAAGATTAAAATGAGATAATGTATGTAAAATGAGTACAGATGCCTGGCACATCACAGATGCTGATAAATGTTAGCAACAGAAAATAACAAAATAGTAACAGTAGAGGAGAGAGTCTGCTGGCATAGGATTTGGAGTTCAGCCTCACATAACCATCCAGAGACTTCCCTTTAAAAATGACGCAGAGGGGATAGGGAAAGGAAGGGGAGTTTTAAAAAGACAAGACTATAGTGATAGAAAATAATGGTTCTGAGTGGTTGCTGGAGACTATGGTGTTTCGAGAGACAATGTGACGAGAAAGGGTCATGAGGGAGTTTTCTTCAGTGAGGCAACTGTTCTATACCCAGACAATGGTGGTGGTTATAGGAGTCCGGGGATCTGTTAAAATTCACAGGCATGTATACCAGGAGAGAAAAAAAAAAAGTCTATTTTACTGTCTGATGATGTTTAAAATATTTTTTAAGATGGGAAGAGAGCTCTTGTACACATCTTATAGTCTCTGCCTGATATCACCTGGCCCAGTCTGATTTCATCTCTTCGCGGACTGGGTCAGTGCTGTTTTTGAGGACTTGGCCGTCATTTGAATGGCCAGGGTAGTTCCTGCAGGTGCGTTCCTCTGTGTTTTAGCGAGCAATCCTATTACCTGTTTCAGTTTTCTCATCAGTTAAAGCAGTCTGGCCGAAGGGTGGGACAGACACTGCAGCTCCGCTCCCAGAGGGTGGCCAAGGCAGAGGGGTGGGGCGGCGGGCTCTCCCAACGCAACCTCAATTACCTACCACTCAGGGCAGGTCACCTAAGGGATTAGCCAACACATATTTTTGTGTTGTTTTCCTTTCCTCTTAGGAAAGGTTGCCTTCCCATACGGCCCTTCATAGGATAGAGAGATGATGCGAGCAGGAGGTAGAACGTTTGTTCAGTCATTTTACTCACAAAAAGCATCTTCATCTCTCCCGTTGCAGACACCACTGCATAACTTTGGGCTGAGCTGGGCCCCGTTCAGATACAGCTCTCCTCACTTTCCTTCTCATTTTCTTTCTCATTTCTTTCTTAAATCATGCATACATATTAGAGCAGACTTTCACAAAGCGTAATCTACATGCTACAGATGGATGTTCTTTCAAGCTCAGGGTCAAACAAACTCAAGCTTAAAACAGAGCTAAACAGGGGCACCTGGGTGGCTCAGTCAGTTAAGCATCGGCCTTCGGCTCAGGTCATGATCCCAGGGTTCTGGGATTGAGCTCTGCATTGGGCTCCCTGCTCAAGCGAAGAAGGAGTCTGCTTTTCCTTCTCCTGCTCTCCTCCACCCCCAACTCATTTTCTCTCTCACTTTCTCCCTCAAATAAATAAATAAAACCTTCACACACACAAAAAGAGAACTAAACTTTTTTTTCTTTGCAGCAGCACTTGTCAGAACTTTTAGCATGCTGATGAAGTAGGAATCTCTAAGTGATAAATTATAATAAGAAATGTTTCCCACATTTCTTTGACAGTGGCATGCCCCTCTCCTCCCTTTTATTAATACCTTGAATAGTATTAATTGTACATGCGACAAATTTGGGAAAATGTCTCCTACTAATGCAAAGGCAGCTGAGCCCACAAAGAGAAACTGTGTTGTAATTAGAAACTGAGGACTCATTCCAAGAAGAGTTTCAGGCAAGTTCTTGCTATTAGAAGATATTTTTGGAATTGAAACTCACTGTCACCACCTTCTGTAGTGTTTCTTTAGCTCCTATCAGTGTCCTGCTGTGTAAGCACTAGGGGAAGACAGCAAAGTTAGGATTTTCACCTTTCCAGTGCTTACTTTCTAGTGGCAAAACCAACTAGTCAATAACACACACACACACACACACATATATATATATACATAAGTGGAGATATATATATATATACATATATATACATAAATGTGTGTGATAGACACACACACACACACACACCCCTGACTCAGAGATATTACCCATTAGACCTGGCTCCAGTAGGAAGGGAAGGTAGCATTTCAAGTAGGAAATGACCCTGTACCTTTGGCGCTGTCAAACCATTAGAAGATGTGTTACAATTTTCTTTATAGCACTTAAGGGAAAAAGGAAATAGTACCATGTTTGATATTCGCTGTAAGATACATCCAATTTTAGAAACATTAAGATATAAAGAAAGGGGTAGCTTACGTATTGTCTGATTCCATTTATATAAAATTCTACAAATGGCAAACCACATAGTTATTTGGTGAGGGATAATGCAAATGTTTTATGTGATGGTGTATAGGTTTGTCTAAATTTATCAAATTGTACTCTTAAGAATAGTTGCAATTTTTTCCCTCTACAAATTATAACTCAGTAAGGTCAATTAAGACAGTGAAGTCTTAGACTCAAGAAATGGTGATTTATTAAAATGATGATTAATAAATGACATTTACTAAAATGTCAGTGAGGTGATTCAGTTTGAGAGAAATGAAAGTTGGCCAACCAAAAGAAATTTTCTAGAAAAAAACAGGTGTTTTAATGGTCAGGAAAGACATGGTCAGGCGGTGAAAAGGCAGCATCTGTTCTGGGCACATGGGTGCTAGGTAAGACAGGACAGGAATAGCTGGAGTAGAATCAGAGTTGGAGGAGAGGGAGAAGGAAACAGATGCAGTAGAGACCAGGTAACTGGATACCTAGCCTCAGACCACCACTGGGAAGACACATGTTGGGTATTCTGTATGGTAAAGTCTCTCCACAGCCACACTGGTTCTGTATCATCTCGTGGCCCATGGGCTGTATCTGCCTAAGGGATTCAGTGCAGCCAAACACTGCTCCAAGTGGCTGGCTGAGCTTACTGGGCAAGTGAGGAGTCATGTCCACCTCCTGGCAGACACAGCCATTTTCCCCCATTGAAATGGCTGGGATACCCAGTAACCCTAGCAGATAGGAATGGTAGCCAGTGCGTACAAAGTAGGTGGTAGAGCACAGGCAGGGAAAGAAAAGTCCGTTTGTCATGGGCAGGTTCCTGCAACTTGGGTCTGTGTGTCAGCCCCAGGGGATACAGCTCCAGACCCCAGCTCAGAAACCAGGGCGTTCAACAGGAATCTTCTAAGTACCTGCTCCGTCCGAGGCTCCGTCTTGAAAGCCCACACCGTTGCAACCTCATACCACAGATGCTCCTGGCCTCAGACTCGAGGACTCAATTATTAGCTGAGTTCGCCTCTGATCTCTGTCATTTCTCCAGTCTTTTATCTAAGCCCAAAAGGAACAAGCAACTTTTTTGGTTTCTCAGTACAGTGCTCAGAGCACCCAGCCCACAGCCTGGCCCATGTTAGGAACCACCAAATATTTTATAAATGAATGAATAAATAAATGAATACCTTCATTTCTGTGGTTGACCTCATGGAATCATGGAATAACTCTTCATGATGCAAGAATGAACTCTTCATGTATCAAGCCATTAGAGAGCTATGGGAGGAATGAGCAGCACGTTATTTTTGGTGTGAAGTCATGCAGTGACTGAAATCTAGATGTGAATCACCTTACTAATACCTTTCTGGGTGACAGCACTCTCTGAAAGACACAGTGGGCCAAGTTCAAAACCACTTAGCTCAGAAATCGCTAACCCTCCGAGCATAGGAAATGCCACTCCATGTATGGCTAAACTTTGCATTAGATACCAAAAATTTTGTGTGCTCATTTGATCTTGGGAGAAACATTATCTTGAGTTAATTGACACTTAGTCACAGGGATACCAATGACAAAAATAAAGATGCTGTGAAAGAATTTGCTGCTAGAGTTGTTAGCTGAATTGACCTGGCCTCCAGTAGGAAGGGAAGACAGCATTTCAAGTAGGAACATGGCCCTCTTCCTTTGGCGCTGTCAAATCGACATCACACATAGATTATAAAATATACGGATTTACCACTTCAGTCATTTTAGGTGTGCAGTTCAGGGGCATTAATTCACTTACGGTGGTGTGCAACCGTCACCACTGTTCATCTCCAGAACTTTTTCAGCATTCTATACTGAAACTGTACCCATTAAGTAATAACTCCATGGCCCTAAGTACGTGTGTGTGTGCGCGTGTGTGTTTTCAAACTTCTTTCTGAATAAGAAGGAAAAGGCATTTTAATATTGTTTTTAAAATATATATTCTAATTTTCTGCTGCTTCTGAGCTTAGTCTTCCAATAAACTAAGTAAATAAGTATGTTGTGATTCAAAACAATGGCTCTCAACTCATGTACCGACTGTGCTTCTGGGTAAGTTACTAAGCAACTCTGAGCATCATTGCTATAAAATGGAAACAGAAAGCTCACCTCCTCGGGTTATTGGGAAGATTTAACAAATTGATACCTGTAAAGTGCTTAGCCAAGGTCTGGACAAAGTAAGCTCCTAGTAAAGGCTAACTGTCCGCTTGCACTCCCTTCTAAAGTATCAGCACACTTACTGCATTTGGACTGCTGTTTTACCATGTTGTAGACATGGAGTAACAGCGATCAGGGCCTCCTTCAGAGGATAAATCGAGATTCTTCCTGTAATGTTCTTAGCACAGGACATGACACAGAGTAAGCCCAGTGACAGTGAATGTGAGGCATGGTTGCTGTTACTTCCCATTCATTCAACAGATATGTTAGAATGCTTTTTATGAATAAGACCCTTTTCTGGGCTCCAGTGATGAACAAAAATAAGTAACATATGATCCTTGCTCTCAGAGAGCTTACGGTCTTTCGAGAGAGCCATCTGAACTAAAAATTATGATGCAGTTAATACATCTTGAAGGACTCACTGTGGGTCAGACACTGGGTGAAGCACTTTTACTTAGCGGAGTCTCACTTAATACTTTCTACAGGCCCCTGAGATGGGTGCTCCTATTGCCTCTACCTTCATGTAAGAGATTTGTGCTCAGTTTATGTTCAAAAGAGATAACATATGAGAAAACTGTTACAGGTAAAAATTTATAGCATCCTCTATCTGTGTTTGGGGCAGTTAGGGAGGTTGCAGATGGTCTGATTCCTAATCACCCAGACATTCACAGAAACCTGTGATACTGAGGATTGCAATCCTCAGAATGACTGAGAGGCACATACTTTGGGTGGTGAGTCCTGACACCATAGTCCTGATACTGCTGGTTTTGGACCCTGTACCTTTCAGCCACCATGCACATGTGCAGCATGGAAAGCCAAGAGAAGAGATGAGAGAACTTGGACTATTCACTGTTACTCTCCCTTGAGAGGCTCATGGGAAAACTTTAGCCTGGAGAGCAGAAGAATCAAGGCATATACTCCTGGGATGCCTCAAACAGATCACTCCAGCCCAGAACCAGGGGTTCAGCCAGGCGAGAATGCAACTCTCCACCAGTCAGGAAACTGGCCCACGTGGCCACTGCAGCCCATGCTTAGGTCTCAGTGTAACCTTCACTCCTCTGGGAAGTCAGCCCTCTTTCCAAGTCCTAATCTGGCCATAGGTTCCTCCTCAAGTTCCCAGAGGCCCCACTTCTCTGGCCTCCACAGCACGCATCAGATGGTATAGCATTTTCCAGTCACTTCTCTCTGCCACTGAACTATAAGCTCCATAAGGTTAAGGAGGTATCTTGTCTCCTCTGTCCCTAACAGACTGGCTGAAATGCAAACAGCTTTCAGTAAATATTTAATGACGGAACGCGTGCTGCTTGCCTTGTTGTAAGAAACTGCAGTTAGCAGCTTCATGGCTCAGGAGCTCCTGATGTCTTCCCCTGAGGCTAGAGGGAAAGGGGATATACCAGCCATTTTGTTCCCAGGATCCCTTCCAGCCCCTGTCTTGTTGACAAGGGTGTTTCTTGATGTCAAGCCAGGTGTGTTAGGAATGGCACGTAGGTGCTTACAGGGGATTCAGAGGTAATTGGGAGGTGAAAAAAGAAGTCAGACCAGAATGGAGCCAGAGAGAGCACCAACTGCCTGACATGCCACAACCCTCTGAGCAGGGTGCCCTGGATCTGCAGAATGAAGGATGATATCGATGCACACATAGAAGTATTTTAATTGGTTGCCAAGGCAATGCAGCAGAATCAGTGGGCATGGGGCAAGAATAGAACTCTGCAGAGCTGTGTTCAGGAGGGGTGTTGCTGATACCAACAAGCTGCATGGATCTGAGAAAGGCAAGGCTGCCCTAATCTCATTTGGGACTTCTACTTAATTAACAGGAAAGGTGAGAAAAGGAGGGGCAGAAGAGAAAACTCCCTTCCTGGCTCTCTGGAGAAGCAGGAAGGACCATCTTCTAATTTCAAATTTCTCCTTGGAGTGGTAAATTCCCGTACATGAGGGAAATCCATGTGGACTGGTTCCATGCTTGAAGGCAGGGGGAATAGAGTGAGTGAAGAATGGAGGGAGATGGCCGCATTCTCTTCCTCCTGAGAGATCATAGAAAGACCTGGGACACCGAAGCCTGCCTTTGAACAGGAAGGACATTTCCCATCTTCTTTTCTGAAGATTCTGAAACACTAGGATTTCATTTTCATTGTTGTTAAATTTTGCGGTTGAGACATGTTCTGGGTTTCCTATCTTCCCCATTCTAATGGTTATGCCAAGGCCCAGCGAAGCAAGTAGACCTCATCCTGTGCAATGTTTGTCCTGATTGCTTGGGCAAGGAGGGAGGGACCAGGAAGGAGAGAAGCCAGACAGGACGAGGACATGGTTACCAGTCAGCACCTTAGCCAACGGCCATTACATGGTTCATTCACACCGGGTGCCAGACACTGTGCGAGATAGCCATGGTTTTCCTTAAATCCTCCAAATAACCCGTGGAGGTCTGGGATATTTTCTCACTTTAGAAAAGTGGCTAGGAAGTGTCAGAACCAGGATGTGAACCAGGTCTACCTGCTTCCAAGGACTGGGCTCTCAACCAGATCAGTCCAGGGGACCAAGACAAGCATGGTGGTTCCCTTAGAGTTCCACGGAGCACTGCACTAACGATCATTGCTGGGTGGGAACTGTTGGCACCAAGAGTACCATTCTAATGTTGCTGATAAGCTTCCAGAGTATATATAATGTCATCTGTGGCCAGCTCAGTTCCATGAAATGCCGTGTCTTGACTGGGTGCCACTTGGTCAGAAACTTAAGGTTTTAAGTACTAACAATGAGTTTAGATGATTAGGAAAACGAGACAGGGGGAATGGAGTCAGAGAAAAGAGGAGGTTAGAGAAGAGAAAGGCAGAAAAGTTTGCATCTATGATCTACACTGGGGTAACAGAAACCAGGGAGGGAAAAGAGGAAAGGGAAGCAAAATAATCAAGGGGCCAAGTCCACAAGGGCCAGAATTTGGGGAGATAACGTTATCAGGAGTTATAACAAGCTCTGATCCAGAACTGCTTTCCTTTGCCTAGAAATGTAAACAGAGTCAGAACAAAATATTTAGGTTCCATTCCTCTTGGAAACCTGTCATCTGGACAGGCAGACTGGTCCATTATAGGTGGGGACAAAAAGAGCCTGAAATTCAGGAAAGTCAGCTTCTAATCCTACCTTAGCCGAAAAACCAGCCATGTGACATGAAATGTATCTGAGTCCTTAATAGATGTTCACAGCTACTGCAGTTACAGGAAAAGTCCCAGATTCTCTGAACGTCCAGATTCTAGCATCTCAAATGTAAAACTTGTCCTTTTTGTATTTTACAGAGTGTGATGCACAAGAATTTGGATTTATGTTTTTCAGAAATAAAAGTTTCTGGAAAAATAGGTACCACCAGTTATGGGCCCTTAGAGTCTTCAAGGGGCTGTGCTAAATACTTCACCTGCAAAATTTCAAATCCACAGAGCAACACTGTTTTACAGACAAGGAAACGGAGGTTCAAGAATACTGAGTAGTTTGCCCAAAGTTACTCATGTAGACTGACTCCAAGCCCACATTCTTGACCACTCTTGACATTATGCTGGTTAACCTTGCAGCAACACTAGCTCTGCCTCTCTTATGCAAAGAGTATAAACAGCATATACCTTCTTTAATGTATTTTTTTTAAAGATTTTATTTATTTATTTGAGAGAGAGAGACAGTGAGAGAGAGCACGAGCGAGGAGAAGGTCAGAGAGCGAAGCAGACTCCCCATGGAGCTGGGAGCCTGATGCGGGACTCGATCCCGGGACTCCAGGATCACGCCCTGAGCCGAAGGCAGTCGTCCAACCAACTGAGCCACCCAGGCGTCCCGACCTTCTTTAATGTATTAATGTGGCATTTGTAAATTTCTCTCAGGTCATGTTACCTTTGTAAATCTTGTCACTCCAGAACTACATAAGACCAACCATATGTGCAGGGATTGAGTGAGGCTTGTAATTCCTTTGTATTCTAGAGTCACATGTCTAAAACAGATCTTAAATGTCCTCCAAGCCAGCCATCCACCTCTCCTGCACTTCAGCCCTCTCAGACTTGCCACAGAACTGGTGCATTTAAATCTCCAGCATGGGGGAGTCTTCTGTTCCTGATCACACTCTGTTCCCTCCACCTCTGACAACAGTATTAGAAAAGTCTTCCTGAAACTGAGCCAACAAAACATACTTGTCCTTTCTTTCCATGAGTGACTACAGGTTGGTGAAGGCAGCTAGAAGAGGTGTATTTTATTCTTATTTCTTATCTTCTTCAGGCTGAAATACTTCACTTAGTTCATCTAGTGAGCTGGTTTTTCAATATTCTTAACCCAGGGGGTGAGATTGAAGAAAAAGAGCAGGAGTGTGAAGTCGTAGTAGTTGATTAGAAATCCCAGTTCTACCTCTTGTTAGCTGTGAGACCTTACGCAAGTCATTTAATCTCCCTGAGCCCTGATCTCTCCCTCTGAGAATGGAGTAACATTACCTGCCACATATGTTGGCTCTGAGGATTAAATGAGATACTACACATGACACACTGAAGGACCGGTCCATGAATGCCTGCTGAATACATGTGAATGATTTTTGTTATTCTTCCCTATTATAGTTGCCAGTCTCTCTGCATTGGTATTCATCTTATTTCACTGAGAGCACCCGGTCCAGGGTCCACTTGCTTTCTGTTTAAACCATGCACAGATAAGCATAACAGGGTTTTGTCCTCTGAAAGATCTCTGAAGTATTTATACACTGGGTTTCGGGTGGCTTCAGGAAGAATTGCCAGACTCCTAGAGAATCTGTCTTGGGATCTCTTCCCAGTGAAGAACCTCTAGGTATAACAAGCATTGCTAAAGCAACACTTTAACAGGATCGTTGTTCTTGCAAACAGCAGAGAACGTACCTTTTCTTTGGCTCTAAGTTTTGGAGGGCACATTTAACATTTCTGTGGGTGTATGGTAGGCTGCTGGCATAAACTCAATAAAATGAAGATATTCTACACTGTAGTAATAATAACCCTGGTATGCAGTCATGACCTAAACATATATTGAGTGTTTGCTAGGTGCCAGATACTAAACAAGGCACTACAGTATGACCATAAACAAGATACACATATAATGTACACTCTCCCAGGAAAGATGAAAAGAACCAAGAACTCCATGGTCTTAGTTGATACTCCAGAATCAGACCCTGTCACGAAGATTGAGTGCTTACAGATGATTTGGGAGGTGTAATGACATTGGCAGGAGAGTGGAGATATACAAAGGAGGGATTGTGGCTAGTAAAGGTGTGTTACGAAGCTGGTTACCACAGGGGGTGACTGGAACTTCATCCTTTAGGAAAGCTCTGGTAAGCAGCTCAGAATTATCCTGGCCAAGAGGTGAAAGATCTTGGGTATTTATACCATATGCCTGTCAGTCATTGGTTAAGAGATGCCCCAAGGAATGAAGTAGATTCTAGAAGCTCAAGGGAGGTTTCCTAAAATTGTAGGTGCCCACTATTGGAAATCAGGCTGGATTGCACTGAAATGGTAAAAGTATCTGAAAAAAAGTGGGTTGAGTACCATCTGCATTATGCGTACACACTGAATTACCGAAATCACAAATTATGATAAATTTGCTGTGTAAACTAACTCTACACAAAGGTTTGAAATAGAGGGTAAAAGGGAACGTTTCTGACCAGAGTAGTCCAAGAACACCTTGCTAAGAGGAGGCATTTTTGCCGAGACCTGAAGGATGAGAGGAAGCCCATTGAGTGAAGAGCAGAGAACTGGATTGCAGCTCTGGAGAACATCCTGAGTCCTGTGCCCAGAGGGCAGAGGGTGCTTAGAATCTGGGAACTGACTAGAGACCAAAGGGCTGTGGGGAGTGGGGGAGAGTTGGTGGGGAGCAGTAAGGTGAGCAGTATGAAAAATGGCTGCAGGGGAAGGTCTAGAGGGACCAAGGTGCCATGGTGATGAAGGGAGATTGGATCCTACTTCTAATGAGAAAGATCCAAGATGAGAGCTGATTCTGATACCCAGTTTAATATATACTTTGGCTCCTGTGTGGGAAGTTAATATCTGGGGGACAAGGATGGAAATAGAAGATCAATTCTAGTCTTCTGTCTGGGGTGCCTGGACTAAGATGGTGACAGTGATAGAGATAAGTGGATGGATATGTGAGCAAATCTGGAAGCAGAAACAGGAGAATCTGCTGCAGTTTGGTTTCTTTCTGTGTCACTCACCTTCACTGTGCTAAGCACTTCCATTGAACTCTTGGAACCTCTGTGTGAGGATTACCTTCCTCCCCATTTTACAGGTGGGAAGACTCAGGTTCGGGAAGATTAACTTGCTGAAGGTCTCACCAAGGATAAGAGACAAAGATGGATTTGGCCAAAGTGCTCTTAAGGAGCTCTGTTGTAGCATTAAAACCGAGAGGTGGGGTTTGGCCACATGTCATTCTCTCTGAATGTGTATGTCACTGTTTGCTTCAACAGTATTCACTTGCAGCATGTCCGTGAGGCAGAGGGAAAATCACAGGCATTAGGGATGCCTCGGTGGCTCAGTTGGTTGGGCATCTGCCTTTAGCTCAGGTCATGATCCCAGGGTCCTGGGATCAAGCCCTGTGTTGAGCTTCCTGCTCATCGGGGAGTCTGTTTCTCCCTCTCCCCGTCCCCCACTCCTGCTCTCTCTTGATATCTCTCTCTCTCTCTCCAATAAATAAATAAAAATCTTTAAAAAGAAAAATCACAGGGGCACCTGGGTGACTCAGTGGTTTAAGGCCTCTGCCTTTGGCTCAGGTCATGGTCTCAGGGTGCTGGGATCAAGCTCTGCGTCGGCCTCTCTGCTCAGCGGGGAGCCTGCTTCCTCCTCTCTCTCTCTGCCTGCCTCTCTGACTACTTGTGATCTGTCTGTCAAATATATAAATAAAAATCTTTAAAAAAAAAATCACAGGCATTAAAACCAAAAGCCATGGGTTTGAATCCCAGCCCTCTCACTTGTTGACTATTATTATGACTTTCTGGACCTCAGTTTCCTTCCTAGTAAAGTCACATAATAGCTACTTCCAGTGCTTGGTCTTGAGATTAAACGGTAGGCTGTAAAGCTGGTTCAGTAAGATGTCCCAGCATCATTTCAGCGCACCTCCCCAGGTACCTCCAGCTGGGAGAAAAACTGGGGCCAAATCAGGCTCCCAGCCTTGGTTCAGGAGACTTGATTCTGAGGACTCCGGGACAGGTTCCTTCAAAGGGGAACGCATCCAGGCAAATTCCTCCCATGACTCTGGGTACTGCGTAAAGGCACTCCTAAACCGAGTTCATCTCAGGCTTTTTGGAAAACTGCTACCTTATAAGGAATCATAAAGCATAGGTGCTGAGAGCCACAAAGGGCTATAAAAAACATCTCACCCAATGTCTTCCACACACGTGGAGTCTAAGACTTAGCGAGAACAGGCTTTCCAAGGCCACAGTGAATAGACAACACGGACCAAACTCCAGGTCTCCCGAATCTCAGTCTGAGCGGTTGGTGTGTTGCCAAAGAACCTTGCATCTTCCGCAGACCATTGTAATTAGTTTGCTGGGCTTTGGTCAGAGGCCTCCAAAGCAGATTTCGGCGTAAAGAATATTTTTAGAAGCATGAACACATTCAGATCACGTGTAGTGTTTTGCAACGTGGCCTCTTCAGGGCACTTTCAGACCTGCGGCGCCCAACTGCAATTTGGTCTGAGAGGCAAATAACCATTTACACAGTCTCACAGTTTATGCCAATTTTGAGCCTCAAAAGGCAGTTTCCAAAGACTCAGAGGACAGCACAGGGAGGAGCTAAAGGGAGAGACATAGACTAAAACTAAGTGGCAATGAAACCATGTTTCAAATGAAGAGCAAAAGGTCTGAAAACGCTAAGCATGGAATTAGCCACAACTGCTTCCAACATCATGGATATTGTTATCCAAAAGCACTTTTGTAGGCAGCCACTGGCCTCACTCACGCGATTTTGGTGTTGCTTTTCAACATTTTAAATTATTTCCAAAGAATAGAAAAATGATTCCTGGGTCACAGGAGATGACTATGTCGAGCCTCCCATATATAATATTAATTTGCTATCATCTGTGTTTGCAGAACTCTTTCAATTTCAAGTCACAGAAACCCACCTCAGGCTACCCCAGACAAAAGTGGGACTTTGTCAGCTCCAAGAGCGGCAACCTCAGGGCCTCTTAAAGACCCAGATTGTCCTGTCAGATCACTTTCCCATGTCTTGATTCCACTTTTTTCTATATATTGGCATCATTCACTCCGAATGCAAATGACATTTTCCATGATGCGTGTCGAAGAAGGTACATCCTCCTGGGTTCTTAGTTACAAACAATAGAATCTACTGCAAAAACAAGATTGAAGAGACAGGATTCATTTAAAAAAAAAAAAAAAAAGATGCAAGGTAGTTCCCAGAACTCCTAGGAGGACTGCAGAGCCTGATTTGAGGCCACCTTGCTCTGGCCCCTCCTCCTACTGCTGCAACTGGAGGTCACCCTAGCGTTAGCAAACTCTGACCTCTTCCCACCAAGTGGAGGCAAGTCTACCTTGGTAGACACAAAGAGTCTATCTCTTTATGTCACTAGCTCCCAGTCTGAAATTCAAGTCAGGTCTCTCCAGTTGACAAGACCTAATCCCTGACTGCAGGCCATCCTGATAAAGCTGGCATCTGAACTTGTTCATTTTGAGGTACTTCCTGCCCCCCACCAAGATGTATAATGTAGGTGAGTTCCCAAATATGGAAAGGGGGTTCAGATGCAGGGCATTTGAAAGAATCCTGAGTATATACCGTAAGAAACACTGCAACAGCTCAGATTTACACTATTCCGTCTCCACAACTCCAGGAAAGAAGGAAAGTCTTTGCACCACCTTGTTCCATATGTACCTGTCAGACTGAAAGGACCCAGAAACTTTGAAAAGTAAGGCCTGATTCTAAATCCTAAGGCTCCTTTGTGTCTGATCCTGACAAGGCTAAGATGGAATCATGTGTCATCTTCATTTCCCTCCATCTGAAAGATGTGTTCCCTGAGCTTTTGTTTAAGATGGCTATGCTGACCTACCTCACGTGGTCTAACTTTTATGGCTGTCTAATTTCTTCCTCGGACTAGGGGGAAGGGACGTAGTACTTCTGATAAATGGAAGTCTGACAGTTTTACCAATGGAAGTCTGCTGAAATAGAAAATGAGATTCTTACCTAGGAAGAATATTAACAGGATGTAAAATTGCCACTGGCACTTAGAGGTACATAGCAGGGTCAACAAGCAGGATCAAAAGGAACCCAGTAGGCAAGGCAGATGGCAAATACAATTCTCAGTTTCATTGAAAACAGGGCAGAAAGTTAAAATGCAATCCCTCAAAGAGCTTTCACAGGTAGTGTGATATTTGATAGCAGCAAGAAGCTGATGGAAATTTTTATACAGATGCTGAAATTAGCTTTGCTAACACATACTCCTAGGGTGAACACCACCCAGCCTGACTCTTGCGAAGTTGCCGGGGGGAGATAAAATGAAGAGGGCAAACTGGTATCATTTTTGAAGACAAGAGGATTTTTTTGGAGCCGTTGCTCTCCTGCAAACATCCTTTTCTTTTCTTTTTTAACAAAAGAGTTTGTAGTGGGGAAAAATCCTGAGGGGGTCATCTTTAGATGTCATTTGTGACAGTCTCCCTAATTTGGTAGTAAAATTAAGGACGTGTTGAGTTGAAGAGTTTACTCATTTCTCTGAAAGCACATTCTTTGACTCATCTCAAGACGACTCCTGCCTCTTTCTGGCCTGGGGGAAGGGAGAGAGTCACAGAGAGAGAATATGGCCATAGTGGATGGAGTAACATTCAGTATTCTAGGCGCAGATAGGGAACTACTGCAAGATCCTTTGGAATGAAAGGACTGAAATACATAAAATATAGGAAATAATCATTGTGATGAATGGTTAAAAGGATTTTTTTTAGCTGTGGTCCAAAAAAAAAAGTCTGGGCATCCAGTTTGGGGTATGTACTGTAACCACAGTGATGGTGTCTTTTTTTTTTTTTTCTTTTTTTTAAGATTTTATTTATTTATTTGACAGAGGGAGATCACAAGTAGGCAGAGAGGCAGGCGGTGGGGGTGGGTGGGGGGAAGCAGGCTCCCTGCTGAGCAGAGAGCTCGATGTGGGGCTCGATCCCAGGACCCTGAGATCATGACCTGAGCCAAAGGCAGAGGCTTAACCCACTGAGCCACCCAGGTGCCCCGGTGTTATCTTTTTTAACTGAAGTTGCTGACTGCAGCTGTTGGCCAAACTGGTTGTTTTAACCTGATGTTGATTTTTATTGATACTGTTTAGACCAGTGTATCCAAGGAAATTTCCTTTGCATCAGCACAGTTTATCAGATCTCTATGTGAGGACTTTTTCAGTTGTAATTTGCAAAATTGCTTGCCAAACTAATTTGAAAAAAAAAATGGGAGAAGGTGACTGGAGGATTGGTGGTTTCATGGAGATCTGATGAATGGATCTCAGGCATGGTGGGATATATGAGTTCACAGTGATCTGAATTCTCTCTCTCTCTCTCACCTCTGCCTGCTACTGCTTTCTTTATTCTTAGGAAAGTTCTTTCCAGGAGGAAGATATTGCAGGCAAAGTCTCATCATTCTTAAAGCTCTTAATCTTAGAGAAATGGAGGGTATTTTCTTCCATGGCAGCTCTACCAGGAAGACTCCAGTTAGCTTACCTTGGGTCCCATGTATCTTTCTGAGCAATTACAGTGAAGAGGATAGAAAGAATACTCTGATTGGTCAGGAGGAGGTCCTGCAGCCAACCTTGAAGCCAGAGGGCAGGACAGTGTCCGCCTTCTGGCAACACAGGGACTGAGCAGAATTACTAGGGAATAAAGGCGAGGTGGTTCACAAGCGGAAAAGAGTCTGTATAGACAAATGTCTCAGTAAGAACACATTTAAATCCTGGGTATGTTTTTAGGATTATTATTTTTATTATTATTTTTTAAAGATTTTATTTATTTATTTGACAGAGAGAGATCACAGGTAGGTAGAGAGGCTGGCAGAGAGAGATTGAGAGAGAGAGAGAAGCAGGCTCCCCGCCGAGCAGAGAGCCCGACGCGGGACTCGATCCCAGGACCCTGAGATCATGACCTGAGCCGAAGGCAGCGGCCTAACCCACTGAGCCACCCAGGCGCCCCTGTTTTTAGGATTATTAACTTTCATGCACAGCAGTTTAAAGCAAAAGGGAGATAAATTCAGAGTACCCCCCCCAACACCTTATTATTTCCCTGAACCCTATTGTTTTCCATCTAGTCTTTTCACCACCGCACAAATCAACCTATCAAAATCCTGCGCAAACTTTTTAAGGTCCTGTTTAAATGCTGCCTCTTTGGAAAATCTCCTCGGTTGGTCTCCATGAGATTCTGTCTCCCTCTTCTGCTCCTGTATCCCAACCCATCTGGTACTACCTTGCCCCGCCTTTATGTGTATTTATAATATGCGTGTTATATACACATGGTTTTGCCTTAGGCCCACTGCCCCCCGAGTTTTACACCAGAGTAAAACTCAGAAAATACTTTAAAAAGAAACAGACTTGGGGGGCAAGAGAAGGAGGAAGAAAAGAGGCTGAGTATTCCTTGTCTCTTTCTCCTCCATGACTCAGTTCCTAGCGGGCAAGGAGTCTGCAATATTCAACTCTTCCTTTCTCTATGTCTTGCACATAATAAACACTGGATGCATGAATGGATGGATAGATGGATACATGAATGACTGTGTCATTACAGCTGAGAGGCTGGCATGAACCTTCCCCTTACACCAGTAAGGAAGAGCTCCAAAGAAGGAAGGCATTAAGATGAGCTGAGGGAGCAACCAAGAGCGTAACAATACAAGGTGTCATAACCACCCTGAGAACAGATAGTACATAATACATTTAAATTTCTGTCGAAGAGAATTTGTAATGAATGAATGAATAATGTAATGAAAAACGTACCTTCCTCTCAGGCTGATTAAGTACCAGAACCCCTCCTACCATCCCTTGTAACTTCTTCCTAGGTTTCCTGAAGACGGGGAGCTGTATTAAATGTGGTCAGGTGATCCTCAACCCTGTCGCTCAACCCCCAGCTCTCGGCTTCCTTGGAGTTCCTGCTACGTGTTTTGGGTTTTGTGCTATAGCATCTCCGTATCACCAGAACATCCAAAAAAAACTACAGTTCTAGTTAAGTTCTACTCACAGAGAAAGAAGTAAGCAGACTGTGGAAACGTGCCCTTGTCCCTTTGGGCTGTGGATCCTTCAGTGATCCACCTCAGGGCTCCGCTTAGTTTTCATGCAAAATGCTCCCGTTGAAAAACATTCTCTTGTGTGTTCTGAGGATAGTTAACGTGAAAGAGTAGACTCGGTTTGGAGGACTTGTTCTTTCTGACAGAGCTGTTCAGAAAGCCAAAAGTGCAAGAACCCTAGCTCAGCTATTTGTAGTTGTCAGTTTTTCTCCGAGAAATGGCACTACCCGGTTTTGTCGGTGGTGTTTACCCTCAGGCCATGTCTGATTCCGTAAGTAGTCATCAAGTGAAAACTGATGTGTGCTCACTTGTTCATCTGGGGCTATATTAGCCCCACAGTCAATAGTCAGTTGACACACTGTGTTAAAAATCACTGAAAAACTTTTCTGAGCCATCTTCATTTTACTACCTAGAGCCATCATCATTTTTAAAAAGATTTTATTTATCCATTTGAGAAAAAGAGAGCATGGGCAGGACGTGGGGCAGAGGGAGAAGCAGACTCCCTGCTGAGGAGGTAACCCGTTGTGGGGCTCGATCCCAGAACCCCGGGATCATGACCTGAGCCGAAGCCAGACGCCCAACCAGCTGAGCCCCCTGGAGACCCCAGGCCATCATCATTTTGGAAAAGAGTGATGGCAGTCTTCTGTTAAATTAAGAGAAGAAAAAGTTGAATTTCAACTGTAATCATTTTAACAAACATTGCCTTTTGCCCCAAGAGCATTAGACTGGGCATTGTGGGGTTTTTAAAGCTGAAAAGAACTAATATTGTCAGTATTTATATGAAACACTCTAAGTATCATTCATCCTTTCAACAAATATTTATTTATCAGCCACCACCATATGGCAGACAGATTGCCAGGCTCAGGGGGAGACACAGTGGAGAAAAGTGTACATGCAGTTTCCTCTTATGGAGCATTCAGTCTAGTGTTAGGTAGTGAAACACACAAATAATTGCATAATTTTAAGGTGTGACTTAAAGTGCAGTTGGTCCTAACAAGGAAAAGCCTTGAAAGCTGTGGCTTCCTCGTGAGGAGGGATATTTTGGGTGATATTTGAGGAGGGAGACATAATTAAAATGAGTATCAGAGACCAAAAAAGGTACTTTCTGAGAAAGTAAAGGGTAAGTCAGGATGAGCCAACTGAAGAGGTGGCCAAGGGTATTTGAGACAAAGGAAATGGCTTGTGCAAAAGTCCTGAGGAGGGCAGAATGAATTGCTAAAGGACAAGACACAGGCCTTGGAAAGAAGGAGAAAGGAGTCATAGGGGAGAGAAGGGGGAGGCAGGGACCCAGTCAGATTTTAAGGACAATGGGAAGCCACTGGTGTTTTAGATGAAAACAGTATAATACAAAAACAAAACAAAACAAAACAAAACAAAAAACAGTATAATACAGTTTACATTTTCTAAAGATCATTCTGGCTGCCTTGGTGAGAACCATTGGGTAAGGGCAAAATGGCAACAGGAAGACCTATTAGGAGAACATGGCCAAGGGAGGTGGTAGTGGAAGTGAGGTAGAGAGAAGTGACATATTTGAGATCCATCTTGGAGACTCGGCTTGGTATCTGTTGACTCTCTGAATTTGCCCTTTGAAGACTTATGCCCAAGTTAGTCCCTGACCAGTGGTTGGGCACTGACAGCAGTCTGTTGGCTCTGTCAGAGGAATGAAGATGCCACAAGATCAAATCATTCAGCAGAAGTGCCAAAAACAAAGTAATATTTATTTAGTACCTGCCAAGTGCCAGACCCCATAGATAGGCATTATTCCACTGCTTTGTGGAGGAAGAAGCTGACCCCCATTGAGTTCATGGAATGTTCCTGTGGTTACAGAGATTATAAGTGATAGAGGGGGGTTTGAATTCAGATCTGTCTAATGCCAGATGCAGAGTCTTGAGCACTATGTAGAATTATCTGCAGACAACTTTGTGGCTCTCTCTCTCTCTCTCGTAGTCAACAATGAGGACATTTGGAAGCTGAATTTATGGTGGATTATTTCCCTAGAAATGTACCTTTTAACTTTGATTGCCGGGAATCCATGAATTTCTGACACTCTATAAAAAACAGTATGAATGTTTGCCTCTGTGATATTTCCTGAGGAGAAAGCCCATAGCCTTCCTTAGATTGTCTGTGACCCTCCAAAATGATAAAATTTGGCCTAATCTATCAAAATTTAAGATGTGTGTGCTTACTAATTTAATAATCTCACTTGGGAAATACTAACATAGCACTTAACAGTATTCTTGAACAGATTCTTAAACACTGCATCATTGTTTATAAAAGAAAACTCTTGGAGGGGTGCCTGGATGCCTCAGTCAGTTGAGCGTCCGGCTCTTGATTTTAGCTCAGGTGACAATCTCAGGTCATGGGATTGAGCCCTGTGTTGGGCTCTGTGCTCAGCATAGAGTCTGCTTGTCCCTCTCCCTCTGCTCCTCCCCCTGATTGCTCGCTCTCTCTCTCTCACACATAAGTAAACAAAATAATCGTTAAAAAAATAAAACAATGGAAACAACACCAAACCTCATTAATTAAATAAACAGATATATATATATATATATATATATATGAATATTATACCCATTTTTAAAAGCAAGGAAACTCTACATTTTTTATGCTAATAAAACATGTCCATAAAGTACCGCAAAATGAAAAAAGCAACTTGCCAAACGTATTTATATGTGCTTTTTTGTTAAAAATTATGTTTTGTATGTGTTTGTGCATATATGCAAGTCTGTATATGCACAGCAATAAATCTAGAACATCATTTTCCAGTATAAATGTCATGTGAGCTACATAGGTAATTTAAAATTTTTAGTAGCCACATTATATAAGTCAAGAGAAAGGTGAAATGTATCTTAAAAATACTTTTGGTGGGGAGCACTTCAGTGGCACACCCCATTAAGTTTCTGACTCTTGGTTTCAGCTCAGGCCATGGTCTCAGGGTCACGAGATCTAGCCCCATCCTGGACCCTGTGCTGAGCACAGAATCTTCTTAAGACTTTTTCTCCCTCTCCCTCTGCCCCTACCCTCTGCACGTGTATGCTCGCTCTCTCTCTCTAAAATAAAAAATATATATATGTATTTTTATTTGGCCCAGAATATCAAAATACTTTCATTTCAACATATAAATTGAAATAAAAGTTATTGAAGATATTTTACATTCTTTTTTCATACGAAGTTTCTTAAATCCAGTGTGTATTTTTTACTTACAGCACATTATAATTTGACTAGGCACATTTTAAGTGCTTTATACTCACGTGTAGCTAGTGGCTACCGTATTGGGTAGGGAAAATCTAGAAGCTTATACATCAGACTGCAGATAGAAGTTGTCTTGACCAGGAAGTAGGAATGAGGAGAGAGAAAAAGGGGAGCTATGTTTTCTCAATACATTTTATAGTGCCTAGATTTCTTTTTTTTTTTTTCCTAATGATATAACAAGAGAGAGAGAGCACGCACACAAGTGGGAGAGAGGGGGAGAGAGAGAGAGAGAAACCGACTCTGTGCTGAGCAGCCAGCCTGATGCGGGGCTCCATCCCAGGACCCAGGGATCATGACCTGAGCCAAAGATAGACACTTAACGAAGTGAGCCACCCAGGAGTCCCTAGATTTGTTTATAGAGAAGATACGTTTCTCTTTTACATTTTAATGACACATATTTTAAAGTACTGTTAGAAGTAACATACAGGTACCTGAATTTGCTTCTCAGGTCTAGCCAAATAACCCACCCAGGCTAGAATGTACTTGATTTCAAGGATTCATTAGTAAGGGTGTATAAATATATACATATATATATACACATACATATTGTATACATACATATATGTATTGTATGTATATATATATATATATATATACATATAAATATTTGTGCTTATATATATATATATATATATATATATATATATATCTCCAAGAAATAAATCAAGTCATCAAGTGTTTATTAAAAATTTACAATGTGAAAAGAATCACAGTGAGGGCTAGACCCCATGGAGGTTATGAAGATGTAGAAGGCAGAACTGGTGCCTTTGAATTTAAAATTCTGATAGAAGAAAGGCTTATTTATGGGAAAATTAGAGAAAAACACTCAGGATTGGGCACCTGGGTGGCTCAGTGGGTTGGGCCGCTGCCTTCAGCTCAGGTCATGATCTCAGGGTCCTGGGATCGAGTCCCGCATTGGGCTCCCTGCTCAGCGGGGAGCCTGTTTCCTCCTCTCTCTCTCTGCCTGCCTCTATGCCTACTTGTGATCTCTCTCTGTCAAATAAATAAATAAAATCTTTAAAGAAAAAAAAAACCACTCAGGATTGAATGTCACCATCAAGTAGGACTGACAGTGCGATGGGAATTCAAAGGGGAATTGGTGGGAAGTGGGAGGAGATGAAGAAAGGGAGGGGAGAAACCGAAGATCTTCACTGTGGCCATATTGGGGTAGGCAGACTCCAGGTTCCCCTATGTCACTGAGTGGTGATAGAAAAGGCACAAAGAGCAGAATCCAATACCTTCTGATTCTCCCACTATGGATGAAACAGCTACTGAAGTGAGAGGGCAAAGCAGGCTAGAATAAGGGGACCCCAAGCATGAATCAGCAAAGTAGACCAAGTATGTCAGGCTGGGGTGTCCCTGTACAGTCTAACATGGGTGTGTGTTTCCTAGAATTCTGGATGACCAAGGTTGTGCAGTGGCATTGCATGGCATGAGCACATAGTCTGTTATTCTCTCCCCACCCCCTGTAATCTGAACATTTTCCACTTGACCAAGAAAGAAGAGATTGGGGTGCCAAAGAAATCTCTTCATATTACCATATAATAATAATAATGGCTCATTGTGACCACGCCCTTACTCATACTGGCTTTACATGCATTAAACCATTTAATCCTCACAGAAACCTTTGGCAGATGTACCATCATCACTGCATTTTAGATTCTAGGAAACTGAGATTCAGGAACATTCAGTGGCTTTGGTTGTCCAGATTCCTGCTGCCAGTAAGAGCTGGCACTAGTACTTGGTAAAAACCTGAACCCCAAACGAGTACTTTTGACCACAGTGCTATATCTGCTTTCCTTTCCTACTGGGTGTTGACTGGGCCCCATTTTCCCCTAGTAAACTGAAAAGATAAATATATAAAAAAAGACAAATATCCTTTCAATTTTCCCAGCCCACTGGAAACTACATGAGCTCAGAGCTTCGAGTATTTTTTTTTTAAAGAGGGAAGTGAACTTGGGGCGCCTGGGTGGCTCAGTGGGTTAAGCCTCTGCCTTTGGCTCAGGTCATGATCTTAGAATCCTGGGATCAAGCCCCACATCACGCTCTCTGCTCAGAAGGGAGCCTGCTTCCCCCTCTCTCTCTCTCTGCCTGCCTCTCTGCCTACTTGTGATCTCTGTCAAATAAATAAATAAAATCTTAAAAAAAAAAAAAAGAGAGAGAAGTGAACTTTATAGATGTGGTGTATATCAGAAGAAGTTCTATAGTTAATGAACATGCAGTTTTTATAGATTATTTATTTATTTATTTATTTGATAGAGAGAGATCACAAGTAGGCAGAGAGGCAGGCAGAGAGGGAGAAGGGGGAAGCAGGCTCCCTGCTGACCAGAGAGCCTGACGTGGGGCTTGATCCCAGGACCCTGAGATCATGACCTGAGCTGAAGGCAGAGGCTTAAACCACTGAGCCACCCAGGCGCCCTGAACATGCAGTTTTTACTGACATGATTACAATACAATTTTAATCTCCATACTCTTCTCAGAGTGTTTGAAAAGAAGGGGGGGGAACAACCTCTTTATGAAACTTTGAGTCATTTTTGAGTCATAAGGAATATTAATGGGAACATGGTTCCAAGGATTTCTAAACCTAGTCTCTACCCTTGAGGTTTCCTCTGCATTGGGCTGGTTCTCCTTACACCTGGGCTGTTTTCTCTTGTAAGATCTTGGAAATCCAGCCCTGCACAATGTATGAATATTACCTGCATGGCTGCGTCTGAACTTGACAGCTCTGCAAGAAGCCATATTTGTTCCATCTACAAACCGAGCCCTTGGGCTTGGAAACTTTTCCTACCTGCCAAAAGCTGATGAGCAGGCTTTATTGGTTTGTAAGTAAATGAAGCAACAAGCCAATAAACAATAGTCTGCTTCTCTCCTTCACCCTGGATCCAGGCATTGGAAGGTGACTGCTTAGTCGCAGGAGATGGTTGAGGGAAAAGGAGAAAGGATCAGCATGGGCAGTTCTCCTCGCATACGTCATTTCACCTTCCCAGTGACCGTACAAGGTGGGGGTTATTATTTCCACTTGACTGGTGTAGAAAGTCGAGCTTAGAAGAGGTAGGTTATTTTTACCAAGTCTCTTAGCTGGCAGATGTCCCTAGAGCCTGTGCTTATTCCTCAATACTGTGTTGTTTTCTAGGGCAAGGGAAGCCAAGCAGGAATAGAAGGCATCCAAGCCAAAATCAGAAGGAAGGAAGTTCAGTCGTTCTGTCTGTCTGCAAGGCCTGCTGTGGCCAGCTATGTGCTAGGTGTTAAGGTGAGCGCAAATTGCATGGTCCTAGCTGACCCCCGCAGAGTGTCGATAACAAGACCATCAACTCTGGAACGGCCAGACTAAGATCAATCCTGAAGGTGAAGACTTAAGATGAAACATGAGGTTTGGAATAGTCAAGAAGTAATAATGATAACAGCTAACAATTTTAAATATTTACTGAGCTCTGAGCATTGTATATGGACTAGCTCATTTAGTTAGGTTGATGAGGTTGTTGTGGTATCATTCTCATTTTAAAGAGGAGGAGACAGGTCCAAGGTGACCCAGCGAGGAGTGGAAAAGATCTGTCTTTACAGACTGTATTATTTTGGATTTAGAACCAGATAGATTTCATTCAAGTCCTTACTGTACCGCTCATTATCTGATGGCCCTGAGAATGTTGTTTAACTTAAACGTGTATCAGTCCATCTGGAAAAAAAAAAATAAACCTAATAATAAACAAGAAGAGGGAAGAAGGGAGAAAGAAAGAGAGAGGTGAAAGAAAGAGAAGAAAAAAGAACGGTCATGTTCTTAACTATGTGTAGTAGGTGGAGAGGGCAAAGTATATTTCAGCATCCCATCAGAATAGCAGAGGCTCAGGACACCTAAATGGCTCAGTGGGTTGAGCCTCTGCCTTCGGCTCAGGTCATGATCTCAGGGTCCTGGGATCAAGCCCTGCATCAGGCTCTCTGCTCAGTGGGGAGGCTGCTTCCCCCTCTCTCTCTGCCTGCCTCTCTGCCTACTTGTGATCTTTTGATCTCTCTCTCTCTAATTAAAAAAAAAAAAAAAAAGAATAGCAGAGGCTCTGTTTCCACTCTTCAGGACAAATTGGTTTGCTGCCTCCTAAAGGAGGGAGTACAGAAGCAAGGCATTAGAAGGATGCAGAGCCCCCACCACCACTGCCCACCATAATACTTGACCTGCTCCCTGTAAATTAGTCTCCCAGGTGCCATTCCATGGCAATCAGTAGTGACCACCCAGAGCCATTGGAGGAGCAATGGACTGTACATGAAGTCCTCTCCCAACTGGAGCCTCAGGGAGCGAGTGTCACAGGAAGCACCAATACCTACAGGCCACATCACCCCAGAGAAAGTCATCTTCTCTGCAATTGCTCCTACATTCTTTGTACCTTCCCAGGATATACAGAGGCTGCATCTATCATCTTTACCACTCATGGGCTGGCATCCTGGAAGTCACTTGGTCTACTTAGTAGAGGGATGCTGAGGGTAAGTCAGGCCAAAGTAGAGTTGGAATTTGAGCTCCACAGGGGTGGGACTTTGTCCTGTTTGCTGCTTTATTCATATTGCCAGGCACACAGTTAGGCATGTGGAGTATAAGAGGTACCAAGTCAGAAACCTGCCCTTAAGGATCTCATGGTCTGCTGGAGTGAGAGACATTGTAATAAGGGTGTGATTTGACAAGTAAAAGGCCACATGGGGAGGCAGCTGACTTGTGCTTGGAAGTCAAGAAAGCCTTTTTGGAATGAATGACATCTTGGCTGGCACCTGAATGATGGGTGAGAGCAGAGGAACGAACAGCATGTGCAAAGGTTCTGAAGTGAGAAAAGTCAGAACATCAGAAGAAGAGAGAGGACCAATGAAGCCAAAGAAGTTAACAATAGCCTTTAAGCCATGCTAAGGAGTAACAACTCTGTCTTGGAGACAATTGAGAGACTGCTAAAGAATTTTGAGCAAAGGGGTTAACTGGGTGGCTCAGTCAGTTATGCATATGCCTTCAGCTCAGGTCATGATCCCAGGGTCCTGGAATTAAGTCCTGCTTCAGGATCTTTGTTCAGTGAGGAGTCTGCTTCTCCCTCTCCCTGCCACTCCCCCTGCTTGTGCTCTCTCTCAAAAAAAAAAAAAAAAAGAAAGAAAAAAAGAAAAGAAAAGAAAAAAGAATCTGAGCAAAACAAGTAATAAGATCATTTAGGAATTGGACATTTCCAACATTAACTTCCACACCATCCAAGAAAGACAGTGGATCTGAAAGCAACTGAGATTCTCTCTAAAATAAGTCTTTTGAGTCTCTTTCAAACTTTTCATTCTGTATGTAGTAGTTGTTGAAACATCCAAAAATAAGTGCATCATTTTAGGAAAGATGAGAAGTTGCTGAAATCTCCACAGAGCCATATAGAAGGAAAGAGTTGCTACTTTTATTATGCCATAAACGTAAGAGCAGCTTCTTTAGGTCTTTCTCTAAGAATACTAGAGCCCTTTCAATCCAATTCAATTTGTTCTTTGTTTTTGGTTTGTTTGTCTTTGCTTTTGATCTTAAGACAAAATTGTCTTACCCTAAATATTTCAGCGAGGTCCGTCCATATATATGGATGTGGTTCTAGTACATTTTCTACTTGAGACGTAATACATAGCAATTATGAAGGGTGTGAAGTAGTAAAGAGAGAAATAATTGCAGAAGAATACGTATTTCTGCGCTAACAAATTCCCACAACTTAGAGGCATAAAAATATACACTTACCTCACCATTTCAGCAAGTCAGCACTCCCTGAAAAACCAGCTGGATCCTTTGCAACCAATGGGTCATCCAGGCCTGTGTTCTCATCTGGAGGTTTGACTGAGGAAGGATCCACTTCCAAGCTCACTGAAGTTGTCAGAATTCATTTCCTTTGGCTCTAAGAATAAGGGCCCAGGCTTCTTGCTGGCTGTTGGCCAAATACTGCCTTCAGCTCCTAAACAGTGACTATCCAGCTTCTTGCCGTGTAGACCTATTAACACGGCAGCAAAAGACAGGATCTGTAACAAGATGGGAGAGTTGTATAGTCACTTCTCATCGCTTTTGCCATGTTCTCTTAGAAATAAGTCACTCAAGGGAAGGATATTACACAAAGGCATGAGCACCCCATTCATGTGGGGGATCATGGGATCACCTTGGAATCTGCCACAGATGGATAAGGAAAGGAAAGAAGAGAGCAAAGGAGAAGAAAAGAAAATGGAAGGAGAAGAAAAATATATCTATGTTTATGTAATATTTATTACCTATGTATTATGTAACTCAGTACTGTGCCAGTTATCTTTGTGCATTTTCTAACCGAATCTTTCTCTGAACCCTGTGTGGTAGGTGTTACTATTATCTCTGTTTTACAAAAGAGAAAACCAATGTTCAGAGAAGTAAGTTTCTCGAGTTCACATACTGTAAAAAGGAGAGCCAGAATTCATACTCATTTCTCTTAGGTTCCACAGCCCGACCTTGTAACTACTATGTCGTACTTAGGAGAGCAGGAGAGGAGAGGAAAAAAAGGGGACAAGAGAGAATGGAGAAATAAGAGAGAATGTAGTTTCCAAATAAATGCAAATTTGCTCCTAAAAGTGTTGGCAATCAACAAGGAAACCTGTAGGTCTACAGTACTGTGCTCAGTTTCAGCAGGAAGCAGTCAATTAGAAAAATATTCTCTTGAGTTGAAGCCAGTAGGGCTATAGATGAGTCTCAAGCTTCTGCACCCTTTGCTGTCCCACCTGAGTTTTTCAGAATCTAAAGCTGAACACTACAGCCAAGCTGTACCCAGGACCTTGGAGACGCCTGGCTTATCCAGGCGGCATCTATACCCATGTTCTGCCAAATGTCTGCGGGAGCACATCTGGGCCCAGGCGGCTGAGCGGGGCCTGGGCTTGTTTTTCACGGCTCATTTGCGATGTCCCATTCTATTCCTGGACACTCCGTCCTTCCCAACTGACACTGGAGCTCAGTTTCCCAATAGCCACTTTAACTAGATGGCTCTAGAAGTGCTGCTCCGCATCCAGTCATCAAGCCCTCTGAAAGTGGTTTTCCAGTACTGGCTCTCAGAAGAAGGGCTGAACAGGGTACGCCCCTGGCTCACCTCTTAGTCTCTTAAAGGGGCAGCAGATGCAGGCACAGCGGGAACCCTCCTCATGCGACACAAGGTGACTCACAGCCGTGTGGGAGAAAGGAAGGGTTTAGAAATTGGATCCCTCTTGCACCATTTCGGGGCAGGCAGGTAGGTGATTCCCAGCCCCCCACCCCAGCCACCTGCACTGTTTGACTTGACAAAGCCCTCCAGCTGGTTCCCACCTGCCCGGGGCAAGAGGAGGAAAACCACCCATCCTGCGGTTCACAGTCAACCCTGCCAGAGTCTAATCAAGCCATACGCTTATATTAAGTTCAGACCTTATGCAGAGCACTGGACCCTTTCAGGGCAGTCAGAGGAAATAGAGGACATGCCTTCTCACCTGGGACAGTGCCTCGCCCTGCCACTTGCCAGCTGGGGGCTGAACACCAGTCCCTGCTCTGTGCCTCACATCCCTTCTCCGGAGGTGGCGAAAACAAAAGGACCAATCTCCTAGACTATTGTGAGGCTACCACGAGATCCTGCAGTAGAACACAGGACTATTTGACCGATAAATGTAACTTACACAGGCACTCAATAAGGAATAAATGGTACTGACTTTTTTAAAATGCTGCCATGAACAGCGTCCATAAATACATAATTATGCAGCTCCAATAACATAGTAACAGATCACATATGCACCAGTCAAGAGCCTTCCTTTGCACATGGTGGATTTTTAGTAAATATTTGGAACATTAATTGACCTAGAATATTAAGCAACTACAACAGAGAAGCCACTCATGTAAGGCCACAGGGCAAGGGCTCGTTAATACATGCAGGACACTGCAGAAGAAAGAGGCCAGGGTTGATCCTCAGACTCCATCACCTACTTATCAGCTGTGTGACCGCCAGCAGGTTACTCTGCCTCTCTGAATTTCAAATTTCTTCGCCTATAAAATAATAGTAATACCTGCCTCATGGGCTGGTTGTAAGGATTGAACGAGATATTCAATCTAAGTATATTTCAGCCCAGTTCCTGACCCACAGCAAACATTTAATAAGTGGTGATTTTTATTAGCTGTTTTACAGACAAATAGCGTTAAGGAAGGAAAACAAAAAAGGGATTTTCTGAAATGCACTTGCGGAAGGGCCAAAATCACCAATTGCTTAGAAACCACTTTGCCTTCCCCAAATCGAGAGAAAGAATGCCGCTTTCATGTGCCTTGAACGGGAATTTGAATAGTCTTGTTCTAACTGGCAAAGTTGATGAGAAATAGAAGCTATTACTCATTGACTGATAGACTATCTGAGCTGGGTGGGATCTTAGACCAAATTAGCCAGAAGTGATAAAGCCACTGTCACCCAGTTGGCCTAAGCATGCCTAGAACATGAAACAGAATGTCACATGTCCAAGCCATCTGCTTTACCCCGGGCTTTCTAGCTTGTGTTCCCCATGGTTCTCTTAAGTTAAAGGTCATTTGAGGCCATCCAGAGCTGACCCCACTATGTGATCCTGGGCAAGTCCTGTCATCTCAATTAGTGCTTTATAATCAAGCACGTTGGAACAGAAAGTCCCTCTAAGACTTGCTCACCCACTCACCACTCGCCCGAGTCTGGCTCATACCCCTATATGTCTATGCACACACTAGGCAAAGTAAGGACTTGTTACAATGAAATACATTCATGTGATAACAACCAGCACATGACCTAGGCCAACCCACACCCTCATCTCATTTACACTTGAGAGAAATGAAGTTTGATGAAGGTTGGCTGGCCAATTAGAGGCAAACAAGTGATGGGTAAGCTGGGGCAAGAACCCAAGTCTTCTGATTGCCACCCTGAGGCTCTTTACATTTTTTTATTCTTTTTTTTAAGTTCAGATTATTTCCTGCACATGCAGAAAGAGAGACAAGGCGCTAATGGTTGCCTATCATCTACCCTTTGTTGTGACCTATGTTTACTATTTCTCCATGGACTAAGAGGAAGGGAACTAATAGCTGTTGAACATCAACTATATACTGTCCGTATCTTGCTTACGTTATATTCTCATTACGCACCTACAATAAAAAAGCTGTTTACTGAACACTTACTATGTACCAGGCACTGTTCTAGAGGTTTTATGTGTATTTGTCCAAGGTGCCCAGCCAAGGATGTGCACATGACTCATCTGTCCAAAGAGCTGTCCTTTCCAGAGATACACAAAGTCATGCACGGATGCGTGGTGGAAGTCTTGCCACCATCCGCATACAGCTGGTCCTATTACCATTCATTGCTTAAATGGCATAGCTAGATAGTGGTAGAGACAGGATTTGAACCCAAGTATTCCGACTCTTATCCTATCAATGGCCTTCCTGGAGCAGCTTGAGATAAGCTCTAAAATTACATACACCTTGAGGATAAATTCTGACTGCCTTATTCGCTGACATAGTCCCATTGTATAAAACAGTGTCCGTGCACAGAGGCACTCAGTAAATTTTGTTGACTAACTGACCCCGTGAATGGCTTAAGATCACGCTGATAGTAGATTGAGCTGGGATTTGAATGTAGATCACTCTGGCTTGAAAGCCCTTCTTTCCCCAGTTACGATCTGTCATTCTTGGTTGAGTCTATCTCTCATTATGATCTCTAATTATGATTTTATTGATCGCTAAACTGGGAAAGTGGTACTCGGGAATTGGGGGCTACAAAGATGGGTAAGATTTAGTTCGTCCTCTCAAAAAAATACGGGATTGTGAGGCGCCTGGGTAGCTCAGTCAGTTAAGCGTCTGATTCTTGATTTTGGCCCAGGTCGTGATCTCAGGGTTGTGAGATTGAGTCCCCTCTCAGGTTCCCTGCTAGGTCTGCAGCCTGTTTAAGATTCTCTCTCTCCTTCTCCCTCTTTTTCTCCTTCCCCCCACCACTCACTCACATACTCTACCTCTCTTAAAAAAAAAAAAATGGGATTGCAATTGTCTACAAGAATTCATATTCCTGAATATTCCTGGAATCATAGTCCCTTATTTCTTCAAACAAAGTAAGCCCAAATGATATAAACCCGCAGTACATTTTAAGCCAAGAGTGCCTCTCCTATCTCCCAAACCCAGGATTATAGAAGTGGCCCACCAAGGTCCACTGGCCTTATTTAATTCCTTGCATACACCATTGGCTGGGTGTGTTCCTGGAACATTGCTGTATGGAGAATAAGTTAAATCTGTACAAACTTGGGATAGCCAATCCCCTTCCTAGCTTCTCTAGATTCCTTTGAAACGATGGCCATAGGTCCGTTTTTTCCCCCCTGTTTTATTTTTACATAATTTTTATTAACATATAATGTATTATTTGTTTCAGGGATACAGGTCTGTGATTCATCAGTCTTAGACATTTCACAGCGCTCACCATAGCACCTACCCTCCCCACAGGTCCATTTTTATACGGACCTCCTTTGTCTTCCTACTTTCTCACCCATCTACGGGTTTACAATAAGTGAGAAACTTACGTTTGAAGACTAGAATGGGAAAGTGGCGCTTCTAAAGGCAGCAGTCATATTCTGATCAGGAACAGTAATTCAGGGTTTACCTCCTTTTCCTTCCTGGTTTTGTTTTCTATAATATTTCGGAGGCAGGAGGTAGTTCGAAGAGATGAGGGTTTTTTAAAAAAAATCTCTAAATTCATTAGTTGAACTCCACAGGACTGTGTGAGCAATCTCTTAATAATCCTACATCAATATGAGAGAAGTTGTAACTAGTTCACTTCATGTAATTATAGGGCAGCTTTCTGCCAGGCTTTAAAGATAGACTTTGAAATGTTTCTTTTTTCATTTGCCTCCTGCTGTGTGTGGGGAGCGGCTCAGGCTCCTGGGATACAGGCCAGAGCTAAATGGGGGCCAACTGGAGAGGGAGGCACCAAGCTTTGGTTCCTGTTTTCCTGTGCTCATACTGCTGGGAGCACAAATATCTTACCAAAATGGTCTCCTGTGGAAAGCTCAGGGCCTAGAACTCCTGTCTAAATCCTCTCATCTTTAGATCAGAGAATTGATAAAGCCACGGTCCTAATAAGCTTCTGGCAAGATGTACAGCAGAAGGCCTCAGATTTTGTACTAGACAGTAGTTCTTCAAGTAGGGTCCCTGACTGGCAGTGTGGGCCCCACCTGGAAACTGGTTGGAAATGCAAGTTATTGAAACCCACCCCCAAAAAAACTAATTCTGGGGGTAAGGCCTAGCAACCCATGTTGCAACAAGATCTTTAGGTGAATCTCACACACCCTTAAATTTTAGAACCACTTCTGGGGACAGGATGTTGAAGAACATTATCCTGCTTAGCTTTTGTCCGGGTGAGAGTCCTAACTTTTACAGATTCCAACAATGCCTATCTAAACATGAAACCCTTTGGTTTGGAGTTGAGCAGAGCACGTTTTAAATTTAGGCTCCAACACTCACCAGCCATGGAGCCTGAGACGAGTTATTTGACTGCTCTAAGCAGCAGTGTGCTGGCAAGTGTTCAACAAGCAGCTGTCTGTGGGAAATGTCGTGTTTGCCCATTGCCATGGTGTGAATACTGCCATCTTGCCTAATTTCAGGCTACCCACATGATGGCCAGCCAACTTGAAAATTTCAGGAAAATCGAGCCGTTAGCTCTACCCATATGAGCTGGTATCAGCCCACCACTGTCTCTGAGACTCAGTTTCCTCGTCTGTCATGTTGGTAAATTCTCGTATTTACCCCATAGGATTGTTGGAACGTTGAAGTGAAAGAATAGCGAGAGTGGTTTTTCTTGAGCACTTCTATATGCCAGGCTAAATGGGGGCCAATAATACTAGCATTATCTCATGGAATTCTCACACCCATGAGATAGCTGCTGTTATTCCTAACATTGTGTATCAGAAAGAGCTGAAGTAGCTAGTCCGCGGTCACACAGCCAGCTAGCAAGGGGGAGAGTCTGAGTGGGATTCCAGAGCCCATGAGGGAGAGGCCTGTGCGTTGACTTCTCAGCACGGTGATTGGCACAGAGTGTCACCCTGTCACCTGCAGCTCTTATGACAGACATGAACTTCCTAAGTGCCCCTCCACATTCGAAGGAGGGATCAAGAGTTCATACTAAGTATAACTTCTCAGCCACAGAAGCCACATTCAGTTTCTTTTGGAAGGGCCGGTGTCTCAGTTCATTTGGGCTACTATAACAAATACCACGGGCTAGGTGGCTTCTAAACAGCAGCAGTGTACTTCTCACAGTTACGAATGCTGGGGAGTTCAAGATCAAGGCACCAGCAGGGTTGAGTTCTGGTGAGAGCCCTCTTCTCGGCTTAAAAACAGTGTCTTCTCACTGTGTCCTCACAGATGGAAGGGTGAGGCGTCTCTGTGGAGTCTCTCTTGTAAAAGCCCTAATCCCATTCATAAAGCCTCCATCCAGGAGTGCAATTGCAGGGTCGTAGGGAAGCTCTATTTTTAATTTCTTGAGGAATCTCCACACTGTTCTCCAAAGAGGCTGCACCAACTTGCATTCCCACCAACAGTGGAAGAGGGTTCCCCTTTCTCCACATCCTCTCCAACACATGCTGTTTCCTGACCTTGCAATTGCACTCCTGGGTATTTACCCCAAAGATACAGATGTCGTGAAAAGAAGGGCCATCTGTACCCCAATGTTTATAGCAGCAATGGCCACAGTCGCCAAACTATGGAAAGAACCAAGATGCCCTTCAACGGATGAATGGATAAGGAAGATGTGGTCCATATACACTATGGAGTATTATGCCTCCATCAGAAAGGACGAATATCCAACTTTTGTAGCAACATGGACGGGACTGGAAGAGATTATGCTGAGTGAAATCAGTCAAGCAGAGAGAGTCAATTATCATATGGTTTCACTCATTTGTGGAGCATAACCAATAGCATGGAGGACAAGGGGCGTTAGAGAGGAGTAGGGAATTTGGGTAAATTGGAAGGGGAGGTGAACCATGAGAGACTATGGACTCTGAAAAACAGTCTGAGGGGTTTGAAGTGGCGGGGGGGGGTGGGAGGTTGGGGTACCAGGTGGTGGGTATTATAGAGGGCACAGCTTGCATGGAGCACTGGGTGTGGTGAAAAAATAATGAATACTGTTTTTCTGAAAATAAATAAATTGGGAAAAAAAATTAAAATTAAAAAAAAAATAAAGCCTCCATCCCCATGACCTAAGCAGCTCCCTAAGTCCCCGCCCCCTAAGATCATTATCTTTGGGGGATTAGGATTTGAACATATCAATGTGGGGGACTCACAGCATTCAGAGAATAACAGCTAGTTTGCCTCCTGGGACAGTTAGCTGTTGATTGCTCATAAAACAGGATGAGTGCCTATAGATAATACACAGCCACAGAGAACACAGCAACTCAGACCCTTTTCATGGAGTTGTAAGCTTCTCCTCCTCTCCTCAGATCAATTTGGTATATGTTTTTTCCAGACTTTATCTGTACTTGTATACCAATATATGGTACATACAATATGTCGTTCCTTATTGGGTCATAAGAATGCGTTTGGTTTTTTTGTTTTTTTACAGTTTGCTTTTCTTTTTAACCTAAGAATACAGCATGGACATCTTTCTGACAAAAGTCCACACCGATAGATCTCATTCTCTTAAATATGCTTAGTGTTCCACAGTAGGAACACACTGCCATTTGCCTAAACTTTCCTGCACATTACCACCGTCTACATAGACTCCTGCATATAACTGTAGGAGAAATTTCTAAAACTCTAATTCCTGAGTCAAAAAGAAAATACAGTTTAAATCTTGATAAATGTACCCAAATTGCATTCTCTGTGTGAAGTTTTAAGCTGCCAACATTCAGGAAGGGAAGTGTCTGTCCATATTCTCAGTGACACTCACATTCCTCAGATGATTTTTTAAAACTTTTTATTATGAAAATTTCTAAACATAAAAAGTAGAGAAATCAATAGTAATGAACCACTGTGTAACCATCATGTGTCTTCCACAGCCATCATGAGGCCAATCTTAGTTCACCTGAACCTCACTCACCTTCTCCCCCTGCTATGTTCAAGTGAGACAGAGTCAGGCTCTTTCATCTATAAACAACTCAATAGACACCTTTAAAAGGTAAAGACACAATTTTTTTTAAACATAGCCTGAATACCATTATCACATCTAAAAAGTCCTTGATACTGTCAAATATCAGGTCGGTTTTCCAAATTTACCGAGGTGTTTCATTTTTTAATAATTTGTTTGCTCGAGTCAAGATCCACCAAGGTCCACATGTTGCATTCGGTTGATGTGCCTTTAAAGTCTCTTTTAATCTCTAGGTTTCAAACACACACACACACACACACACACTCACTTCCTCTTTTTTTCCTTCTCATATATAAGAGGAATTGGGTCATTTGTCTAGTAGTTTCCCATTTTGTGAATTTTTCTTACTATATCCCTGTGGCATCATTTACTATGCTCTTCAGCCCTTTGTATTTCCTGTAGTTGATAATTAGACCTAGAGCTATGCTGTCCAGTAGAGAAGCCACAAGCCACGTGTGGCCATTTAACTTTAACTTTAAATGGATTAAAATTAAGTAAAACCTCAAGTCCAGTTTTCTAGTCACATTAGCCACACAGCCAGTGTTCAGTAACCATATTTAGCTAGTGGCTACTGTGTTAGTACAGAATAGCCTGTTTCCATCATCACAGAAACTTCTGTTAGACAAAATGCTTCTAGTAGCATCAGTGGATCCTCTGATGACTGATAAATTATTTTTTTCTTATATAGGTTTAAGGTTTAAGAGCAAAGATGAACACCCAGAAGTCTGTATTACTAGGTAGTCTCAGGTAATACAAGGGAAGTAGCTAACAGGTGCCAGACTCTACTCCGCCTGTTTTAAGTGGCAGCTGCCTGTGTTTTCAGAAGATGATTAGATGTTTGTAATGAGTACCTCAGGTATGTAAGAGCTTTTGAGGTGCCAACGGTCAGCAGCTCCCCAGCATGTAGGCGACCCTGATCCTGTTCTGCCTTTTCAGAGGAAAATTGAGGGAATCAACGTGAATCCATAGGACTCAGTCCTGCAATTATTGTAGGACACACTGGTTCCAGAATATTCCTAAATATTTCTCTTTTCTCAGAGGTGCGGGTGCTTCTGGCACGAGCCTTCTTTCTGACTGTGTCTTTGTCTTGGCATGTGGCTAATGAGTGTGTTTCATAGTATACCAAACAGGTTCCTCAACTAGCTTCTGTGACGTTTTGCAAAGTCCAGAGGGGCCATAAGGATGTAGGGGAGGTGAGCAGCTACAGCCAATAATGGAGAATTCTGGCTGGCTGGCTGGGCATTTTAGCAGGAACCTCCACAGATTCCTGATAAAACCTTAACCAAGCTATGAGGACATGGATACTGTGCTAGGAGATAGTATAGAAAACAGAGCAGTCAGGGAGGGTGAGGAGACCATCCTTCATGGACTCATTCATTTTAGAAATACTCATAGAGCCAGACACTGTGCTCAGCACTAGGATCAGTGGTGAGCTAGATTGAGGTTTCTGCCCTCACAAAATTTACAGTCTGGTCCAGAAGACAGATCAATACTTTAATACCATCTGACAGATGACAGGGTGGGGATAAAAAGCACATGGGAAAGATCCCTGAGCCGAACATGGATGTGGAAGGACATATGTTTAAGCTGAGATCTAGAAGACAAGTAGCAGTTGGACAGAAAGAAAGAGTGGAGTGCAGAAAGAATACTCTGGGAAGAACTTAGCAGGCGGGTATGCATTGGGCACTGACGGGACACAAAGATGTATGGTTTGACTGGAGCAGGAAGTATGAGAAGAGAATGGCCAGAGTCAAGAGTAGAGAGCCCATCGATTGACGAATGAAAAAAAAAAAAAAAAAAAAAAGATGCGCCATATATATACACACAATGGAATATTATTCAGTCATAAAAAGGAATGAAATCTTGCCATTTACAATGTCACAGATGGAGCTAGAGTATAATGCTAAGTGGCATAAGTCAGAGAAAGACAAATACCATATGATTTCACTTATACATAGAATTAAAGAAACATAACAATCAAGCAGAACGAAAACATAAGAGCAAGAGAGCCAGAGCGAGAAATGGACTCTTCAGTATAGAGAACAAACTGATGGGTTAATGGCGGGGGGTGGGGGGTGGGAGAGGAGAATCGGGGAAACAGGTGATGGGGATTAAGGATGTATGCTTGTCCGATGAGCACCAGGTAATTATGAAAGTCTTCAATCACTATATTGTACACCAAAAACTAATATAACACTGTATATTAACTAAATGTAATTAAAATAAGACTTAAAAAAAGAAAAGTACAGAGATAAGAACTAAGTAAATCCCATGGTATAAGCTGGGGCAAGTTTTTTCTTCCTATGCCTCGGTTTCTTCTCCACCAAACAGGCATAGTACTCACTATGCAATGCTGTGAGTAGAGCCCAATGGTGTAGCAGATTGCAAAAGTATTTTCCAAACCATATTCTAAAATCCCAGTTGTAGAAAGACAGTGGTTCTAGTCTGGACCAATTTTAGCTCTGGAGTATGTGTGAATTAGGGAGCTGGGTAGTGGTGTCAGAACAAGCTACATGGTGGTTCGCAGAAGACTATAGTGCACATGTCTTATGTCTTCCCAGCTTCCAAGTCAGTGACGTCAGTTCGGTAGCCAAGGTAGGAGTATTTACACCATGAAAACTGGCAAACACTGCAAATCAGAGCCATTTGTTTGTTTGTTTGTTTGTTTGTTTTTGAAAGCTGATTTATCAGCACATCACTAAGTGAGGGTGAAAGTCATGAAATGAGTAATAATTGGGCAGCGATTATCAAGGAATGTCCAGCCACAACAACAAAGATTTTTGAAGAGTGACTCTTAACCACTTTTTCTAACACGTGAAACAGGCCTACCCAAAGCCAGCCCTTAGGGAAGAAAACAGGAGAGCCTCTCCTCCATGCCAACCCACTCCCAGAGGTGCCCAAGGAGTGTCAGTGACAGCCAGGGCTCGGAAATGAGATTGGAGCCTCTCAGATCAACAGCTGCTAAGAGCTGCTTTCTTTGGCTCATGTGGCCAGCAGTAAATTGGATTTCAATGTTCTGAATAGGCGGAAAAAGATATCTCCTTGCTCCCTTATGCTCCCTTTCCTGGACCTGCCAGCTGGCATTTTTTGTCACTCATCATGGCTGCCTACAGTGGAGATTATACACTTGGTGAAGAGGACATGTGGGAAAAACAGAGTCTTCAACAGTAGGAGTCTCTAAGGCAGGTGTCCATTGGAAAAACTGGAATATTGGAGATAGCTTAAAGCACATTTGAAATAATGGGGTTTTATAAAGGGTGACTCAGGAAAATACTATACTTATCTGTGGATGTCTGTGTTTAGCATGCTTGCATGCTCCCGATCCTGGAGAAATAACCAGCTGGGCATGTTAGAAATTTATGCCAGCACCAGAGAAGGCAAAATATCCAAGTCGGAGTTCAGTTCAAATGGCACGGTGTCGTGTAATATTCCTTGATTGATTCATTCATTCATCCATTCATACATTCAACAAATACTTGTTGAGCTTCCTAGGTGCTGCTAGAATGTAAGTCCCATAAAGACAGAGATTGTGCCTCTCTTATTATAGGAATGTCAGTACATTTTTGTTGAATAAGTGCATGGAATGGCACCACTTTGCCAACTGTTAGGGATATAAAGATGAATAAGCCATAGGCCCTACTGCTACTGAGTTCAAATCTGGAGTGGAGACCCAACTCAGCCTTGGGGGCTGGGAGATAGTAAAGCCTTTCTGAAGCCAGAGAGGCAGTGGCAAACATACTGGCACCTATCTGGGAATGACTTATGGAAGGGAAAAAAAAAAAACTGTTCACATAATTTGCAGTATCTTGTATTCCTTTTGTGGGGGCAGGGAGAGAGAATCTCAAGCAGGTTCCATGCCCAGTGCAGAGCCCAAAACAGGACTCAATCTCACAACTCTGAGATCATGACCTGAGCTCAAACCAGGAGTCAGACACTCCACCAACTGAGCCACCCAGGTGCCCCAGTATCTTGTATTCCTAGGAGGATGACTGACTCTATCTTAGAGTGAAAAATGATTGCAAATAGTTTCTGCAATACTTCTATAGCTTAATCATCAGACATTTTCCATTTCTCGGGGACTTTTAGAAGGTTTTCCTAGATTCAGGCTTTGTACTTAAGTCACCCCGTGCCCAGTGGGACAGATGGCATGTGGGTCTTTAGCATCACTCACTCCTAACATGGGGACCAGCTCTATAGGCAGGCAGGTACTTCTTCCCCAAGGTCATGTCTGTCCCATTTGGTATAAATGAGAAGAGTGCTCTAAATTTTCATTTTACAGAGGCAGACAAACTGTAGATTCACAGAAGGTCCTTATGATGAACATCTTGGCTTCAAGGACAGTGGAACTGAAAGAAAAGAATTTTAACTTCCCAGAGCTTGCTGTTTCCAGCAAGGGTCATGCAGACTTTTTCCTATGGTATCAACATATTAAAGTGCAAATAGGTATATATATGCACATACACAACATGCAAATTTTAAAGGATTGAGAGGAGTTAAGAAGCAAACTGTTTTAAATCAAGATGTAAATTTTAACAGGAGAAGACGAGCTCAGCCACCTTTGTGGTCCTCTTCAAAGGCATTTTCCCCAAGGTTATGGAGTCACTCACAGTTGCTTCATGCCTTACCACAATGGCCTGCTAGAGGCACCTGTATTCCACCGGCCATTCTAAGGAGGACGACGTACACAAACACCGAGAGAACAGTAGTATCATCAATCCCCTGTTATCCAGGGCCCAGATAGCAAACCGTTACAAACATTTCATTCATTTGGTTTTGTCTCTTCCGTTATCTTTCTTTCTGGAGGTATTCTTGGATCTTCACCTCAGCCTCTGTTGTGTTTAGAGTAGGAAGGAATGGTAAGAATTACCATTTTTGCTTTGACACTGAAGAAAGTGAGGCTCAGAAAGTCTCAGGGCATCACTCTTGGACACGGATGTTTAAGTCATATACCTCCTCTCGGGGCTCCCTCCATCCCCCAAAGGCATGGCCTGGTTATCAGAAATGTTCGCTGTTTGCCTGGATCACACTGCCCTAGACATTCCTCCTTCAGTGGCAGAAATCTTCACATGGGTGTGAAAGAGAGAAGAATTGTGAGGGAGAAACTCAGTGTACATGTAACCAAGCTTTTTTTCTTTTTTCCCTTACTTAGCCAGGGAAGGTGGTGGTGGTGGGAGAGTTATTTGACTCATCCTTCCTCCCACTGCATGTGGGATTTGGCTCAGGCTCTCAAACCATGTGGAAAGAGATTCATTCACCAGGTGCCACACCTACTGGAAAGGCTCTCTCTGGAAATGAGGATAATGGAAGAGAGCAGAGTCATCTCCTGGGATGAGTGAACAAGTTCCTCCCCTTATCCCTCAGGCTCCCATGCTCCTCCGGCCCTCCCTCACAGGTGCCTTTGCCCTCCCAGCAGAAGAGATGACAATGGAAATATTTCGGTTCCCTGGGGAATTTGGTGCTATCCCATTGAGCAGCTTTGGGACCTGGCACCCAGCCCATTTCAAAAGCAGTCCCAGGCTATTCATTAAGAACTAGCTTATGTTAGCAGCCAGGGATATGGCTATGAACATGTCTGGAATTACCTCCTGTGATAGGGGAATGAGATCACCCCAAAGCAACATCAGAGAAATGTTTGCTAGAAAAAATGAAAGCATGCTAAGGGTGACCCTAAAAAGGGGCTGAGGACAGTGAATGGTTCTTTCTCTGCCCCCTCCCCCCCGTATAAATCCTGCTTCTTTCACTTATTCCCTGCTTTGAGAGTCTTGATAACCAAGGAAGGAGGCAGGAGGAACCAAGGCAGAGAAGCATGCCATATCCTGGGTACTTGACTGATATTTGATTAAGAGAGGAAGGCAGAAATGCCATGCCCACCGATTAAAAGTGGCAGAAGATTGATAATTAAGTATAATGCAAAGCTGTGGTGTCTCACCTCTCTATCTAGGACTGGAAGAAGAGAAGTCTGAGACAAAAGACTGAGGGAAGGTGATACATAGAGAGAGACATACATGACAAAAGTCGCCAAGCAGAATAAAGTTTTAGATGTAGACATAGGGCCAATAGTAAGAACCTTCCTTATATTGGTTTCCTTCCCAGGCTTCATCATCCTATTCTTTTCCTTCATAACACTTACAGCAAATTTTAATTTATATTTAGTTATAAGTTTAATCTTGGTTTCCACAACTAGGCAATGCCTGGCATAGCTCACCCTCCAAGGTGTATTTATTGAAAAAATGAATGAATGACAAGTAGGGCTGGAAAAGTGAGGCCAGAAGATGGAACAGTGAATTCATCTCCTCTTGACTCCTTTGGGCAAAATCTCGAAGCATCCTTATTTATTGAACACGTATTATTTGCCAACCATTCTACAAGTATTCTGTGATGTATCTCATTAGTCCTCCCAGCATACCCATGAAGAAGTGTGTTTATAGGTCCCCAAGACCCCCCCTCAGATTCAGTGATTCAGTGGAAAGGCTCACAGAACTCAGCAAAGCTGTTACACTCACAGTTACAACTTTTTACAGTGAAAGGACACAAATTAAAGTCAGAATCAGAAAAAAAACATATAAGGCAATGTCCAGAAAAGACCAGTCACAGGCTTTCAGTTCTCTCCCAGAGGGGTTATACAGAACATTTATTTGACTCAGCAACAATACATGACAGCACTCATGAAGTACTGCCAACGGAGAACACTCACCCAAGACCTGATGTCCAGGGTCTTTATTGGAGGTCGGTCAGGTAGGCATGTGGTTGACTTTAGTCTCCATCCAACTCCTTGAGGGGTCAAGGTCCTACTACGTGACTCAAGCCGCCCACCGTAAATCACATTGTTAGCTTAGACTCTCTGGTATGCCCCAAAGCCCCAAGTAAACCAAGTCTCTGAACAGGCAGGATATTCCAAGGGTTTAGAGATTATCTCCCAGGTCAGCTGACAAGCCTTTCATTGGAACAGGGAGCATCTGAATAACCCAGACTTGCTGAGGGTAATGCACAGAGAGGTCGGATGCTGGTCCCAGTTTGTGGATGACCTGAATTAAGGATCATGAAGGCCAAGTGATTTGGTCAAAGTTACAAATGCCCGAATGCAAACATCCTCCTTGATGCTAACATCTGTGTTCTGTTACACCCTTGTATCTCCCTTAAACAAGTAAAATTCTTTCTGAAGAAAAGAAATTCACACAGAGTATCTCATAAACCTGGCCTCAAATGTAAATGTCCAGATTCAGGGATTTCCTTTGAGGAAGAGCATAATACTGTGAACCTCTGGTGGTCTCAAGCCCCCAACGAGCAGATGGTCATGATCCTGTTGAACACTGGGGGGGTTCTTCCTTCTCACCAGAGAAGACAAAATGTGTGCACAAGGGCCAGCCAGCACTTTCTAATGTACACTCCATTGCCCCAAATCTGTTCCAAAAGGATTATCATGGCGAGGGAGAAAGGCAGCATGGCCCAATTGGCTAAGCAGCGAGTAGGAAGTTAGGATCTAGGACAGTTAGTTGATCCTTTGTCTCACCAGTAGGATAAAATCCACTTGTCTTACCCAGCATTCCCCAAGCCTGTTCTGCTAATCCTGCAGAATAGTCCAGATGCAAATACAAAACCACATTGGCAGATAAAGTTCCTGAGAAGCCAGTCAGCAAAGAAACCTATGTGACTTTGTTTAACTCAACGTTTCCTGAACTTGAATATGGAACATTTTTTGAATGTGTGTAGGACCAAATTATTAAAAATCAGGACAATTTGGAAAATATCACCAAAACTCTTTTTTATTTTCCAGCTTATGCCAATAAACCTACTTTCAAATTATTGTTATCAGTTATATTTATTAACCTTGAATGTATCCCTCTCCTCCAGGAATGGCAATTTCTGGATATTTCTCAATCAATTAATTCATTCTTTAAGCATTTATCAAACGCCGTCTAGTCTTCAGGTCTCAGAAACAGATACAGAGGAGCTTTAGACACACATCCTGAACTCTCCAAAGAGAATTCATAGCCTAGTGCATAGTAACTTGAGCCAAAGGCTAGGGTGTTTTTTTCTTGGCTCCATTCTCTAGAGATGGGCGATCTCATGATCAGCTCAGGAAGGGAAGCAGTTAGCTCAGCATGTTGATTTTGGCCCCTCCTGATGCCAGGAGTAGAGAGAACCAGGCCAGATCCTTTCTAAAGCAGTGGGAAGTGTCACTAGTCATGGTGAAGAGCTCATTACGTGGTAATAAATGAAGTTCTCATCCCCGCTTGGCCTTTTCCTTTATACTGCAGTGGTTCTGTTCCACTTGGGCTCCTTTTCTCCTACGCTGTTATCAGTCCACATGCCTCCTTATTTTCAAATTGTAAGTAAGCTCAGAGCTCATTGGCAGCTATACCTCCTGCTGTTTCTGGATTCTACTATTTGGAGATTTTGTTGTTAGGTAGTCTTGTTGTTTCCAGGTTCTTACTATGTGCTAGTCAGGACTTATTCAAGTGTCAGAAAAGAACTCTGAAGTAGTTTAAGTAATAAAACATTGCAGATACGGTCTTATTTAATGAAGTATCCTTCAAGCACATCTGCATCTTGGCATTGAAATTTTATTGTCAAGGCTTTTATCTATCTAGTTCTCTTATCTATCTATATATCTTTCCTCTGCCTTCTGCAGCTTCCTTCAGGAAGATGTGTCTATAGGTTGGGAAATACCACCAGTAGTAGTCCAAGCCTTACCTCCTCAAGGCTTATGATTCAAGAGAGCGTTTATATATCAAACCTCAGAGAACATTCCAGTTAGCTCTGTAGGAGGCAGTTGACTGCACTGCACAAAGCATTATGTGAGGGGCATTTGGATCCCCTGGCTAGCCTAAGCCACAAATGCCTGTGTGTGTGGTATGACTGGAGTGAATGACAGGCCTATCAGAAAATGGAGAGAAAACATGTGGTTCCTCAGAGAGGGGACGCTTGCCAGAAGTTCACTACAAACGTTCATTACTACAAAATGCTATTGCTGCTAATGTCTCTGCATGACCTCGTTCCCATGTGTCTTGCATTATCCCTTCATCAAAAGCATGGCCCTCGTGGCTTTCAGACCCTACTGTGGTGACAAATGAATAGACATAGAAGTCTTGAGCCTTCTGAATTATAGAAAAGGAAAGCTCTTTAGGCACATACAGGCTTTCATTGGATTCTCTGGCTTTCAGAAAAACACCAGGAAAAAGAGTTTGGGAATGACCCAGCTTTGAGACCTCCACACCCACTTTATCCCCATTCCCCCCTCGCACGTACACCTATAGAGACAGAAAACAATTGTGAGTGATAAAAACTATTGCTAACAATGTCACGGGTGATAGGTGATGTGGAACTCAGAGTCATTTTCCCCTGAGAGAACCGTTGAGAACTGGATAGAATCAACCAGCTGAGTCTCTTCAGGTGCTTAACTTTTATGTGAGGGCCCTGGAGTTCAATAATTCATGCTAATGCTTCCAGCAGCAAGCAAATTGCATTCACACTCTATTCAGATTTTGATTTTGAAACAGAGCCCCAAATGAGTTTTATGATAGAAAAACATACTTGGTGACTTCAGCTGGATAAAAGAGAATGAGGGTGAGAGGAGGACCAGGCCTCGAGGTCAAGTCAGAAGAGCCAAGTCAGTCTCGGGGATGCCACACGTTGGCTTTGTGACCTTGCATGATAACGTTGAACATCTCAGAACTTTTGTTTCTTCCTCAATACAACAGGGTGATGCCACCTGCTTTAGAGGATGTTGAGATCATATGAATGACATAATATATAGAAATTGAAGTAAAGCTATAATGGGAGACAAATTTCTGTGGCCCATCAGTACTACAATAAATGTTAATTGCCTTCCTCTCCAGATTCTCTCCCCCTCTCTCTGCACCTGACCCCGCCCAACTCAGTTTACAACAGGAAGCCAGTGGTTCCTGTAAGTAGGAATGTAGAGCTGAGAATACCAGGGCAGACTGAAGAGAAAGAAGGTGTTAAAAGTGGATTGACTGTATGCTTCCACAATACTTAGCTCTACTGAGGGGAGGTGGAAGAAAGACAAAGATGGTCAAGCACTTAGTACTGTCTCAGGGTTTCAGAGTTCATGCATCTACACAGAGATTTAAGTACTGTATGCATTTTCAGTTTTAATATACTTGCTTAGTAGTCATTAAAATACCCTGCCACTTGCACTGGAATGTCTTCCAGAAAAGAGAGAAAAAAGGCAGATTAGCCATTCACAAAGCCTACAGTGAAACTCCATTGTTCCCATTTTAGTTAGAATAAGATGTAACTCAGACCAGGGGCATCAAACTTGGATGCTAAGGGAGCTTGGTGAAAATACAACCAAGAGATTCTGGTCAAAGAGGTTTAGAGATGAGGTCCAGAAATCTGCATTTTGGACATCTCCAAGGATTCTGATATAGGTCAACCACAGACTTGAATTTGAAAAACACTGACTGAGTGTTTAAGAGCTTCAGCTCCTCAGGATAGACAAATCCCACCTCACATTCTAAACCCGCCACAGTCTACTTTCAGTTTTCTAATCACAGTTTGTCATGAGATTAAATAAGATCTATTGTGGAGTACCTAGCACAATGCCTGGCATATGGGAAGGAACACTCACTAATACTAGCTATTGATACTATCATTATTATGCAAAGTTAAGGGGGCTTCAGTGTTTTTCTTTCCTTAATTTTTTTCATTCTTCCTTCCTTTTACAAATGCAAAATAACCATGCCTTAGGCAAGATGGATATTTATTTAGGTTCCAGACAAAAGCCTAGAAGTCAAAGTAGTCCAGGAATTGTCTGGCAGCTCTGCAATCCAGACTACTTCCTTCCCTCTTTCCCTGTGACCTTCATCCTCATTGTTCAGTATGGCAGATAAAACTCCAGCAATCATGTCTGCTTTCCACATAGCAAAATGCAGGAAAGGAAAGAGAAAATCAGTCTCTCCGGAACGACATGTCCTAGAAGTTGCTTATACCCCACTAGCCAAAAACTTAGCTGCCTGGGGGAGGCACAATTCCAAATGTGACAAGTGTTCTGCATGGCCATGTAACCCCCAAAAATGTGATTTATATTACAATGGAAAACTGGAAGGAGAGGGGACAACTATTAAACTAGGAGTTTAACAGATTCAGGTCATTCTTCAGCTTCTACTTGATTATTTCTCAGATTAGAAACTTCTCCAAGAAGGTAGTTGCTTGGTTTGTTGATGATCCTACTCAGCTTGGCTTATTTTCTTCCTACATTGCTTCCATATCTTTCACTTCTCATTCCCCAGTTTCATTCATTTTCTTTCAACTGTCCACTTTTTTTTCAAAAATTTTAAAGTGGTTTTGCACACCCAGCTTGGGGCTCACACTCATGCCCCAGAGATCAAGAGTTGGATGGTCTACTGACTGAGCTAGCCAAGCACTCCCCTACTGTCCAATTTTAATAGACAATATAATTATTTCATTGTAGAAGAGTTAGAAAATATGGCTAAGCACTTAGGGAAGCCATTTTTTTAATATTCAAAAGTATCAACACTTAGCAATAACCACTCTTAAAATGCTGATATAGGGGTGCCTGGGTAGCTCAGAGGGTTAAAGCCTCTGCCTTCGGCTTAGGTCATGATGGGAGAGAGCCCCACATCAGGCTCTCTGCTCAGTAGGGAGTCTGCTTCTCCCTCTCCCTCTGCCTGCCTCTCTGCCTACTTGTGATCTCTGTCTGTCGAATAAATAAATAAAATCTTAAAAAAAAAATGCTGATATAGCCATCCCAGGTAAAAATATACATAGGTATTTACAATGAAAGCCTAGTTTTTATTTATAACAAAAACAACTGTTTTTAACCTCTTCTATTATACTTAGTACATATCATGAGTAATTGTCAATGTTATTAATTATAGGTCCACATCATCAATTTTAATGGCTACAGGGTTTTCCATAATTTATTCAACCAATTCCATTTATAATATCCACAGCACTGTGCTGAACCTTCTAGTGCACACGTCTTCACTCATTTGTCCACTAGTTTCCCAAGGATGAGCTGCGTTCCTGTGGTTTTCTATCTCCCTGGGCTCTCCTTACTGTGTCCAGGGTCTAGCAGAAAAAAAACACTGCTCTAACATCCCATCAGCAAGGGACTGCTCAGGTCTTGTCTCTACCTCTGAAATGCTTGAAATTCCTTTTCAAATGAACATTGCAGACTCAGAAGGTTCCCGGAGAACTGAAATACTGCCTGCTTACATCCCCTTATGAACAACAAGATTGCCCCTGAGAGAGGGGGCTACTTTCCCCCACTGCTGAGGGAAGCACAAAATACAATACAATCCCAGGTGACATGAAGGGCTAATAAACGTAAGTTACTAGAACTTACAGTCTGGGGTGCCTGGGTGGCTCAGTACGTTAAAGCCTCTGCCTCTGGCTCAGGTAATGATCTCAGAGTCCTGGGATCGAGCCCCACATCAGACTGTCTGCTCAGCAGGGAGCTGCTTCCCACCCGTCCCCCCTGCCTGCCTCTCTGCCTACTTGTGATCTCTGTCTGTCAAATAAATAAATAAAATCCTAAAAAAAAAAAACTTGCAGTCTGCCACTCTTCAAGCAAAACCAACGTGAGGCTGTTTCTGCGTGTAGAAACCAGTTCCAATTAGAAAAGAAAAATGCACTTTACTGAAACAATTATTTAGAGAGACAACTAACAAATGACAGTTCTTTAGCTGATTTTTTTTAAAAGCAATGATTGATTTCTGACTAATTCTTTGTCTCAGTGCCTCCTAATGATCCAAACACTCTAATGACGTTTACACTTTTTGGAGGCGGCTGAAGACAAATCATGTTGCATCATTGCCATATAGCACTTTCTTTTTTTTTAAATTACCTTACTTATATATATATATATATTTTTTTATTTTAATAACCTCTACACCCAGTGTGGGCTTGAACTCACAACCCAAGGATCAAGAGTTGCATGCTCCTCCAACTGAGCCATCCAGATGCCCCTCCTATAGTACTTTGTATTTTCAGGGACTTTTCACCTCAATTTACTTCCCATCAACACTGAGGAATAGGTAGAACTGATATCATTAGCCTTTCCTTATTATAGCCATCCTGTAAGAGATGCCATTTAATGGGCCCATACTATGTATCAAGCAATATGCTAAATGCATTATAAATATTTAGGGCACCTGGGTGGCTCTGTTGGTTAAACATCTGCCTTTGGCTCATGTCATCATCCCAGGGTCCTGAGATCAAGCCCTGCATCAGGCTCCCCGCTCATCAGAGAGTTTGCTTCTCCCTCTCCCTCTGCCCCTCCTCCCTGCTGGTGTTCTCTACTTCTCTCTTTCTCTCTCAAATAAATAAAATCTTTAGAAAATGCATTATAAATATCTAGTCTTCATGACTACCCTAATGAAGTACATATTCTGTTATTATGCCATTTTATAAATAGGTATGATTTATGACAGATTAAATGACGTGACTGTGGTCACATGAAAGGAAAGAGGTAGAGCCAGAATTCCCAATCAGTATTCAGGCCCCAAAGAGAGTCACTGACTCACTCAAGTCCACACAGTTGTGGAAGTCCAAAATCCTGTTCCCTGCATAGTGATTAATAACAGGGGCTCTGGCCCCCGCCCTTCTCTGTCTTCTCTGTGCTGGGAGCAGCTCTTCTGCCAACAGCCCCTCATCCCCTGAAAATGTACACCGCTACAAAGTTCGTCTCCACCCACTTCTTGGTAAGGAGTACCTCTCAGCGTTGAGCTGGTCACCAGCTATAGTGGTGCTAAAACCCCTGGAGACACTTAATAAGACCCTCAGCAGCTTGACAGCCCCACGTCCCCGGACCTCACTCATTCCTAGCCACAGCTTCCCAACCAGCGCCATTGCAAGTGACCTCAACACAGCAGCCAAGTTCATTGGGGCTGGGGCTGCCATGGTGGGGGGGCTGGCGCTGGGGCTGACTTTGGGACTGTTTGGGAGCCTCATCATTGCTTATGGCAGGAATCCCTCTCTGAAGCAACAGCACTTCTCCTGTGCTGTTCTGGGCTTTGCTCTCTCGGAGGCCATAGGCCTCTTTTGCCTGCTGGTGGCCTTTCTCATCCTCCTTACCATGTGAAGAAGCTGTCTCCACCTCCCTTAGGTTTTCCTCCAGTGTCTCATCTGCCCTATATGTTCCTTTCCCTATACCTCCCCAGGAAGCCTGTAGAAAGTGGTTGACTCAGGGTTTGACAGAGGGATGACAAATAAACACTGTATTAATAAGAAGGAAAAAAAAAAAAAAGAAAAAAGAACAGGGACTCTGAAATCCTGTAGCCTGAGTTCAGACCCTGTATCTCTGCTTTCCCAGCTGGGTCACCATAGGCAACGTACTAACCTACTCTGTGCCTCAGTGGCCCTACTTAGAAGAGGAGGTAATAAGAATGTCTATCTCAAAGGTTCAAGAAGATGATCCACATCCAGCACTTAGCACATGGGAAGTGCTTAGTGGTCAGTTTTACTGTTATTCCTTCTGTCCCCCTTGCCTGTGAGCTAAGGATACATTTCATTGGTCTGTGCCACTGCAGGTGCCACGAGCAAAGGCCTTATGTAACTACCGAGGGCAGAATCCTGGTGACCTGAAGTTTAATAAGGGAGATGTCATCCTTCTCCGGAGGCAGCTGGATGAGAAATGGTACCAGGGGGAGATCAATGGAGTCAGTGGGATCTTCCCAGCCAGCTCCGTGGAAGTCATCAAGCAGCTGCCCCAGCCACCCCCACTCTGCCGAGCTCTCTACAACTTTGACCTACGAGACAAAGACAGGAGTGAGAACCAGGACTGCCTGACCTTCCTCAAGGTAAGATTCTGGGCACCCATAGAGATCACAAAAGACTACAGAGAGACTGTGGCAGAACCTGGAGCTGTAGAATACTTGCTGATTTTTAAAAAGTATACATATTTTCACATGCATGTTTATATGTAGATATGTGTGCACATGTATGTAATGTGTGTGTGTATGTGTGTAATTCAAAACTAAATGGAAGTTGCCAGAGAAATTAAATGAGAATTTGATGGAAATCCTTAAGCCTTACCTCTTGCAATGACGAAAGTAAGTAAAGTATTCACTCATTCACTCATTCTATAGTCATTCTTCTTTTTTTATTTTAAAGATTTTATTTGACAGAGATCACAAGTAGGCAGAGAGGCAGGCAGAGAGAGAGAGGAGGAAGCAGGCTCCCCACTGAGCAGAGAGCCAGATGCTGGGGAGCTTGATCCCAGGACTCTGGGATCATGACCTGAGCCGAAGGCAGCGGCTTTAACCCACTGAGCCACTCAGGCACCCCATCATTCATTCTATAGTCATTCTTGAGTACTTCTTTGCAGGCACTGGGGATGCAGTATGAAAAAGTCATAGTTCCTGCCCTCAGGCAGACTAGGGGGAGAGACAGATAGGTGGACAAAAATTTACAAATACATTTTGACAATGTGCTGGGCAAAATACAGCTCTTACATCTTTATGTATCTGTAAGGCATTCTTGGTGGACAACTTCTGAGGCTCTCATTTCATTCTTTACAACATTCTATTTTATTATAAACATTGTATTCAAAGCCCTCCAAACACACAGTAAGATAATCATACCTTTATATATGAATAACCTCTTACAAGATAATATTTTCCAAGCACATTAATTACCCTAATATTTTGTTGCCTCTTAAAAAAAAAAAAAAAAAAAAGGTTGTTTAAAAATTCCTCATATAATATGAGGTGAGGATAATTCCTCACCGTGTGCAAGTAACAACACTTTTACTAAAGTCTGGACTACTTTAATTCTCTGTATTCTGTATTTATTATTCCTTAAACATTTAAATTCCCTCAGAGAGGCCAAAGTTAGGGTGATTTTCACTCTTTGCTGCTTGCAATAAGTGCATCAAGTACTAGAAGTGGCTCTGGTACAGTAGCTCAGGAAAGGTCTTCTATTTTGTAAAAGATTTTTATTCCACCACCATCAGAAATGAGATTTATTTCACATTGCCTCAAGCTAGATAACATCACTGTCCTCCATATTTTGAAATATTGATCACTATTGTCTTGGCACCTCAGAGTGAGTCCCTTAAGGAAGGTCATTCCATGACCCAAACTGCAATGTCTGTGCTTCAGTGACACTTAGAGGAAGGGCAGTTTAATCCCAGAGATATTTACTGAGTATTTACTTTGTGCCAGGCATTAAGCATGGAGCTCTGGAGACACCACTTGAAGAAGGCAGAGGCAGGAATCATTATTTATATTTTTGCCGCTCTCTGGGAATTTGCAAAATTTGTAAAAACTTAACTCCACCTGCCCATTCATTCACTGAGCCCATCCATGTGCCAAGCTGCCCACTGGGGATAAAATGATGTACCATTGTCCCTACCTCACGGAGCTGGCAGACTAGTGGAAGGAACAGACAGATGAATGGGAAATTATGACAAAGGAAACAGAAGAGAGGATTTGACCTTCTGGAAGCTTTGGAAGGCTGCAACTACACTAGGAAATTTCATGGTCTTCCTAAACTCAGCAATTCCAAATTAAACCCAAGATCTTCCCTCCCAAAAGCTGCTCTTGTCCTAGTGTTTTCTATCTCAATAGATTGTACAATTTTTTAAAATAAATTTTTTTTATTTATTTACAGAGAGAGGGGGAGAGCACAAGTAGGCAGAGCAGCAGGTAGAGGGAAAGGGCAGGCTCCCTGCTGAGCAAGGAGCCCAACGTGGGGCTCGATCCCAGGACCCCAGGATCCCAGGATCATGACCTGAGCCGAAGGCAGTTACTAACCAACTGAGCCACCCAGATGCCCCTAGATTGTACAGTTTACTCACACATTCACTTATTCATGCATGGACAATTCACTGAGAAATATTTACTGAATGATTACTAAATGGAAACCACTGTATTGGGTGCTGCGGACACAGAAATGAGCAGAGCAGACAGAGGCCCTGAATACATGGAGTTTATAGTCTGTTGGGGTAGACAAGCCTTAAAAATGTTATAACCTATAAATGTGTCATTGTAAATTGTGATGGGGTAGAGAAAGCTAAGAAAAGGTACAATGCAATAAGGAACTCAGATTTGGATTTATCTAAATTCCTGAGAGACATGAATCAGAACTTGAGAGCAACTGGTGGATAGATCTTCAGATTTGGACTGACGAACAGGTATGGAAGTGGAAAGGCATTCCTGATATGGTATACAGTGAAAAATCAGTGTGTCCTCTAGGACTTCTTTTGTATGAAATATAAGGCTAGGCAAATGAATGTATACATATGCATATACTAGGAGTCAGAACAGTGGGTACCGCTTGCTAGATGATGGGTAAGGGCACAAAGGAGGCTTGTGGGTGCTGGAAATGTTCTGTATCTCTTGATCCGGATGGGGTTTCATGAATATAATGGGTGTTAACATTCATCAGCCTTTACATCCAAACTTTATGAACTTTATTGTATGTGTGTTTGTTTCCAGCAGAGTTTTTAGGAATCAGTGTATTTATATGTATATATGTTTTATCTTCATAGAGAAGAATCTGGGGTGGGGGGGGTGTTAACAATGGCTGTATCTATATTGTGGTAGAATTACTTGTTTTGTTTACTATATTTTCTCATATCTCTAGAAATCTACATGTAATCTTTTTTTTTTTTTTTTTTAAGATTTTTAAATTTTTGACAGAGAGAGATCACAAGCAGGCAGAGAGGCAGGCAGAGGGAAAAGGGGAAGCAGGCTTTCCACCAAGTAGAAAGCCCGATACGGGGCTCAATTCTAGGACCCTTAGATCATGACCTGAGCTGAAGGCAAAGGCTTAACCCACTGAGCCACCCAGGTGTCCCTACATGTAATTTTTATAATAAGAAAGTTTTGAATAAAAAAGCCACCTTAACATTTGATACATTAAAAATTGAATGGGGCACCTGGCTGGCTCAGTCCATGGAACATGCAACTTTTGATCTCAGGGTTGTGAACCCGAGCCCTATGTTGGATGTAAACATTACTTAAAAATAAAAAAAATTTTCTAAAGTTTAATAGGTTCTGAAAAGTCTTCAAAATTAGAATGAAATTTATTCTTCCTTTTGCTAAGCTAAAAAACTATCTCCCTATGGCTCCCATATTGATTTTTGCATCAGATTAATATAAACTAAAGCCCAGATTCTGCTGGTGATTGAAATTTAGAAACATTTCCAAATTTTCTTTTGGATTCCACTGGTCCTCCAAATTATTTCTACTCCTCTTGCAGTCTTGGTGATTCAAATGCTGCCCTTTATAGAGGAAGATTTTATCAATAAATTATGAAAGAGTTACATTTCTTACACTTGACACCATCTGGGATTCCACGCTAGTCTCCAGTGAAAGCTTTCACCATCTGAAAACCAAGAGCAGATGCTGACCTTGAGACTTTGTCTCTTTCAGGACGATATCATCACTGTGATCAGCCGAGTGGATGAGAACTGGGCAGAAGGCAAGTTAGGGGATCAAGTGGGCATCTTCCCGATCTTGTTCGTAGAGGTACGTGAATATCAAGTCTACATCAGATGCACACTCACCAAAATACACACGCGCCACAGGGATGTCTGACAAAAATGGCTTTTTGACAGGAGGCTTATTCTAGAAGTTAACTAAGGTCTCCAAAGAAAAGATGCCAGAAGGTACCACCCAGTTCTGGGGACTTTTTATTCTGCTGATAGGAGTATAAATTGTGCGATTTCTCATGCTCACATTCAAATAAACCTGTATCAGTAACATTAAAAACCTCCATCTCCTTTGATTCAGCAATTCCACATCTGAGAATTTATTGTAAAGAAATGTTCAAACAAGTATGCAAAGGTAGAAGTACAGAGTATTCACCACAGCCTTGTGTGTAATGATGAAAAGACAGAAATCATCTAAGTATCTGGCAATAAGGATTTCATTGTTAAAAATTATGGTGATGAAAAGATAAATACCCATGAAAAATAATGTTAAAGAAGAATATTCAATATCATTAAGTATTTGGTATTATGGAAAGAGGCTTATGATTTCTTGGTAAGTAAACTAAGTTTAATGGGTATGGAGTTTTGGATTAGGAGATCAGAAAGTCCTGAAGATCTGTTTCACAACAATATGAATTATATTCAACACTACTGAATCATATACTTTAAAACGGTTATTAGAAAAATAAAAAAAAATTAATAAAAGTTACTAGAGTAAATTTATGTCATGTGCTTTTTATCACAATAAATAAATGGAACTGTATGAAACTAGGTTTATAAATATGTGTGTGTGTATATAAATAGAGGCCTGAAAGAATATGTACTAAAATGTTAACACTGATGATCAAGAGATAGTGAAATTCTAGATAATTTTCCTATTCTTCCGTAATTTGTATCCTATAAATCTTCTGATAGGATCATATTGATATATTCTTTCTGGGTTTTTTAAAGCTACTTTAAAAAGAAAACAAAGGAAGAGCACATGCTAGACTCCGTCCACCTGCTTCTCAAATGTAATACTGTAACCTGGAGTTCCTAACCTCTGTGTCCTCCAGCCTCACCCTAGCTTGAGGCAGGTCATTACAAATTTAAAAGAGGTTCCATTGTTTAAATGCATTAACTGGATGCTTACCAGGCACAAAGCATTAAAAGTGAGCAGTGGGGAGCTACAAATGCAGTAAGAGGCATGCTTTCCACCCTCTAGGAAGGTTGGGTGAAAACAGACAAAGGCATAATTGAAGATACAGGCGACCAGTTCTTTCATTCTTAAGAGCCCAAACAGGTTCTGAAGCAAATGGTGTGCCCGGAACACTATCCAGCTTGCAGGGTTCTCCACAACTCTTTCCACTCAGTTAATACCGAAGGGATGAAAAATGGAAGGGAAGGAAAGAGGATGAGTCCCGAGAGGCTGTGGTCTTCTTACAGTCTCTAGTAAACAATATTCTCATTATCAGTGCTTTTCCTCATGCTGAGACCCCTTTGAGGCACACACACCCAATTCTCTCCACCTGTTCAAATCTCACTCGGGTTACAAGGCTCAACTAGAAGCTTGGCTTCTTCCATAAAATTTCACCACTAATTGACCACTCAGTTGTCTCTGTCTTTTCTAAATACCTGATGGCTGTGTTTCTTATACTGCACAGGCTAGACTAACACAGAACAAGTACTATGTAAAAAAAATTAGCTAGTTCCCCTAGCCCCATCTGTCTTCAAGGTAGCTGAGAAGGACCTGGGAGCACAAGGACTGTCTAGTAAATATCATGATCTCTGCCGTATCATAAAAAGTTTGGACTTGATCCAGAAGTCAGTAGACACCATCGAAAGATTTTAAGGGACCCAGGAAGTCTTATCAGACGTGGGTTTATTAAAGACTTTTCTTCTGGCTACAGTGGGAAGAATAATTTGAAGAGGAGAGCAGAAAAAGCAGAAATACCAGTTAGGAGGCTAGTGTGTGCATGGCCCAGTTACAAGATGACAGTGGGTTGGACCAGGAGATGGGAAATAAGTGGATGGATTCAAACACCGCTTAGGAGGTAGATCCACAGGACTTGAATGTTGAGGGAAGTAAGGAACAGGGCAGAAGAACTGGTCAAGAATGCGTGCCTCACTTTCTGCTTTGTATCTGCTTAGGTTAGCAGTGGAGGCATTTGCTGGGTCAAGTAGCATTTGCTAAAGAGGGACAGTTAATAGTTAAGATGGGGAGACAGTGGTTAAGTCTCCAAGGACAGAGATCAGCTACAGTTAATACCTAGCCGGGTACATAGGAGATGGCTCAATTTTTGCATTTTAGAGTTTGCACGGTCCCCTGCATTATTTCAAGACGCTTCTCCATAGCTCTAGGGGGGAAAAGGACCATTGGTTTTATTACCCATCTCTGATATCCTTTTTTCCAAAACTTCTACGTTTAATGATTATTCATTTGGACATTCTCCCCACTACTTCACCTCTAAAATTAGCGATTACAAGAACCCTCAAGATTATCATCAAACTAGCCATTGCTTCATTTGTTCTCCTAATTGCGAGGAGGGGAAAAGGATAATCAAGTGGTTGCTCTAATCTGGGAACCTGATTTTCAAAAATTACTTGAAATCTTAATTGAGCTTTTTAAGGCAGTACTTAAATTTTGACTCCAGTCATTTCATTAAGACTAGCACTTGCTGAGAACTCTTTAAGTAAGTTTTGAATTACTAGTGCCAAGCAAAGCAATAGGGAAGAAGGAAAGCTTTCTTGTAAGAGTGACGTGGGTTTTTGGGGGGTTGTTGTTGTTGTTGTTGTTGTTTTCTGCACAAACAGGATTTTTCTTGTTAATGTATCATTTGATTTATTGAAGAGCACCTGGATAAAAAGGTGGTAAAACTAATGCTGAGCTTAGACCCATTCCTGTCAGGACTTCTCCAGTGAGCCCTGCCTGGGTTATGTGAACCTTGCTCAGCCCAATGAACCTCAAGGATATTGTTTCAAATGAGTGGATACAAATTTAAGAGCTGTGCAGTCCTCCCTCAACTGAACTATTAATCATGTTGGCAGAGCACAGGGCAGACCAAGAGTCACACTGAGCCCTTTGTCAATGTTTCTAATGAAAACAATGAAGGTGTTGCTCACCTGGGGACAGAACAATTAGGTAGAGGCAAAAAAAAAAAAAAGAAAAGAAAAGAAAAAAAAAAATCAGCCTATTTCATTGTACCTGTGAATGACCATAAAGAAATTTACTCATTCAACTCAGAGAATATTGTCCTCTTACCGGGTGAACAATGGAGGGAGTGCTCTAGGGAACGTAAGACCTTGTCCCCTCTTCCAGACTGCCGTCAGAGCTTGCCTAGACAATTTCCGGAACTTCCTAGCTGGTCTCCCTACTTATGGGCTGGCACTTCCAAATAACATCCAGAATGAGCCTTTATGTGTTTCTTTTTATTTGCATACGGTAGAATTTACTCTTTTTGGTGTCCACTTCTACAAATTTTGGTAAATACATACACCACCATCAAGATAATAGAGTAGTCTCAACACCTCCCCCCAAAATACAACAGCATGCAGACTCTCTGTAGCCAGCCTCTTCCCTGACTCCCAACTACTGGCCGTGCTGATCTCATTCCTGTTCCTGTAATTTCCCTTTTCCAGAATGTCCTATCAGTGGAATCATATGGAATGTAACCTCTGAGTCTGGCTTCTTTCACTTAGCACAGAGCATTCTGGACTCATCCATGTTGTTAGGTGGATCCGCAGCTTGTCCCTCTCTGTTGACGAGCCATGATCTACTGTATGGATGTGCCAGGGTTTGTTTGTCCGTGCACCAGTTCAAAGACAATGCAGTTATTTCCAGTTATTAGCAGCTATGAGTAAAGTACTATAAACATTTGCATACCAATTTCTGAGTGGGCCTAAGTTTTCATGTCTCTTCAGTAATTACGTGGGAGTGGGCTGGCTGGGTCAGATGCTAAGTGTGGGTTTAACTTGGTAAGAAACTGCCAAACCGTAGCATGAGCTTTTAAAAGCATTAATCAGATCGTGTCATTCCTCTATCTAATCCTGCCAGAGGCTTCCTATTACACTTAGAATAAACTTGAGCCTCCTAGGACCTCTGGGACCCAGCCCTTGCCTGTCTCTTTGACTACCTGCTCCTCACTCTCTCTGTTCCAACTTTTGTTTCTTACCTGACTTTTTCTCAAATAGACTGTTTTTTACCTCCTTAGGATCTTTCCATTAGGATATGATCCCTCTGTCTGGAATATTCTTACCCCCATATTTACATGGCTAGTTCCTTTGTGTCATCTGTGTCCTGGTTAAATGTCATCTCCTCAGTGGGATTTCCTTGACCTGCCCCCCCCCAGTAGGCACCTCCCCCTGCCACTCTCTATCACTCCAAAGCCCGCCTTTCTTTCTTTCTTTCTTTCTTTTCTTTTCTTTTTTTTTTTAAGATTTTATTTATATATCAAAGGGAAAAGCAGGCTCCCCATGGAGCAAGGAGCCTGATGCAGGACTCGATCCTAGGACACTGGGACCATGACCTGAGCCGAAGGCAACCACTTAACTGATCGAGCCACAAAGCTCTTACTTCTATCTGATATTCTCTAGTTTTGTTGTTTACTGGCTGTGCCATTTATAGATCACCCCTTCTTGTCCACAGCTCTCTCATCTGTAAAGTAGACATAATAATGCCACTTCCCTACCTGATGATTTTCTCTTTCACAATATTACAAGCTTCTTGAGGTAGGAACTACCTCCTCTTTAAAATTTTTGTTATTGGTGGGACACCTGGGTGGCTCAGTCGGCCGAGTGGCTGCCTTTGGCTTGGATCATGATCCCAGCATCCTGGGATCGAGTCCCACATTGGGCTCCTTGCTCATCGGGAAGCCTGCTTCTCCCACTGCCTCTGCCTGCCACTCTGCCTGCCTATGCTCCCTCTCTCTCCCTCTCTCTCTGACAAAAAATTAAAAAAAAAAAAAAAAAGAAAGAAATCTTTAAAATTTTCGATATTGGCTATTTTAGTCCTTTGCCCATTGTCATAAGAAGTTCTTAAATGGGCAAATTCCCTTTTACTTTTATAGTTGAATCTCTACATTAGAATGAGACTTGTGGCTTCGGAGGGCAATTTGGTCAGCGTATTTCAGCCTTCCGAAGGAACTGAGCTCAAAATACAGCACAGTTGGTGGTTGTCCCAGAGCTAGGACTAGATTGCAAGAGCTGGCTTTTTTATTTTCAGGAATTTTGCTATCTACTTGTAAACCACTGATAGATATTTATACCATAGAAATTAGTAAACTCTATGAAATAGGGCTCGTTCTTTTCTTTTTCTTTCCTCTTCGCTTTTCCTGATTTACCAGCGTATCACGGACTAAGAGGTATGGAACAGGAAAGAATGGTCGGGGAGATGAAAGTGTTCAAAGGAAGTAGCGAAAGCTGGTCTTAGCTTAAAGATTCAAAGTTCCGGACAGATTGACATTCTGGTGCAGATGCTTCTCAAATATATAAACCTGAGCAACTTTCACATACACATGATTGTACAGACACTCACTGTGCACGTCTGGGGAGTAAAGTAGAGATGGACTGCCCTCAGGTAGCTACCAGTGAGGGCGTAGGGGGTGGGAATGGAAGGGAAGTGATTGCAGGGCAGTGTGTAAAGTGCCCCAGTGGGAAAGCACAGGGGCCGCAGCCCACCCAGGGGCGTTCGGGAGAGGCTCAAAGAGGAAAAGGGTAGGGGTGTGCCTGGGAGAAATGGGAGAATGCCAAAACCCTTTCGGGGTTCCCAGCTGGCGAAGAGTATCATGGCTTATTTTTAACTCCCACAGACCACAGTAAAGAATAAAAGCAATACGTGCTTTGCAAGGGAGTCGTCAGGGTGCACTGATACAGCAAAGTAATTGGGACGTATCGCTAAAAGATGGAAGTTGACCAAAGATGACTGTGGCATCTGAACTCGTGTCAGACTAACCTGGGTAGGACTTAGCTGCTCACACTAGATCAGGAAGCTAACTTGTCATGGACTTTCTGTGTTTCCAGCCCAACCTCACTGCAAGACACCTCCTAGAGAAGAACAAAGGCCGGCAGTCAGCCCGCACAAAGAGCCTGTCCCTGGTGCCCTCATCGTCCCGAGGCAAAGCAGCCAACACACCCACCCTGCGAAGGGGTGCTGGGTCCAGGAAGAAGGGGCCTGGGCAGTTCTCCATCACAACAGCCTTGAACACTCTCAACAGGATGGTTCATTCTCCCTCGGGGCGCCATATGGTGGAGATCAGCACCCCAGTGCTCATCAGCTCCAGCAACCCCTCTGTGATCACCCAGCACATGGAGAAAGCAGACCTTCCTCCCAGCTCTGTGGGGCAGGTAGGAAACACACCATTGGGATCAGGGCATATTGGTATTAGGCGGGTCACGCACACCGTGTCACAAGCAATACTGGATATTTAGTACCTGCCAAGCATCCATAATGCATTAATAGTAACTACTGCCGTGTGTATTACGTGTCAGAACTGCAGACGCGTGATCTCCTGTTGTCCTTGAAATGGCCTCTTGAGTTAGGTGTCATTACTGTTATCCCCAATTTATAGGTGGGAAAACTGAGGCCAAGAGGAGTCAAACAACTTGCCAGATCCTCACAGATACTTTGCTTTCCCATACCAAAAGCCACAACATGGTTCCTGTCCCTTAAAGAACTTCCTTCCAAAAAATGGCACCCGTTTTCCCGAAAGGGTTTTGGCATCACGGTTAGAGATTGAATTTTCTGTCCTATGGCATCATGTGGAAAGGAAGGAAAAGAGAAAGGGAAACTGGGTGTTACTAGGTGTTTTCAGGACTGGCTCGATAATCCGCAGGGCCCAATGCAAAGTGAAAACAAGATAATACGTGCAAAGTGCTTAGCACAATGCCTGGCACGTTACGAAACAGCCGATGAGCTCTAGCTCTTCCTACTATTATTATTAAGCCCAAACACTGAATTGCCAGCTAAAGGGAGTGGAGAGTGTGGCAACCCAGCAGCAGAAGTACTTTTAACAGCATGTGGCTATTTAGGTTGAAGGGTACTTGGAAAGATGAAGGACTGGAGGTAGGAGGCAAGGTAATTAAGAACAACTACATGTTGGGGATTCTGCTGAAAACACTCTTTGGAACGATGCAGGTGGCAACTTGAAAGGACAAACTTCAACTTGCACTGATGTGTTTTTTTGAAGCTGTAAATCTTGTTTTAAAACATGAATCTCTACCTTGGGATTAAAGGACTTAATTGGACTCTAATCCCTTTTTAACAAGACAAGGAGGAGGAGAAAGTCAAGGGCTTCTCAAAGACCCGTGTGCTGGTCTGAAACAAAAACAATCTCCGTCTGTGACATTTTCTGTCGTACACCACTGTCTGGATCTTGAAGAGGCTGACTGCTCGCGTGCTTCAGCCCACCAGCTGCGCGACATACACTCACTCACTCACAGACACACACACACATACACGCCCACACATGCACACAGACACACACACACACATCTTCCCCTCCACGTACTCTCTCCTGACGTAAAGAACCAAAAAGTTCCCTTCCTACACACACATTCCAGATGCTTTTTTACAAGTACACACATGCTTTGTGCCCAAAGTTCTCCCTCCACCACAGGTGCACACACGTGCACACCCGCACATGTGCGCGCACACACACACACACACACACACACACTAAAATGAGGGGCCCAGTGACTTCTAATTAAGCCAAAGACTAACTGAATTTTTCTGAAACCATTTTTCATAGAGAGAGCTGGATATAGGAAGTACAGCCCACACTCAGTAGATACAAGCAAGCTCACTCAGCTCTTAAGTTGGTTTCCCAAAAGACTGAGCCAAGAGTCACTTTTCATGTGCCTTTATAATTCTTCTTTCCAGTCATTTGCCTCATCTACAGAGAGGTTGGACCAGAGTGGAGAATCCTAGTAGGATTGAAAATAAATAGTATCCCCCCCACAAAAAAAAGTTTTAATAAAAAAGATGAAATAAATAGTATTTTTTTCTAGTTTTCACAGATGGTGAGACTTCCAAAGTAGGGCATTTGCATATGCTAGTCCCAGGGAATCTATGCACTGTATTGATAGCCTTTCTCATTTCAGATGGCTGTGGATTGTAAGTATTTCTACATGTTTGCCCGGGTGTTGTCAAAAACACTCTTAAAAGACTTCACTTAATAAGCTACATCTTAAGAAGGGTAAAAAAAATTGAGCAAATGACAAGTTCTTTTGCTTTTTTCTCTAAATCCTTTCAAGCTTCCCCTCTACCTTCCCCATCCCACCACCCTGCACAGTGCCTAGTCCCTAGTAGGCACTCCAAATCAAGGAATCAAGACATTTGAGTTAAAAATCTGGGCAGATGCTAGTGACAGATCCTCAGACAGGGAAGCCTGGAAGAGGAATGGTTTCTTCTAGAAAGCTCAGACAGGTCAGTGTAACTCTTTCAACCCATAAACATCTGTTGGGTGCTTACATTTTGCTAGTTACCATAGTGAGTACTGGGGATTCTACTACCAAAACAACGAGAACAGCAGCAATATTCCTGGCCACTTACTGAGACTAATATGATTGATGGATGGAGAAATAGGATGACATCCTCTGACAGCAAAGTCTTTTATTTACTGCTGGTCTCCTAAGTCCTGCTCTCTATCCTAAAAGGTGATAAGAGCCTTTGTAGGGGAGATACTATGAATACTTTACAGCAAAGTAATTAAGTCCCCCACCCCAAATGGTATGGTCACAGTCCGTGTAATTAGTAAACAGTGTCTGGATTAGTAAACAGTAAAGAGTCTGGATTAACCCTAGAATTGTCTGATTCTCGAACATACACTCTTGTCACTACACTATGCCATCAACAGAGAAGTCATCAGGCAACGCTATTAGGATGTTAGTGTAGTTCAGCTTGGATGTCTGTAGCCTCCCTCCTGTCAGACCCTTCACCAGACTTCCCTTAGACTCCCAGGCCCTCCAGCATTGTCTTCCCCACCCACCACATTCTCCAGTAAAGAATTTGCCTTGAGTCTTTCACACGTAAATGTTTTCATTTACTGTCACTCTAAAGTACAGTACTATCACTGTACTATCATTGTTCCTTTATGAATTATCAACTGTGTGCAACCATCACATAGGCTGCTGTCGGCACCACTAGTAAGCCCTTGCTGTCCAGGAACTCCCAATCTAGTGGGGACACAAAAAATGAATGACTGACTGTAGTGGGGTTAGGGCTTCCTGACATGGGTCAAGAAACTCTTGGCACCCACATTGGCTTTAGCAGTTCAGAGATGCAGAGTTTAATAACACAGACCTACAGACCGAGAAAGCTGTTCCCTTTCCAATTTTCCCCAAGCCCCTGGATGATATTAGGAAGCTCCCAGTTTGGTGCTGACATTTGCTAATAATCTGCCTCTGGAAGGAGGAAAGAGCATGGCCTGAGGACCAGGGCTTGAGGCAAAGCTGTTGCCCATCTCTGAACTGAATAACACTGAACATTTTTCTCATATTGTCTGATGGGTTATCTTCCATATGTGGTAAGTGCTACTGGTTTTATGTTCACAGAAGTGTATGAAAACAGAGGCCGGAGCAAGGAATTTTGTTTTCCTGTTGTTGTTGTGTCTTCTCACCTGTGGGAAACCACTTGACACATTTGGCTAGAAGGTCAGGAAATGACTTCAAAGATGAACTTTGCACTAAATACAGCTATCCTTGAAAACAATTCAGGTTTAGACCTGAAGAGGCTGAGTGGGTTCTCTGGGAAACTGTGATGGAGGAGGTTAAGTGGGGGATTGGAACCCATGGAGTTGGCCTTTGGGAGAGTTCTGAAGATGATCTCTATGTCTGCAATGAGAAGGGATGCCTGAGAAAGAGAAAGTCAGCTGCACCAGATGCCAGTTAGGAAGAAATCCTTCAGCAGTGGAAGCCAGTAGAAGCCAGGCCCACCCTAGAGATTCTGCAGTTCACTTGTTCACGATGTGGAGGCTGCTTGCCCCGTTTCTCCCGCACTCACAGAAAATGAGGCATTCTTCTTTTCTGGTCCTTCAGTACACCCTCCACGTCCTCCCCTCCCCCACACCCCACTACCTGTCCCCCACCCCCTCTCCTTCAGCCTGCCACTCTTTCTGTACCACACATCCAGGTTAGTGGAGCTGCTGGACAACTAGAAAGCCTGCCATCATTCCAGAGTTTTCTCCTTCCCTCACCTCTTACATCCAGTCAGTCAGCAAGCTCCTTTTGCCATCTGAGTAGTTGCATAACTTCTGTCCGTTCCATCCCAGTGCCTTCGTCCGGGTCCGCAGCTCTTGCCTAGACCATTGCTTCAGCCTCCATCCTGGTGTCCCGGACGTCAGGCTCAGTCACCACCCCTCACCCCACCCACCCCTTCACCCCCACCCATTCTTCCAGTCACGGCCTCTATCACAACTTCTTGAAAACCCAAATCCATTTAGCCATTTTTCTTACGCCAAACTGCCCGTCGGTCCCTACAGACCACAGAAGAAGTAATTAATACCTGCCGCTTTTTGAGTGGCCACTAAACGCCAGAATCCATGATGATGATTTGCAGACATGCTGATTTGCCCCACAGCTGTTTAGAGTAGGCACCGGTATGCCCGTTTTATCAAATAGGAAAACGGGGGGGGGGGGGGGACAGAAAGATGAAGTAACTTGCCTCAAGTCTCAAAGTGAGAAACAGAGCCAGGATTTGAGGGCAGACCTGTGCTCTCTCCCCTAAACAAGTTAAGGCATTCTAGACCCTCCGTGATCTGTTTACAGTCCCCCTTCCAGCACTCCCAGACCCCCATACCCACGGCGTACACACACACACCCCCATATGCAAATGTATGCATGTCATGCACAGACACACACACCAGCGTGCACACACACAAAAGTTGTAGTGATTTACTTGACACTTTGAAGCACAGTACATATACCCCAGGCCACCTCTCTGCTTTTTGTCCTTATACCCGGCATACTGCCTGCATTTTTACAGGCAAAGAACAAATGTTTGCTGATTTAATTAAAGGCTATTTCTCTAGGAATTTATTTTTGGTGCATTCACCTGTTACAATCATACCCACATCCCAAAGGCCCTTACGCATTACCATTTCCTTCAAGGAACTTCTTGCCAGTTCTCCTGGCAGAATTAATATCTCCCCTGTGTTCACAGCATATTGTTTATACTCGAGTTATAACTTTCTTCTTGGCACTGTCAATACCACACATATATCTTATCACCATGCTCACCAAGAATGCATACTTCTTAAGGGCGGGGATGGTGTTTTGTTCATTTATGTTACTGTTGACTTTCCAAACCCCAGTAAAGGTTTCTAATAACACATTTTGCTGCAAGAATTAAAAACAAAGTCAGAGACCTCTGACTTTTTAAAATAATTACCAATCCCTGTCCCTTCTTCTGATTACCCAGAAAACAGAAGAGATAAGACAGAGAGGAAAACGGCAGGGCCCTGAAGTCAGGGTAGGAATGTGGTTCCCTCCCCCATGCTGCCTCCATCCCATCCTAGGATGACAGTGACAAGTCCAAGCATCCTTCCTGGGAAGGTGAGCTGTCACGGACCTTGGGGGAAGTCTGTAAGGCTGACTTTCCTTTCAATCCTATATTTGGATCCTATATCTGAACAAAGTAACTTTGAAGAGCTTGAGCTCTTAAGTCCAGATCCTTTCCCTTTTTCTGTTTCATGGGAGTTTCTCAGACTGACTTTTTGGTACTCAGGATTGCCGTGAGAGATGGTTGTTACTCAGTATTAAGATAATTTTTTTCCTGGGGCACCTGGGGTGGCTCAGTTGGTTGAGCCTCTGCCTTCGGCTCAAGGCCGTGATCTCAGGGTTCTGGGAACAAGCCCCATGTGAAGCTCCCTGCTTAGCAGGGAGTCTGCTTCTCCCTCTCCCCCCTGCTCTTGCATTCTCTCTCGCTCTCGCTCGCTCTCTCTCTCTCTCTCTCAAATAAATAAAATCTTCAAAGAAAAAGAAGGGTAATTTCTTTCCTTTAGAGTCTCAGTGCTAATTTATGCTTAAGATTCTAGCTAACCCTCCTTCTAAAGTAATTTACAGAAATAGATCTATCCTATGCTTATAGTCTTATGTTAATATCTTCCAGTATAAATTTTCCATCTTTCCAATTTTCACTCAGCAAATCCCTCCTCATAAATGAAGATATCAGAGCACTTTTTAAATTTTCACCCCTGATTTTATTAAATTTTTTAAATTAACATATAATGTATTATTTGCCCCAGGGGTACAGGTCTGTGAATCGTCAGGCTTACACACTTCACAGCACTCACCATAGCACATACCCTCCCCAATGTCCATAACCCCACCACCCTCTCCCCGTCCCCCTCCCCCGATATCAGAGCACTCTTGAACTGACTGAGGTGGTCCCAAAGAGTTGTGGCTAGAAAAGTGGGAAGGCTCCATTCCATGGAGAGCTGTCTGCTCAAACCATTTTGTTCCATGTCACCTTCATCTGCCCCAAAGTGCCTTCTGTGGACCCTGACAGGTGCTTGAAATGTGTTTGTTAAATTTTCAAGCATGTACCCCTGGCTGGACACAGCCCCTTAAACTGTTCTCATAAATTACCAGTCAGGCCTGAGCAGGAGTTCCCTGGTGGACACCTGCAAGAAAGGGCGCAGTGTAGGACCACAGTGCCTCTGCCTCCTTCTGCAACGCTAGATCCCCCCGAGTCGAGAACCATCACAAGCTGCCTAGAGAAGGTGTTTCATACAGGAGAAAGCCCTCTGGCCACACACCCCTTCCTTATCTCAGTGGTGAGACTTCAGGTAAGTCATAGCCACTCTGCGCTTAGGGTTCCATTAGGCATACGAGTACCTCTGCCTCAGAAGATTGTTGGGGAAATCAGAAGAGGTAAAGTGGGTACTGGAATTTCTTAGATGTCAGTTGCTCAATTTCTCTTCAATCTCTACGCTGTACATGTTATAATGGAAATTATAAACATGTAAAAAGTAGAAGAATATAATGAAGCCTTGTGTACACAGCACCAAGTCTCAGCGATTATCCTCTCACGGGCCAGTCTGATTTCAGTTTTAGCCCCACTCACAATGGGTTATTTTGAAGCAAAGCTCAGGTGTCCTATCATTTCATCCACTACATATCTCAGTATCCCTTTACAAATTTTAGTGTTTTTGTCTAAGAGCTTAACATCACCAGGATGCTGTTATCACACATTAGAAAATGGGCAGTGTTTCCTTTTTTTAATTTAAATTCAATTAATTAACATATAGGGTATTATTAGTTTCAGAGGTAGAGTTCATCTGTCTTGTATAAGACCCAGTGCTTGTTAAATCACGTGTGTGGGCAGTGATCTCTTAAAAACATTAAATATTCAGCCACTATTCAAATGTCCATATTTGCCTTATAAGTATTTTTAAGTTGATTTGTTTAAATGGCATCCAAATGAAGTAAACACTTTGCATTGGGTTGATATATCTCTTAGATTTCTTTTATTCCACAAGTTCTCTCTCTCTCCTTGTTTTGTCCTTAGACATGCATATGTTAAAGAAGCTGCATAGTTTGTCTTACTGGGTTTTTGCGTTCTGGGTATTGCCAGTGGCATCTTTGCCAAGGTGTTCAACACATTCCTCTCTCCCCCATGCTTTCTGTAAACTGGTATTTAGGTCTAGAGGCTTAACCAGCTTCAGGCTTGACTTTGGCAAGAATACCTCATAGCTTGTGCTAAGTGCTTCTCTTTTCGGGGTTTTGTCTTGTTTTGTTTAAGTGCACAATTCATTGGCTTTTAATAATATATTCATAGAGTTGTGCATCTGTTACCATAATTTAATAAAACATTTTCATTGTTCCAAAAAGAAACCCCACACCTCTTAGCTCTCACCCCTTAGTCCCCCATTTCCCTCCACCCCCCAGCCCAGCCACAGACAACACTCACTCACTTTCTGTCTCTACATTTGCCTATTCTGCTCATTTTATATCAGCAGAATCACACAGTATTTGGTCTTTCACTTGGCATTATGTTTCAAAGCTCCTGTGTTGTAGCAGGTGTCAATAGGTCATTCCTTTTTATGGTTGACAGCTTTCCATTGTGTAGAATATTGTGTGGATACACCACATTTTGTTCAACCATTCATCAGTTGATGGACATCTGGTTTTGTTTTGTTTTTTTCCACTTTTTAGTATTATAGATAATCCTGCTGTGGACATTTGTGTACAGGTTTTTGTGTGGGCACGTGGTTTCATACGGTTATTACTAGGAGTGGAATTACTAGATCGTATGGTAACTTTATGTCTAACTGTTTGAGGAACTGCCAACTATTTTCCCAAATGATCGCACCATTTTATATTCTCTCCAGCGGTTTATGAGGGTTCCAATTTCTCCACGTCTTCACCAGCACTTGTTTTGTTATGTCTTTTTTATTATAGCCATCTTAATAGGTGTAAGGTGGTATCTGTTGTGGTTTTGATTTGCATTTCCTTGATGGCTAAGCATCTGTTTGCGTGTTTATTGGGTGTGCATATTCTTCAGAGAACTGTCTATTCATATTCTTTGCTCTATCTTTTAATTGGGTCATTTATCTTATTACTGAGTTTAAGAATTCTGTACTTACATACATATATGCCAGGTGCATGTCCCTTATCAGATATAAGACTTGCAAAATATTTTCCTATTTGTTGGCTGCCTTTCTGAGTTCCCGGTGGCGTCCTTTGAAGCACAAAAGTTTTAATTAATGATGATGTCCAGTTCATCTATTCTTTTCCTTGTACTTTTGGTGTCATTGCTAAGAATCCATTGCCTAATCCAGGTTCCCTAGGATTGACCCTCCATTTTAATCTGAGAGTTTTCTAGGCTTACCTTTAGATATGATGCATTTGGAGTTAATTTTTATATATGCTGTGAGGTAGGGGTCCAAATTCATTCATTTACATGTAAAAAGAATGTCTCTCATTTTGCATTAAAATTTATTTCCCATCAGCATTTCACCTAATGATTTGAGGTGCCATTCATGAACATTCATTTGGGGTTGCAAATGGTGACATTCCAAATCTTTCATTCTTCCTAAATTGTTTTAAGCTTCAGTTCTTCTACAAGACTGACTACTTCTTTCTAAGGGCTGAATGTGTGTAAGATGCTATACTGTGAGTACCTACATTTTTTCACAGATTTCCATAGGTGCTCAGCATATATTGAGCAATCCAAAGTTCATGCCTCAACCACTATATCCCTTCTGTCTCTTTCTCTCTCTTTGTCTCTTTCTCTCTCCCTTGTTTGTTCCTGGGAGTTTCCGTAGCTCAAAGACAGGACTCATTTCTCACCACCTTCTCTCTTGGCGTGTTGCCATCACTGAACTGCTACTACCCTTTTTCCACTGGCCACTGCCAGCTGGGCGAATTGCCCCCTGCCTGCCTGTGCCAGTCTTCTTGTTTACATCCTTATCACCACCTTCAGGCCAGCCTCAGCAGCCTGGTCTCTTCAGCCGCCGTCTCACCCTTCTGCCCTTCCTGAGGTCTGCCTCCCACCCCTGGGCTAAGACCAGGAGAAAAGACCTAGGTCTGTTCAGCCTGGAAAAGAAATGGTTAATATAGGAATGAGTGTTGCTTTTATTTTCCTGAACTTGGGTTTATACTCCTGGGTCCAGAAGAGGAACAGAACATAAATCAGAACATGAAGGATTTCATGAGGTCCAAGGAGAAGTCTCTCCCAACACGTAGACTGTGCGAAAACGAATGCTGAAAATGCTGAAGGAGCCTATAGAACCTATTGCTGTTGGGTTTGGGTTTGGTTTCTATTCTTCCTTGTAGAGGAAGGCAGCTTAGTTTTAACAAGAAGTCTTTGAGTCAGCCAAAGCTTCATGTCATAGCTTTGCCATCTAATACCTAAGTGACATTGAACTGAATACCTTACCCCATTGAGCCTTGGTGTCCTCATCTGCAAAATGCAAATGTCCTTCCATGCAGAGTCATTGCTGCTCCCTATAGCCATTGCTACTACCCTCTTTGCTCCAAGCAGAGCTTTGAGAATATATCATCATTTGTGTGACTGAGGAGAACCCCTGACTTAAAGCAGGCAATGAGCCAGACATACTCAAAAATTTAGATGGCCCTCTTGAACTGAATTTCCTAAGGTATATTTTTCACAACTACTAGCAGATTTGGGGGTGATCTTGTCTCATTTTATACATAAAAGAACTGGCAGAAAAGTATGCTTCTATGACAGATTCAAGGTCTTCCAAAAAAAAAAAAAAACAAGTGAAATACTTGCAATTTATGACAGACTTAGGAGTACTTATGATTTATCATTAAATGTCTCGTGCTTGGGTCCTACGGTCCCAGGTGGCCGTAGCGATTATTAGCATAAGACAGGTGCCATCATTGCTGCATGAACCATCACAGACCAGTTAGGCCACAGAGAATCTGATCTAAGTGCTCCCACCCAGCTGCTGCTTGGCCTTGGGTAAAGCATTTTTGCCTCTTCAGACCCCAGCTTCCTTGTTTTCTTGATGGAATAATAAAACTCATCTGGCAGAGTATTATGTTGCTTAATTCGTTGAGAGTGTATTCTAGATAACACTATGAAAACCTGTTCCTGTATTTAGTTCATGATGGTCATCATTGTGATCCCACCCCGTGCTCCAGCCCGCCGTCACACAAGAGACCCACGTCCTTTCTACCCATTGCAGAAGTTTTCTCAGCCCCAGCAGGTGTCAGGTGGACTTCTCAGAGGCAGAGCTTTCTAGCAACATTTCTCGGCACAGGCACTATGGTGAGAAAATGTGGGCTTTGGGGACCTCCAGATCCGGGATGAAACGCTCACTCTGCCTCTTACTGAGCAGTAGAACATCGGGCAAGTTACATAATCTCTCTGGGCCTCAGTTGTTCCATTCGTGAAATGGAACTCATGGTAATTTTTTTCTAACCTCACAAGACTGCCATGAGGAGAAGACAAGGCAGTACATGTAAATGAGATACTGGCCAGGGTTCAGCGGTGGCAAATAACTCAATAAACGTTCACTCTGTTATTAATGCTGGGTCAAGTCAGGAAGCTATAACCATCTCCCACCCCCAGGCCTCACTGAGAAGCCACGCACTTCAGAGGATGATCTGTCGGAGCCTGCCTCGCAGCCCAGAGGCTTCCAGAAGGCCCTTTGCTCCCTTGATAAGCAGTGACAATTTCAGAAGAAGGGAAGGGAGTGACTTTTGGCTTATATCTAGGGGGCCCCTGGGACATACTCAGTTCTGACCCTGTTATCCCAAAGGGAACCCAAAGGGAAGGAAAGCAAAAATGACACCAGGAAGAAAGGCTCTGGACAAAAGAGATCAGAGTGAGACTGAGGCAGGGCCCTCTCTCTGCCATCTTCCGCACATACCTTTCAGCTTCTTCTGTGAGCCCCGTCCTCACCTGGGCTGTTGCCCAAGCTGCTCACAGCCCATCAGTGGAAGCAGCCAACAAGGAATTTCTGGGTGCCTCCCGTGCACAGGCACACGCGACACAGTGAAGAAGACAGATATGGTCCCTGTTCTTATGAACTGCAAGCTATCGGGGAAGACAAGCGGGGAACCAAGTAGACACATACTTGATTACAAGACTGCGATGTGTGAAGCGCTGTTAGTTCAGGATGGGAAACGAAGGGGGTTTGTGAGGGAGGGCCCCCCTCCTCTGCGAGGTCAGAGAAAGCCACCTGAGAAAGTGAAGTAAAGGATGACAGAGGCAGCCGGTTAAAATGGCAGGTGAAGCAGGGCGCAGGGCTGGCTCAGCCAATAGAGGGTGTGACTCTTGATCTTGGAGTCATGGGTTCAAGCCCCGTAGTGGGCATGGAGCTCACTAAAAACCAAACAGGTGAAGTGAAGCCCCACGAGCACCTCTCTGGGTACTCGAAGCCCAGTTTCTTCTCCAGAAGTCAGCGCAGCAAATGCCAGCACTCCTGGTGTGTGGCCACACCCGTACTCCTCGGCTCCCTGCCCAGCCCAAGCTCCCTGAGGTCCTCTGGAGAGAAGCCTCTCTGGTTTCTGGTGACCACAGCAGGTTCTCTAATTAACCCTGCCGCTCTGCTTGCTTCTTTGATTCAGCATTTCTCCAGCGAGAACTTAAACTTGACATCATCACTTCACCCAATTAATCCTGGCAGGTGAGGCCCTCGGGAGGCCCAGCCCTGCCCAGGTGAAAGGAGGAGCAGCCAGGCTTGTACCTCGGACATCCAAGCACAGACTGTTCAGCTCTGGATGCCAGAGGCAGGGGCCAACACATGTGCAGGCGCGCTCCCTCGAGCTCTCACCCCCTCGTAGAACCAGCAAAATACAGTAGAAGCACACGAGAAAGTGAGGTGTGCAGGGCAGCAGTTGGACAGCGGAGAGCAACGTGAGGCACCGATATCCCTTCAGGGCACAATGACGTTGGCCATGTGGCTCAACATTGCAACGCCTCAAGTTTCTTCATCTTAAAGTGGTGAAACTATCAGCTCCTTTCACATAGAACTGTTAGAGCACTGAATGAGGTAGTCACAGACGGAGTTCTCAGCACGGTGGGCATTTGGGACCAGGTAATTCCCTGCTGTGGGGGCACCTGTGCATTGTCAGGTGTGGAGCAGCGCGCCTGTTCTCTACCCGCTGGGTGCCAGCAGCGCCCACCACTCAGCTGTGGCCATTAGAACTTCTCCAGACATTGTCAAATGTTCCCCAGGGTTGAGATCATCCCTAGTTGGCAGCAAGTGCAGTAAAGGACACAGCCTGGAACCTGGCATAGAGTCAGTACACAGTAAATGACAGCGAACATCAGATGTGTGTGAGGCAAATGCCCTTTCTGGGTCACTACGGCAGACCCCTCTTTCCAAGCACATGCCAAGAATATAAGGGCCTTGGAGAAATCTAGAACTTTTCAAACGTGGGATGGGTAGACATGGCAGTGTCGTCACTGGAATGTGCAAAGAGATCAAGGTGTCCCTGGCTGGAGCAATGGAAGGGATCTGTATATTGAGTAGACTGTTGGAACAGGTCCCCTTGCCAGGCTGCTCAACTGAAAAGGAGAGAAGCTAATTTTACGGCATGGTGAGCCGGTGCCAGACATGGTGCCAGGGTCTTCACATACATCTCGGCCTGTAGGTATTGTGAAGAGATGTTATTATTTCCATTTTAGATGGAAGAACTGAGACTCAGAGAGGCTAAGGAACTAATTCGAAGTTACTCAGCAGTCACATTTCAGGGTTCATTCAGAACCTGGGTCTGACTTTCCTCCAAACCCATGCTCTTTGCCCACCCAGGCAGCTAGAGTGGGGCTTCTCACATGCTGACTTAGTTTAGAAGTGATTCTGGGGCAGGACTCAGACTCAGCTGGGAAGAAGGATGGTACTGATTAGCAGTATCTGCTATGGACCAGGAATAGGAAATGTGCCATGAGTTTGCCATCCATGTACAAGCCCATAATCCAAGAGTCAGTGATTCTCTGTCTTCCTCTTTGGCATTATCTGGGGACGACGCTAGGCTAAGGGTACATCTGGTTTTATTCCACAAATAAGCAACTGTGCTATATCTTTTCTCAAGGCATGAGCTGAAAAACAAAAACAAGTCTTCATAGGTGAAAATTTCTATAGAAGGGGCATATTTTTGGATGATTCCCACGGAAAAGCAAGGTATGGGCTCCTACTGAAAGCCTTTGTTCATGCTTCATGAATTTTATTTTTAATCAGGAACAGTGTTCTTGAAAAAAAAAAAAAGGCGGGGGGGTGTAACTTACCAGGTAATAGGTCATTTTCTTTTAGAGAAAAAAAAAAATTATATTTCAAAGCACAAACTTTGGGAGATACAATATCCATCCTTCATCCTCTCTTCCCACTCCAAAACAAGCCCTGGTGGAAAATTGCACAACTAGATGCATAATGAAACCTGCTAACTTAGGCAAAGGGTATTGCAAGCACCAGGTTGTCTGTTTCCAGACACCTCGGCTAGGGAAGATGTGCTTTCTCATGGCTAAGTCTGGGGCAGCCCTGAGGACACAGGGACACAGGGTGCAGTGTCAAAAACTTGAACAAATCATTCCCACCAGCCAGGCTCCAATCAGGCTCCCTAACTGAGCTCTTAGGCCCTTCCCCGTGACTTTTGTCTTGACCTGAGCTGGCACCGACTACAGGAGGCTCACTGCCTTCGTGGTCGTGTTCACGAGCATGGCGTGTCTGCCACATGGCCAGGCATTCATTCATCAAAGATTTCCTGAGTCCCTCTTACGTGCCAAGTCCAAGGCAAGCACTGAGAGGCAAACCCTAAACATGTGAACTAGCACATACTGGGTCAGGGAGAGATCTCATTGTTTCAGTCCTTCTCCTGCGTCTGTTTCAAGTGCGCGGGACATTAACAAGGTCAGAGAATGCCTATCCTTTATTTTCAAAGTCACATTCCCTCTACCCAGGGTGACGTGCCTCCTGGGCTCTCATTGCTCTACATAAGGAGAGAAGACAGCCATGGGGAGAAGGACTATCCACTCCAAGCCGTTTGCACCACCTGGCACCCAGCCATTGTCCACTCATGAGATCGGCCAGCTACAGCCCACAGTTCCAATGCAGCCCATAGCCTGGTTTTGTACAACCCATAATCTAAGAATGCTATGTACAGTTTTATTTTTTTGTTAAGATTTTATTTTTTAAGTAATCTCTACACCCAACATGGGACTCAAACCCGCAACCCCAAGATAAGAGTCAAATGCTCCACCAACGGAACCAGACAGATGCCCCAGTATTTATAGTTTTAAATGGGGGAAATCAACAGAATTATGCTCTGTGACATGTAAAAATTCTACGAAATTCCATTTTCAGTGTCCCAAACTGAAGTGTTGTTGGCACACAGCTGTACTCTTTATACTTTGTGGCAGCACTGAGCAACTGTGACAGAGACCCACAAAGCCTTAAGTATTTACTATCTGACCCTTCACCAGAGAATGTTTACTGGCCCGTGGGCTAAAGCCCTGCTCCCCCTTTCCTTCACTAAAAGGCAAATCCCCACTGGTCTAGCAGCTTCTGAGGTCTTTTATGCCTTTGTGAGACCATGTGTATCTAGTCATCTCTCGTGCTGCAGGGAGAAGGGTCCCTGAGAGGGCACCACCTGAACCCGTACAATAACTGATCTGTACCTCTAGACACACATCTGTCACTTCACGCCTTGTTCTGGAATTTACCTAAAAGCTGCCTTATGGCCAATTACTCCATAAGGACAAGGGTACCTTGTTCCCTCTAACCCCCCCAGGTTAAGTCCAGTTGAACTTGACATGCGATGTGTTTGATAAATATTTGTAGAATGTGTGAGAGAGGAAGCGAGTGAAACCCAGCAAATGTGTGTGTGCCAGTGCACAAGAGTCAATAAACATAAACAAGAGACCAAATAAATAAATGTCTGAATTAATGAATGATTAAGTGCTTGAGGGGCTGGAGGAAAGAAGACCTAAATGAGTGTATGACTGAGGGAATTCTTCTAAAAATGAGAGATTAAACAAAGAAATAAGAATATAAGTGAATGTAGGAAGGAGGGATCTATGAGTGAGCCAGTGAGTGCAGGCTCCGGGGTCTCTACAAACGCCACATAAAGAGGATACAGGCGTCACTACCACGTTCTGCTGATCTCGGCACTTTGCCTTGCTGGCTTACGCCCTGCCAGCCATGGGATTTTGAACTTCATCGATGCCCTTCCTTTCTGAGGGTGTGCCCACACTTTCGTGCTTGAGCGTCTGGGGCTTCTGTCAGAAGGACAAAAACACCTGCACCCTTGGGCTTGGAGCCAGACAGCCATGTGTCTGAGACTGTGGCCTCCCTCCCATATATGGAAAAAACACGCTTTCCCTGATGCATCCTCAGCCCCATCTCTTCCACGTGCTACAGGCGAGTAGGACCGATCCCAGAGGCACAATTCCAGGTGCAAGGGACGGGCAACATGTTGGTTTGGGGTGAAGTTCATGCCCAAGGTCATCCTAGCCAGGGAGGAAAATGTGGAATCGAAAGCAGCCTATCTAAATCAGGTCCCCACAGTTACTCCGTTTTCTCTGTAGTGCATACCTTGTCTGCTTTCTTGCTTTTTGTTGCCTGTGTTTTTGTTGCTTTACCTGTTCCCCCGCTAGAAGGTAAGCTCCATGAGGACAGAGACAGGCACATGGTTGAAAAGAGTGAAACACCGTGTGGAAAACAAGTAAACCAACCACTGGAACCAGCTACCGAGACATAATCCCCTCTCCCAGTGGTGGGCCTGAACTAACTGTCCCACTGCCTGGCACACCATTTCCCCTCTCTAAGGCTCAGGTGAGGAAAGGAGATTATCTTCATGGTCCTTTCCAGCTCCCCCTTACTAAGGTTATAAAGCCAAGGGGAGGGGCCTTCAGATTATTCAAGAGTCACATGGTTAGTATGAACCCAAGTAAGCCACAGTGCTTAAAAAAAAAAAAAAACAAAGTGTAATTATTACATAAGGGACAGCCATTTTATCTGGCCTGTGATGGGGTAAAGTGACACTGGGTGTGGTGACATCATTGTTTTGGCCAGTGGCCATCTGAGCCTCATGTGTGAGTGTCCCGGTGTGATCAGTCCTCTCCTGTCAGAGCTGAAACCCAGCCTGGCATCCTGCTGCCTTGCGTCTCATGAAAGTCAGAAAAGTATGCCATGAAACCTCCATGGCTGGGAAATCTCTTCCCAAAAAACACACAAAAACCCTTCCTGGCTCAGCCTGGCAAATGAGGTACAGGGAGCTAATGAGGGCTTGTCTGAGGGTTCCAAGGCTCGCTGACTCCTGCACCCTGAGAACTCTCCTGCCTTTACCACCAGCGCCACTTGGTCCAACCTCCAAAATACGCATACTGCTTTACGTGCTGAAGGGAGCTCTAAGAGTGCCAGCTCTCAAGTCAGGATTTTTACTTTAATTTAATTTTATTTTTGTTAAGTTAATTTATATAACTAATCTCTACACCCAACATGGGGGCCTGAACTCAAAACCCCGAGATCAAGAGTCACATGCTCTTCTGACTGAGCCAGACAGGTGCCCCCAAGATCAGGATTTTTAGGTTAGAATCTCTGCTCAGCCTCCTTGCTGCCTCTGTGGCCTTGGCGCCTTACTTTCGTACATTTTTCCCTGGACTTTCTCATCTGTAAAATGGGAATGGCGATGATAATAATAGAATTTAGCCTTTTGGTGTGTTGTGAAGATTGTATGAGAGAACAGAGTGCGTGTGAATGGGCGGCCCTACCAAGCATTCTCTAAAGACTAGCCCTTGTGGTTGTGTGATTTCCAAAATCTGGTTGGGTATTCCCCATTGTACCTCCATGAGATTATACACCCCACAAGGGCAGGGACTGCACCTTCTTTTTGACCTCATGCTCACGTTGCCTCACCTAGGAATCGGACACTCAGAACACTTGGGAGTGGAAGGCACCACACATTCCCAAATTGTTGCTCTCCTGATGTGAATGGAGGCCTGCTAGTAAAACCCACAGGCATGGCACATCACCTTCTTTTGAGAGAAATGACCCCCCTGCCCTTTGTGGAAAACCATTGTTGGGAAAAGAGGCTGAGTTAGGAAACATCTAGGGAAGGTCAAGAACAAGAAGGAAAACTTCTCCCAAAAATATACCTTGATGGTTTGGTGTTAGCAAACTCTTCACACAATGGAAGAGAGAACTGGGAGGATAGTCTCTTCACAGCTTCCCCGGAGGGTTTAGACACCAGCCTTCTTTACTGAGTGCTGAGGTATTGTTCTAAAGCCTGGGGTTACAAATAATACTTTCACAGTTGTTCTAAGGACAGGCCAAAATTGGGGATGCCATCCCGAAAGCAAGTCTGCGTCTTCATCCCTTTTTAGCAGGTATCATGACACCTGAAAGGCTCTACTCTCTGTTTGCTGTCAAGTACCCTGCTCGGGAAGCAGAGATGCATCAGTTGTACAGACAGCCTGGGGCCCTGGTGTGTGTGGTTCACTCCTCGAAGGGAGAAGACAGCAGAGTGCTCGCTCGAAGGGCCTTCAGCCTCTTGAGTACCACAGGCTGGCCTTTCTGGGCAGGGAGGGTGGTCTGTGGTGGCAGCCAATCGAAACTATTTAAATCTAATTTGAGTCAGGAGAGGACAAGCTTCTCCCAGTTTCTAGAGAATCACAAAGACAACCAGCATGCTCTCCAGAAGGGGGCCTGAAGCACTGGCTTGGGAAATGTCACAAGTGCTTCTCACTCACTGTACATCCCTGAGCCTGTCTTTAGAAAGGATTCTGCGGCCACATCCTGTCCATCCCATGAGAAGGAAGAATTGTTACATGACCAACCACATCAGAGGACTTAGCCTCCGCCTAGGGTGATTTCTCAAGTGTCTCCTCTGACAGCATGTGGATGAGAAAGGCAGACTTGCCACCAGAAAAAGCTATCAGTCTGTGAGGGCTCCAGATCCTACATTTTCTAAGATCCTAAATCCTTCATTTATTGAGGGGACTTACTTACCCTAATGTAAGTAAAGACAACTGCTTTGATAATGTGGTAGAGCAGTTAGCAATTACCTTTTTTCTCTTTTTAAAAATGCCACTGAGGGGTGGGTGTCTGGGTGACTCAGTTGGTTAAGCGTCTGACTCTTGATTTCAGCTCAGGTCATGATCTCAGAATCATAAGATGGAGCCCCATGTCTGGCTTCGTGCTCAGCAGGAAGCCTGCTTAAGATTCTCTCTGTCCCCCTCTTCTTCTGCCTCTCCCCCCACTCATAAGCAAGCACGTGGTCTCTCAAATAAATAAATCTTTAAAAATAAAAAGGAAAATTAAAATGTCCACCGTGGTTACAGTGATATCCTTTGAGAAAGTTAAAAAAATGTTAAAAGACAACAAACAAATGGCAAGAAGTGAACTTTCACCAGATGCCAAGTGAATTTGACGTTGTCCAATGATTTCTGGGCTCACTAAATTCTTTAGAAGGGATTTTTATAATTGATTCACAGTCCTACTTCAAGTTGCCTTCCAGATATCTCCCCAAGTCAGACCCATAAAAATTGCCAAGTCCTTAAAGAAAAAGCTACCAGACCTCACCTAAACCAGATAAAGGAATTCAGGAACGCACAGTTTCGATAGCTTGCGCAGGTTTACTCTGTGAAAGAGTAACAAAGTGGGGAGATATACCTGGGAAAATCTGAATACAGACCCCGAGTCACTTGTAATTATGCTGTCTTATCTCCTGACTGATTTTGGTCTGCTGCTCTCCCCATCCAGTTCTCTCTGTGGGTCTATTTTCTGTAGCTCAGGAAGGAACTCAGAAAGAAGGAAGGAACCCTTCCCTCTTCACTGTAGAAAGACACTTTCTGAGAACTTCGTGCAGTCTATGAGAAGTGAGTATGGTATTTCTAAATTTCTAAATATTCTGACACTGCTCTCCTATGGGATGCTCTTGTCTGGCAAATGTGAGGGCAGGTAGGATAGACAGATTTCTTTTTTTTTTTTTTTTAAGATTTTATTTATTTATCAGATAGAGATCACAAGTAGGCAAAGAGGCAGGCAGAGAGACTGGAGAAAGCAGGCTCCCTGGTGAGCAGAGAGCCTCATGCAGGGCTCGATCCCAGGACCCTGGGATCATGACCTGAGCCGAAGGCGGAGGATTTAACCCACAGAGCCACCCAGGCACCCTGGACAGACAGATTTCTTACACATACAGTCTACATCATCATCGTGAGCACTGGCCTTGGTCACCAAGCCTTAAGACCTAGCCTGGCACTTGGTGCTTTAGTAGATGCACAACAAAGCATCTTCTGTGAATAAATGCCAGAAAACTTAAGAGGAACTTTACTTGTTAACATTTTTATGGCCCTTAATAAAGCCCAGTGAGAGGATTTAATTATAATTATTGCCATGCAGTTACTTCCCAAGTGGACTGTTACGACAAGGAGGGCAAGGGTTATAATTAAGGTTTGGATAAACCCTGGCCTTTAAACAAGCCCTAATAGTATGCACCCCATCAGATTCTGCTTTGGTGTGAAAACCTGCCTGCAGGGCGCCTGGGTGGCTCAGTGGGTTAAGCATCTACCTTCAGCTTGGGTCATGATCTCAGGGTCCTAGGTTCGAGCCCCACATCAGGCTCTCTGCTCAGGAGGAGCCTGCTTCTCCCTCTGCTTCCCCTTGTGCTCTCTCCCTCTCTGCTATCCTATCTCTGTCACTGTCTCTCTCAAATAAATAAATAGAATCTTTAAAAATAAATAAATTGGGCACCTGGGTGGCTCAGTGGGTTAAGCCGCTGTCTTCGGCTCAGGTCATGATCCCAGGATCCTGGGGTCGAGTCCCGCATCGGGCTCTCTGCTCAGCAGGGAGCCTGCTTCCTCCTCTCTCTCTCTGCCTGCCTCTCTGCCTGCTTGTGATCTCTCTCTGTCAAATAAATCAATAAAAAAAAAAATTAAAAATAAATAAATTAATAAATAAATAAAACTCGCCTACAAGGCAGCAGGCTGCTAGGCTCAGGAAAGCATGAGGAAGAAAATGAAGGGGGAGTGATGGGGCCAGGGTTACTGTGCCTAACCAAGGGACCTGGGTTAAAGAAGAGGATTTTTGTCTGTAGTTTGAGGCACGGTTGCATTTTCATCTTTGTCCCAAGAAGCCAATGCAGAGCACAGCTACAGAGAGTGCTAGCCCTTACGCTTCTCTAGAAGCCTTAGGATGCATGAGATTAGCATAATCCAGTGTCAGGAAAGAGACTCCTGAGTGACCGTCCCACACACACGGTCAGTCTCCCATTACTGAGTCTTCCTCAAAAGGAATCTGCACTCTTGTGGGGGGCCCCTTGTATCCTGGAGAATGAATATTTCCTTCTTAAATCCAGTCCCGAGAGAAAGGCTTGTTGCCATCCTCTTGTCATAAATCTGTCCTGTATGTCTCCCATCTCATCATAGTTACGACAGTAGGTTTACTGGGTACCAGACATTGTGCGAAGTACTTTGCATGCATGTTTTGATTGAATTCTCATAAGAATTCTAGGAGGTAGCCATGACTGACTGCTGCCCCCTTTTAGAGATAAGGAAACTATGACTCAGACGAATTAAATCTAAGCTTCACACAGCCAGTAGGTCACAATGCCAAAATTCAAACTCACTTCAAACAGCCCGCAAGTTCATCCTGTTAGCCGTGGCTGCGTAGAGTCTCATGGAGTTACAGAAATCCAGTAACTGTCTCATACAGCTCTTCCAAACTAAGGGAGTCAGACTCTGGAGACTTAAGGGCTTGAACTGACATTATGGCATCCATGTTGGCTGGGATTTCCATGCTTCTATGCAGATATTCCAAGCATCATCATTTCTCCCCAACAGAAGCAATCAAGTAAATAAATTAATCAGGAATGTGTCTTTAGCAAACAGGATTAATGAAAACACTTTACATCTGGTAAACAGCTGTTGGCAACCCTTTACAATAATATTGTAACCATTAAAAAAATTTTAAATCTTCTCACAAAGAGGGGCACTGGGGTGGCCCAGTTGGTTAAGCATCTGAATCTTAGTTTCAGGTCAGGTCATGATCTCAGGGTGCTGAGATCCAGCCCCACGTTGGGCTCCATGCTCAGCATTGAGTCTGCTTAAGATTCTCTCTCTCTGTCTCCCTCTCTGTCCCTCCATCCTTGTGCGAACTCTCTCTCTCTCTCTCATAAATAAAAAAATCTTCCCACAAAGAAAACCCAGATCCTGACAGGTTTACAGGTGAATTCTTTCACCCTTTGCAAACTCTTCCAAGAAAGGAAAAAAAGAAGAAATCCCCCAACTCATTTCATGAGCTAAGATATCCTTAATATCAAAACCAGAAAACAATGTAAGAAAGGAAAATCTGAACTGTACCTCACTTTTAAACATAGATGCATATTAGCAAACCAAACCCAGGAACATATGAAAATAGGATACATCATGATCAATATAGGTTTTTCCCAAGACTGAAAGGTTGGTTTAACCTTCCAAAATTAATTAATGTGATTTATCACATTAACAGATTAAAGGAGAAAAACCATGTGACCTTTTTCTATACCTATAGAAAAAAAAGTTTGAAAAAATTCTATATCCATTCACTATACATATATTTTTTTAAAATTTTAGCAAACTAGAGGGCTCCTGGGTGGCTCAGCAGGTTAAGTCTCTGCCTTCTTCTTGGGTCATGATCCCAGGGTCCTGGGATTGAGCCCCACATAGGGTTCTCTGCTCTGCGGGGAGCCTGCTCCCCTCTCTCTCTGCCTGCCTCTCTGCCTACTTGTGATCGCTGTCAAATAAATAAATAAATAAATAAAATCTTAAAAAAATTTTTTTTTAGCAAACTAGGAATAAAAGGGAACTTTCTTAAGAGGATAAATGGAATTTATAAAAATCTACAACAAACATCATACCTAATGGTTCAGTGTTAAAGGCATTCTTCTTAAGCTTAGGAAAAAGAACAGAATGAATGCTTAGTATGTTTCTGCTCAACACTGTCCCTCCCAGAGTACCTGTCCAGTATAGTAAGGCAAGAGAAAGAAGTAAAACATTAATATGTGAAAGGAAGAAATGTAACTGCCATTATGGATGATATTATTGTCTAAACAGAAAAGTCAGAAGAATCTGAAAAAAGTATATCAGGAATAAATAGGACTTTAGCAACAGTCCTGGTAACAAATCAATACAAGAAAGTTAATTACATCTGTACTCTAAAAAGAAAACAAATAGAAAATATTTTCTTAAAAAGATACCATTTATAGGGGTGCTTGGGTGGCTCAGTCGGTTAAGCATCCAACTCTTGATCTGCTCCGGTCATGATCTCATGGTGGTGGGACTAAGCCATTTGTCAGGCTCCATGCTCAGTGAGGAGTCCACTTGTCCGAACTCTCCCTCTGCTCCTCCCTCTCCCTATCTCTCTCTCAAATAAGTAAATAGACTCTTCATTAAAAAAAAAAAAAAAAGATACCATTTATAGAAGCAACTAAATTTTTTAGATGTCTAGGAATAAATCCAACAAAAGACATGCAAGTCCTTTTTGGAAACAATTTGTAATACTTTAATGAAAGACATTACACCTAAAATAAATGAAGACTTTTGCCATGCTCTTGAATAGGAAGATTCAATAATCTTAAACACAATTCCCCTCTGATTTTATAAATTCAAATCCCAGTACATTATTTGTTTGGAACTCAAAAGGTGATTCTAAAATTGTAATGGAAGAAAAGACAATAGCCAAGATACTTATAGAGAAGAAGATGGAATTTGGTTGAGGTGAGGACCTACCCTATCAGATATCAAATTTTATTTCAAAGGTATAGTTATTAAGGTGGCATGGATTTAGCATAGGCATTCTATTAAACCAATGGAACATACCGGAGAGCCTAGAAATAGACATAGCATGGAGACTTGATTTATGGCAGAGCAGGCTTTGCAGATGAGAAGGGAAGGATGAAGTATGGCATTGGGGTAATTGGGTATCCATGTGGAAAAAGATGAAATTGGATTTCTCCCCTGTCAAAAATCAATTCCAGGTGGATTAAAGACTTAAATATGAAAGGCAAAACTATAAAACTTTTAGAAGATTATAGAGAAGTACATCTTTATGACCTTGGGATTAAAAAATCATATTCCAGATTTTTTAAAAGTATAATCCACAAGGGAACATGTTACAAATTTGACTATGTTAAAAATAAGAACTTCAGTTTACCCTAAGACACTGTAAACATGCAAGTTACAAAGGATTCGTGTCCAAAATACTAGAACTCCATAACTTAAGAAAATGATAAATAACTTGAGGAGAAAAAATAGACAAAGAGCATGAACAGGCATTTCATACAAGACTCAAGAATGGCCCATACACATCTGAAAAGAAACTCAAGCTCATTAGTACTTAGAGAAATTAATTTGAAACCACAATGAGGTACCATTTCACACCCACCATAGGCAGGTATTAAAAAGCTGGGCATTACCACATGCTGGCGAGATTATGGGGTAGCAGGAATTGCCATTAGCTGCTGGTGGAAGTGTAAATTGTTACAGCCACACTGGGAAACAATTTGTTATTACCTAATAAAACTGAGCAGGCTCGTGCCCTATGGCCCATCAATTCTACTTGTCGGTTTGTATTGTGGAGGAGCTCTTGCGCGGGGGGCGGGGCACAAGGGAAATATACAAGATTGTTCATAACAACTTCGTTCATAACAGCTGCAAACTGAAAATCACCCAAATGACACATAAATGATAGGATGGCTAAATGCTGGTATACGCATGCAGTGAAATACACACGGGCAGTGAAAAACACGTAGTATTGAGCCAAAGGTGCAACTCTCAGAATATGCTCAGCGTGAATCCCATTCATACCATGTTCAAAAACAGGCAAATTCAAACAACATGTTGTTTAGGGACATACGCTGCAGTGGTAAAATGACGTAGAAAAGCCCTGGAATGATGAACACCCATTTCAGCACTGTAGTTATGGGGGGCGGGGGACAGGCATCTGATTATGGAGGAATATGCAGGAGGCCTCTCAGTACAGTATTCAGTTTCTATTTTTATTGTCTCTTACGCTGGATGGTCTGTATACAGGTGTGTGTTTTATTATTCTTTCAGTGATACATAAAATTATATATACTTCTTTGTATGCAGAATATATTTATCATTTAAAATTTCCCTAACAAAGGAAAATAGCAGAGCAGAGATTGAGGCTGGGGGGTCTGCAAAGATCAGGGGAGGCAGAAAGTGAGTGTGACCTGCTCAGAGAGCTGAGAAAAGACCCAAGGCTGAAGGAGGTGAGGAAGTGAGGGGGAACGTAGGAAGGTGAAGCAGGAGCCAGATCACAGGGAATATTCGAGGCTTTGATGACTACCTAGGAGACATAAACTCAGTAGTCTTCACAGGTACTTTGCTGACCTATCTGTACTTGAGAAGTTGGGTTTGTTGTGGTTTTTTGTTTTGTTTTGTTTTGTTTTAGGTACACCTAAAGGGACCTGCTGCCAAGTCATAAATGAGTTCTCTTTCTCAGACAGTATTTTTACTCACAGGACAAATAAACAGCACTGGGAGCCCACTCCTTGCTCATCAGGCTGAGCTGGCTCTGACAGAGACTGAGATGGAAAGGAAGAGCAGTCTGGCAGAAGGGGCCCTGATTCTGTTGGGACCTTGGTTCTGCCAGAGAAGGAAGAGGAAAAATAAAAAATAACACTATTCTGCCAGCCTTCAGATCTGTTCCATATTACATGCGGCACTGGACCGGATGGTAGTCATCATGATCGTAACCTATCTGTGAGCATATAAACAGAACGCTGATTATGGCAGGATGGTTTTTTCCTACCACCTGCATAGGACACCTTTAGCCATATTGAAATACAGAAATGGTAAGTGTCGGGGCACCTGAGTGGCGCAGTTGGTGAAGTGTCCGACTCTTGGTTTCAGCTCAGGTCATGATCTCAGGGTCATGAGAGCAAGCCCCACCTTGGGCTCCACACTATGTACAGAGTCTGCTTGAGATTTTCTCTCCCTCCCACTCATGGTCTGTCTCTCTGTCTCTCTCTCTCTCTCTCTCAACTACATAAATAAATCTTAAAAAAAAAAAAAGTGTTAACATTGGTGTCCTACAGAAAGGGCTCTGACTCTGGGGTTCTTGCTTCCAGTGTCCACCTGACCACCGATCTGACCACAGAATCATGTAAACTTCTTATCTCCGTTTCCTCATTGGTACAAATGGGGAGAACGACCATGAGGATGGTGTAGAAGTTAGCACTGGAATTTCACAGCATGAGAGTGAGATACCTCTTGGAGCTCAAAGCAAGGTTCTCCTGGCAGCACCCAGACCTCCTTGAACCCCACCCCACCCCAGCACACCTCATGCTCATATAATTATGGATTTCTCTGCCTTGTTTGTTGCATTAACCTCAGTACTAGGACCAAATGGGGTCCACACATTGCAATTGCTGAATGCAGCTCTTAAGACTCTTTTAATCTATACAAGGGAATGAGTTTTTAACTTTATTATAAAGTTGGATAGTCGACTCCAGATTATCCATAGTGGTGGGTACAGACACTGTCATATAATACCTAATTTTCTGTCTCTAAAATGCAGCCTTCTCCTAACCCTGAGTGAATTCTGTGGGTTTGAAACCCTTGTTATCTCCTAGGCATACAGAGATGCAGGATACAACGGGCTCCAGAGTAGTTCCTGCTCTTGAGAAAGACAGTCACCTCATGCCCACTAAGTTACCCAAAGGCGTGAGCCCTACAGGAAATAGCTGAGCACCAAAGTGTGGGCTGGAGGAGGATGGCAAACAGACATTTTGGAGAGTTGGGGACATTCTCCTCCAGAAGAATGGGGTTGCTTCTTCCCATACCCCCACCACATGCCTGGGTCCCGCAAAGCTGTCGCATAAAAGGAGATCAATGCTCCACCCATCCGATCCCCACCCCCACAGCAGCTAATCTCCTTCCTGATTGAAATAAGTGGCATTTATTGAGCTCTTACAGTGTGCTCAATAATTTATATGGATTACTTTTGTTAATCCTCATAACAACTCTGAGACAACTGCCATTATTGCTCCCATTTTACAGATGAGAACATGGATGACCCACAGAATTGTGTCACTTGCCCCAATCACAAACCCTGGCAAATGCTAGAATCACACGCCTGAATACTAAGCTAGACCTGCGCTCCAGACTCCTGAGATGGAGCCACGTTGTGCGCACCTTGTGTGGCCGCTGGTACAGACACCGGGCCCACAGTATGTTGCAGGAACTCTGCGCCGGACTCTGTGCCTGCTTCCTCCCTCATGTAACACCTCAAGACCCAGAAAAGCCCAGAAACACACAGCTATGCATTCTTCTGCTACTGATAAAGGCTTCTTCTAAATGAGTCATTTCCTTCAAAAAAAGGAAAAAAATGTTTTTAGATTGTAGCAGAAATATCCACCCCACCCTCAAATATGCGCCGTCTGTCTGACCCTGCTCAAGCCCACAAACGCTATGCCAGGAAGCCCCAGTTGCTGGAAGACCTCACATCCGGCCTCAGGTCCCCTGTGGCATAGGGACCTGAGGTCACAACTGACCCCAGGCAACCACCCCACAGCAGCCTGGTCACTCAGTCTTGTGACAGGGACACACTTGCCTCCTCAGAAGTTGGTCATCTGCCTGGTTGTCATGATTTACCTGGTAGGACCTTCATTTCTGTCTTATTCTCTCTGTCCTCCTTCCTAGCCAGTTTCTCTCTTCTCCGTTTTTATGTTGCTGTCTTTTCCTGTCACTTCATTTGTTCATTCGTTCATTTGTTCATTCATTCATTCATTCATTCATTTTTCTTTGGGCCTTATTGAGATTGTGTCTGATCCCTAGGTTTCCATTCTTGATTTCTCTCCTAGTCAGGTGGCCCTCTGCCATGAGGGTCACTTGCTAGCTGTTCATCAATAAGCTGAGCACCCCTGTCCCCTCCTCTGACCAGCCCCAGGGCTTAGGCTGGATCAAGCTCAGGCTGCTTGGATTTTCCTGCCAACTAGATAATATTTGTCTTATGTTTTATCAGCTTTATCGAGCTATATTCACATACAATAAAGTTCAACTATTTTAAGGATACAGTTCAGTGACTTTTGGCAAAGGTATAAAGGCATGTGATGATTACCAAAATCAAAATACAAAACAGTTTGATCACCCCAGAAAGTTTTCTCGTTTCCCTTTGCAGTCAGTCCTCTCCCCTCACCTCTGACCTCTGGCAGCGCTCCATTTTCTGTGACCAGAATTTGGGCATTCTTAAGAATGTCATATGTAGTCTTATGTGTCCTGCCTCTTTTACTTAAGATGATATTAAGATTTACCCACGCCATTGCATGCGTGGCCCAGGAATATTCCATTGTGATTGTAACACAGTTCGTTCTTTTACCAGTTGATTAGCATTGGGTTGTTTCCAGTCTGGGGCTAAAATGAATAAAGTCACTGAGAATATTTAAGTACAAATCTTTGTACAGACATAGGTTTTCATTTTACTTTGATAACTACTTGTGAGTAGGATTGCTGAGTAGTATGATAAGTGTATATTTAACTTTATAACAAATGGCCAACTTGTTTTCCAATGCGGTGGCGCCATTTTACATTCCCACCAGCAGTATATGAGTTAAAGCTGCTCCACATTCTCACCAACACTTGGTATAGTCAGTCTTTTTATTTATTTTTTAAAAGATTTTATTTATTTATTTGTCAGGGAGAGACAGAGAGAGCGAGCACAGGCAGACAGAATGGCAGGCAGAGGCAGAGGGAGAAGCAGGCTCCCCGCCGAGCAAGGAGTCCGTGTGGGACTCGATCCCAGGATGCCGGGATCATGACCTGAGCCGAAGGCAGCTGCTTAACCAACTGAGCCACCCAGGTGTCCCATAGTCAGTCTTTTTAATTCTAGACATTCTCATAGGTGTATACTGGTATCTCGTGGTAATTTTACCTCACATTTTCCTCATAATTGCTGATGTTGAGCATCTTTTCAAGTCCTTCTTGGCTACTCCATATATCTTCTTTTGTGGCGTCTTTACACATTTTTAGATTGGGTTGTTTGCTGCCTTAATGGGTTGTAAGAGTTTTTCTGATATTTTTTCATCTGCCTTTTCTTCTTTCTTCCTTCCTTCTCTAGCCTTCTGGCTCTACTTCTTTCTCCCACTGGGTCCCTGTCCCAGTTCTTGAGAAACACACCCCTGCCCCCAGAGTTGTCCATGATCTCCCCTTCCCTCCCTTCTCCTTTGCCTCTTTCCTCCTTGTCCTCACATGCTCTCCCTTCTCCGCCAGGACACCTCAAAACCTAAGAATCTGGCCTCAGTTCCCATTCCATATCAGAAAGCATTCCATCACAAGCCCGCTGATCTCAGTCCTGCCTAGGTTTAGAGTTCCAAAAAGGAAGAACCTCTCCCCCCCCACCCCCACCGCAGATGAAGACTTAGGGAAGTAAAAAGTCATGGAGGGATGGCTTTGCATTCTGGCATCTTCCTCCTCCCTAAATGATTAATCATGTTTACAGAGAGAAGGGCTTTTTACTCAAACACAACACTTGAAAGTCATGGGTGTGAAGTGAAGTGCATCCTGCTTATTAATCAGTGGTCCAGCCATCTCCAAGAACATAAGATTAATTGTTCGCATAACAAGGCTCTCCCTTGGCACATCTCCCAAGCCCAGCAGGGATTTATCTTGCCTTGTCACAGGGAAGGAGCAGCCTAGCCCAAAGCTGGCAACTTGTCTTCTCTGTTTAAGAGAACTGGTGTGACAGTATTTGATTGCAAAGCTCAGAGCACTTTACACAGTATTAGCGCTGGATAGGAGTAACTATGGAATTTTTTTTTAAGAGTTTACTTAGATATACTTCACCTGCCGTACAATTCACCCATTTTAAAGTGCACAATTTAGTGTTTTTTAATATATTCATGGATATGTACAACCATCACCACAACTTTACAACAGTTCATCACCTCCGGAAGAAACTGTGTACTCATTAACTACCACTCCCATAAGCCTTCTTGTCCCCAACCCGCATCTACTCTCTGTCTCTACAGATTTTGTCTATGCTAGATATTTTATGTAAGTAGAATTATATAATATGATCTTTGGTATCTGGATTTTTTCCCTTAGCATAAAGTTTTTGCGATTTATCCATGTTCTAACATGTATCAATACTTCATTCCTTTTATGGCTGAGTAATATCCCATCGTGCATACACCACATCCACTCATGGGTCGATGGACATTTGGGTTATTTCCACCTTTTGGCTATTGTGAGCGATGCTGCTCTAAACATCAGTGTATACGTTTTTATGTGGTACAGTTTCATGTCTCCTGGGTATGTACTAGGCGTGGACTTGCTGGGTCTAATGCTAATTCTGTTTAATCATTTGAGGAACCACCGGACTGTTTTCCAAAGGAGTAACACTGTATTACATTCCTTCCTCTCCAACCCTTGTTCTTATCTGACTGAAATGTTTTTCTCATCCTATAACCGTATCCTCAAACTGTCAAACATACATACATAGCACACATATATTTAGACAATCGTCAACAAAGGATACACATAAAACTACCAAGTCATGCATACTGGTGCATACCTCTGGAGCTCATGCACATACACATAGACTCCCACACAGACATTTACAGTCACAGGTATAGGCACACACAGTACACATGCATATCCACCCTCAGACTCACATGTGTGAATGCAGTCAGACACACAACAGACTAGTGCTGTCGCGCAAGTGCGTACAGTTGTCATGGGTTGTGAACAAACATCCACGCAGAACCAGAGACACGTGCACTCAATAATGCTTTCCTTCTTGCCCAAACACACATAAACAAACAAGAGTTGTACCTGAAAAGCATGGTCCCAAAAAGGCACACATACTGTAGTTACCCTCAGGGGGGCTAACCAAAGGTAGACTGAATGTATTTACTCTGGGTGACATAGAGATGGTTGAGATTACATCAGTCCTTGGTCTACTGAGTAGGAATACCTTCTTAATCATTTAGTTGTATTTTAACTACAAGTACGTACTGAACACATAGAAAAGACCAGGATGAACAAGATCGAGTCCCTGCCCTCGTGGAACTTACAGTCTGGGAGCGGGGGCAGTTACCTCTGTGAGAGGTGCCAAGAAGGAAGCAAGCAAGGACATAGGTCACACAGGCAGGGTGCCAAGAGGGTAGTTTCTGGGTGTGTCTAGCACTGTCGCTCCCTCTTTCATCCTGGCAAAGTGAACTCTATTCAGATTCACCCTCCGTAAGTCACTGGATAAACTGGTGTGTCTGTGTGTGAGTTAATACTAGCACTAGTAAGAGTGTGGGCTCAGGACCTAAATTACCTTGGAGTAAAATTTGATTTCTTAGTAATTGGGTGATCTTTCCCTGACTTTCTCATCCAAAATTAGGGATGATAATAGTACCCTTAGTAAGGATTAAATTAGCTGGTACTTGGAAAGCACTTAAAAGTGCCTGGTCAGAGTTATGTTCTCATTAGCAACCATCATGTCTTCTGAGAGTATGTTTCCATAGAGCGGCTGAGTGTACTGGGAGGGGGTGGGAAGACTGGGGGTGGGATGGGGCGGGGGAGGTCAAGGAGCCTGGCAGTGCCCCATTGGCTGGAAATTGGATGAGTCTTCATCTGCTGCCGTATCTAAGCCGTCTTTTGGAAAGCAGCCCCGGCAGGCCAGCCCAGCAGGCCATAAACCAGTCTAGCCCCACCCCGCTCTGCCCACAGCCCCAAACCACAGCGAAGATGCGTACTGGGTGGCACTGGGCATGGCTCTTGGTTTTCAGCTGTGTCAGGCCTTTCGGCAGCAGCTCTGCTGTGGGCCTGGCTTGTGGCATTCACCGGTTCTGCTTGACTGCCTTTTCTGTCTATGTAGGTCAGCGCTTACCACCCTGTACCTGCCTCCCTGGGACATTCCACGGCCATCGTCAGTGTGCCTGGCTCCCAGCAACACCTCCCAGCAAACATGTGAGTAACAAGCTCAGCCCTTCACCTCCAGGTCCTGGCCGGAGGCGTCCTCTTGGCCATCCCCGTGCCGCCAAGCATCGCCACTCCCAAACCAGCCCATTCAGAGAGACAAGAGCTCCCCGTCCTTCATATCCTTCAGTGGAAATAATGTTGAAAAACCCAAACTGGCAAACTCCGTCTCCCTAGCTCATTATTTTATAAGAGTAGAAAGATACCAGAAGCGTATACACGAAAACACTGCTGGGAGGTTGGATAGTGAGCAATTTCTAGGGACTTCCTTTAGATTCAGAATGTTGGGTCATAATTAGATACTGCTTTAGGATCAGCGGAAAATACAGCATTTTAGAGGGGGATAGCCTTGCGGATGAGAACACGCCCCCAGCACCTTTGATAAAACTTTCCAGTGTCTCATACCCCTTGGAGTATAGAAGGAATTCTTGATGTCCAGCCTGAGGCCATACTCTAGTAACCTGAATCTGGCAAGCCAACGTGGCTTCTTTTTAATGCTTTTACTCGGCAGATAATCTCACTTTCACAGCCTCGCTAGTGTCTTCACCTCCCGACTCATACCTAGGTGTTATTTAGCTGCCTGGCTCCTGTGCAGACGCTAGAGTGAAAGTCACTGCTCTGTCCCGGGGACATCTTGCAATATCCTAAGCCCTTTCCCCTCCAGCCCACCGTGCAGCCAGGATTCCACTGTGTGCTCACAAACAAAATTACCTCCTACCTTCTAATTCCCAGTGTCCATCCATGTCCCTGCCTACATTAAGCTAGCTCCTTGGGCCATTCCTGGGGGTCAAACATGTTCTCACTCTTAGGAGAGGGAGTGGATCAGAGAGGCTTGTGCCCTCTCCTTTCCCTTAATTTGTGGCTACAGACATTTTCTTGGAGGGTATCTCTGAGCTGTATGAAAAAGCACCCTGAGCAGAGCTGTCACTTCTAGGTTTGAGACCCGGCTCTGCCACTAATTGCTGGTCACCAACTCCCGTCTCTTTCTTAGGCCAGCCTCCCCATAGTCAAAATGCTTCAGTAGCCTAGCTTAGTGATTCCCAGCCATGTGGCACTCTGTGGAGGACGCGGGAGTCAGGGAGGGCAGGGATGTGGGCCCCTCCATGGCTGCTTCCCTATCACACTTCCATCCTGAAGAAGAAGTTTGTTATCGCTGATTCAGGGGACGGGGTCCCTGAGGTTCCGTTTCCCTTTGCCCTCTCCTGGTTCCATGTCCCTCTACCAGGCACGCTTGCCTTCTTCACCAGTTCCCTGTCTCCCCAGGTTTGTAGCCCTGCACTCCTACTCAGCCCATGGCCCGGACGAGCTGGACCTGCAGAAGGGAGAAGGCATCAGGGTCCTGGGCAAGTACCCGGACGGCTGGCTCAGGGGCGTCTCCTTGGTCACTGGCAGGGTCGGCATCTTCCCCAACAACTATGTCATCCCCATTTTCAGGTGTGTCCCTTCTGTTCTCAGGCAACAGAGGTCGGGTCACCAAGGCCAGGAGTCATCTGTGGGTTGCATCAATGAAGGACTCAGTGCTCCTTCAGAGTATGGGCCAAGAAGTAGCTCTAGTAACCCCCTAACACTTTATTTTCTTTAATAATAACAAGTTATCTTTTTTATAGCTCTTCGCATTTTACAAGCACTTTTTCAACATTTACCTCATTGCCTGTGCCCAAGAGTCCTTCTCATAAGGTAGATAGTATTTTCCAGATGAGGAAAGCAATAGACATAGTTAAGCTCCAGAACGGGATTTCAGGTTTTCTACTGTATAAACCCCCCAAATCCTATTCACATCCCACCCCTTGATACTCACATCTAATCGAATAATGGGAACCTGCAACCATCAGAAGACCCTCAGAGCATCTCGGGAAACTTCCTCGGACACTAGGCCAGTAGGCAAGTTTCTGTGACTCAGTCCACCACCTGTCCATCCACACCCCAGGCCACAGGCGGGTTACCCTAGAGGTCTGAGTCCCTCACGGTCTTCCCAACCTTTTCTGTTCTCCGGCACACCTGACACTTCTGCTTTGGCTGCTCGGACCATGACTACAGATGCGCTGGGTCCCAGCACCGCCCATGGCTCATCCTCCCTCCACCCCACGCCAGGCCGGGCACGGCGTGTCACAAGGCAGTGAGGCCATCACCACACGCCAAATGCTGGCTTTATGACATACCTCTGAGCAAAGTGATAACCCATTGTACTCTCTGGGGGTCAGACCTGGAGTCATATGTCCAGTTTGGGGGACCTTCATGTAGGTGGGGCCCGGTGTCCGGAGGAGGGCAACAAGGATGGTGAGGAGATAGAAAAGTATACCACAGGAGAAACTGATAGAGAAACTAGGGTTAAGCTGTAGAAGGCAAGGGTCAGAGGGACCATAACAGGCTGTGTAGATAAGAAATCTGTTTCCTGAGGGGGCAGTGAACACAGTGGATGCAACTTAGAAGGTTTTGGTTCAGTAAAGGCTACACCTTCTAAGGCGTAGATTTTTTTCAATAAGGTTGGCTGGTGAGGTGGGAGACCCTTTCTCGGAAGAGTATGGGGAAACTCTGGGTTTCCTTAGATCTAGGTTTATATAAAATGATTTCTTCACATAGCAGAAGGTTGGAGGAGAATTCATTTCCTTCAATGGCAAGTTCTTGGAATTTGTTAGAAAGTTACAAAATCTCCATTGGCAAACTAAGTTTACTAAGATATTTTAGTTCATTCATTCAACAAATATTTAATGAGCACAAACTATGTGTCAGGCACCTTTCTAGGCACTGGAGAAACACCAGTGAACAAAATACACAAAATCTCTGCCCACTGGAGCTTACATTCTACTGGGGCAGGCAGACAATAAACAAGATACATAAGTAACATATACAGTGTGTTAACAGTAAGGGCTAAGAAGAAAAATCAGAAAAGCAGGATAGAATTTGTGGTGGGGATGGAGGTGGTGATTAAAATTTTAATATGTTGGTCAGGAATGGCCTTACTGAGAAGGAAGAAGGAAGAAAATGAGGCAGGTATATTCCACACCACGGGCATAGCAAGGACAATTGCCCCAGAGTAGGAGCATGCCTGATCTGAAGGCCAGTAGGACTGGATCAGAACTAGTGAGGGGGCGTTAGCAGGAGATGAGGTCAACAGGTGAGCCAGATCATCTAGAATTTCCAAAATCATAATGAGGAATTCGGCTTTCATGCGGTCACAGGGTTTTGAGCATAAAAGTGACATGATCTAGCTTATATTTTAACCAGAATCCCTCTAGTTGCTGGCTTGAGAGTAAACTATAGAAAGGAAACATGGAAGCACAGAGACTAATTAAAAGGATATTATAATATTGTGGGGGAAAGGTGAGGGTGAGTTGAACCAAGGTGTCAGCCACAGAGGTAGGGAGAAGTGGTTAAATTCTGGGTACACTTTGAAGGTAGTCATAGCAGCACTTTGAAGGTAGTCATAGCAGGATTTTCTGACAAATGAAATATTGGGTGTGAAAGAATAGAGGAGTCAAGGTGAGTCCTCATTTTTTTGCCCTGAGTAACTGGAAAATGGAGTTGCCTTTTATTGAGATATTACGGAAAACTGAAAGGAACTGGTTCTGAGAGGTGGGGGGGCGGGGGGTGAGCAGAAGCTCAGGCGGCAGCAGATTAAGTCTTAGATTCCTGTTAGTAATCCCAGTAGAGGTGTTGGCAAATGGTTGAGTATATAAGCCCAGCATTTTAAGGAAGGAGGTCTGGGGTTGAGATGGTATTTAAAGCCCTGGGACTAGATGAAATCATCACGGTAGGATCAGTTGCATTGGAAAGAATGATGGTAAGCCAGAAACTAAAATCTTCATGAAATGAGGGGAGAGGTTGAGGAAAGGGTGACAAGGTAGAGCGGCAGGTGATAGAGTCTGGTACTACCAAGCAAAGCTGATGGGGTGGAGGGGGGGATGGCCTAGAGGAGCCAATGAAGAGCAAGGAGGATACCCACCCTAACTTACGACTGTTTCCTCCATGACCATGTCTACTACCACGTCTACTACTATAGTGGGGGTTTGCTTATGTGTCAGGCCTTAGCCCAAAGTCCTGGTAATTCTACTGGAAAAAAAAATCCTTTAGAATCACAGTGACCATATAATTTGTCACCCAAACTAGGACACATTTAGGAAAAAAAAAGAGAGACACACACACTTTTAATACACCAGGAAAGCAGGTGTAAACTGAGACTCTCCTAGGAGAAGCTGAACAAATAGTTACCGTAACTAGAATGCATGTAGGATTCCATTCCAGTGGATTCCAAGACTCCAGCTTCCCTTTCCCTCCTTCTTGGCTTTTCTCCTGGGTACATATATTGTGTCCTTAGGCAAGTTCTGAACATCTAGACTTGCCTGCTCCAAGATGGCGGCAGCATGTCAGACAGTGGATGAAATGTCAGCCATAGGTTGCCATTGAGTCTGTCTCCCATCTCGAGTTCATAGAATCCTGAACATGTGTGTACAGAGGTACTACTTACATGGAAGGGTGTGTTTGCTTCTAGGGAACCAGCATTTCTAAGCCAGAGTATATTCTCTGGAGGGCTCTTAGGTGACAGAGGATCAGTGCTTTCTAGAGTGAAGTTCTCCTTGACGGCCCCCTGATGCAAAGAAAGGTCCCGTCGTCACTGATCTTAGACATGGGTGACATACACCCAATTTGTCTACCTAGAAGCAGCTCACCCTTGTCTGTGACCACCCTTTCCATTGTGGGAGGTTTAGCTCCTTCTGCCGCTCAGGGCTGAATGATGTTGTCCTTTGTCAGCTTAGTCTCCACGATTTTTGGCAGGTTGTGTTAGGACTAAGAGATTGAACTGCATGGACAAGGCCCCTTTCTGCTCCTTGGCTCTGTGTATGTGTAAGGCTTTCCCCCCATCTTTGTTTCTCTGTTTGCAGTGATGCTTCTCACTGCCGCCAGCCCCCTTGGTTAAGGTTAGGGTTAACCCTAAAAGAGCCAGCATTCTAAAGTGTGAGGTACCCCCTTATTTGCTCTTATTAGCCTTATTCCTTATATTCATTAAAGAATATAGTTTTGGGACTAATTATAGAAAGACTAGAGCTGACCAAAATGGCAGGGTTTCACTTCAAATTCAGCAAGTGAGCCTTTTAATTACTGAGAGGGGAAGAGACTGCTGTGCTGTCCAGAGCACTGGCCCTCTCTCCACCCACCTGTCTAGCCAGGTTGATGACAACTAAGTGTCTGCCACCATGACATACTTCCTGAGATTCTGCAGGCAGCCATTGGCTCAGGCTGTGCAGAATGTCAATCAAGTTTCCACCCAAACCCCTTCCTAATAGCATCAACATCTTTGGGGTTTCCTTCTCCATGCATAGTCTTGGTGGGAGGCAGAAGTTCCTCCCTTTTCAGAGGCTCAGGAAACCCAACTCCCCCTCTTCCTCCTCCTACTGCTGCTCTTCCTCCTTCTCCCCTCCAGCCCCTTCCCTCTATCACCCCAGCTGAGGAACAGGCTCAGCCAATCTGATGTTCCCTCTTGGGGCTTAGAACCTTGAACCAGAGAGGAAAGAACATGGGTGTAGGTGAAGACCATCCATGACAAGACCCCGAGCAGCACCATCTGATCAGAACACCTGCCTCAGATGCCTGCTGCCGGGCTCTCGGCAGCCTCCCTCGGATCTGGTTTCAGTGGACTCTCTGCCCCTCCTGTCCTCCCAACACATTCCCTTCTACCCAGTAGCCAGGATGTTTCTTTCTTGCAGCCTTCACCACACACATATGCCCTCCTGGTGCCTTATGGATGGAGAAAAGCAACACAGGGGCCTACCCTCATTTCTCTTATCAGTCCACACAGAACTCTACGGCGATGGCCAAGGCGCAAGCTGCCGCCTTACCAGGAGGTGGCTGCTAGTGGTTAGCACAGCAGAGCTGCTGTTTGGAATGCTTCTCTGAATATGGGCTGAGCTCTTACAGGCTCACAGAGACGAGAGGGGCACAGACCCGCACACTCAAAGCAGCACAGTGGAGCAAGTCAGAGGCAACATACACTCCTCCCCGCTAAACCCAGAGAGTCTTTCTGGGAAACAAGGATCAGAATGTTTGCAGGTCTGAGGTATCATGGGGGCTATTACTCTATGTTCACAAAGTACTTTGATATTAGAAGAAAGAGCTGGCCAAGTGCTGAGCTTTTTGCCAAAAGACAGAGGGATTCAGTGTGGGATGGGGAACTTGGGATGTAGGAGTTTCTGGACTCTGGCCTAGTGCTGGGCTCAGAAAAATTAGGTCGTAGCTTGGTATGTAAACAGTCGTTCAAAGGAGAGAATTGTGGACTAAGGCTGGCTTGGGCCTAATTAACCGTGTTCTGTCCTCGTTGCTGTACCTGCTGCTGCTGCTGGGAACAGTTCTGGAGACTATCTTTCCTACTGCCAGCCCATTTTACAAGATCCAGCATCCTGAGGCCTCCATTCAAAAGACAGGCAGATTCAGCCCTTTGCCATGGAGGCCAGTGCTGGGGATTTTTCTCCACTGCTCAGCCCTCAGCTCCAGAATATAGTCTGAGCTCTAACTGGCGGGCAGCCCATTCCCTTCACTGACCACGTCCCCAGGGACCTGAGGCAGGGTTTTTGCGGTGGGTAGGAGGCCCCTCGCTGCAAGCACCATTCCCGGGCATCTGGCTGCATCTGTTTCATGGGCAGAGTGGCCTGCTGAAGGACTCCTCACCTATCTTCGTACAACTGGCTGGCTCATTGTTAGGCTCCGTATCACTTTTTTAGGCAAAAGGAAGGGAGAAAAGGAGGAGGAGAAATAAGGGGAAATTCCCCAAAGAGAAAGCTTCGGACATTAATGGGAAGGCCACCAGGCAGGGCACCTCTGAGCCAGGACTGTGGGCGAGTCGGTCATTCCCGGGGAGTTCACAGGTTATTTCACCCACTGAATGACAAGCTGATCCATGGGCTACTCAGTAGGGGCTGTGATCTTGGAGTAGGATTCATAAAAGCGCAGGAAGGGCGTGTAAAATGAGAGCCATTCCCCATGGGGTTCAGGGAGTACCAAGTGGGAAACAGTTGACAAAGATTGCTGAAGACTCAGAGCCCAAGGCTGAGAAGTTAGGCTCTTCAGAAAGCAAGCGTAGGGCCTACCCCCAGCTTTCGATTGTTGCTTTCAAGCAGGATGCAGGGTTTTCCTTGCTACCTAAACAATGAAGGCTCCAACCAGCCAGGACGGGGCATGCTCAGTGGTAGACAGTGGTACCGTTCAGTGGTAGAGCAAAGGGCCAGTGGGTTCAGATCTCAGGTCTAGTAGCTATTTGGCCAAGTAACTAGAAGTCTCCATTTTCTCACCTAGAAAATAATGGCACTAATAGTACCTACCTCAGATGGCTGTTGTGAAGAACCAAGGGCTAATGTGGGCAAAGCACTGCCCAATGCCCAACGTACAGTAAGTGCTCAACATGTGTCAGCCCAAATGACTGGCATCAGTGCCGAAAGCATCATGCAAGCCATTCAACAAACATTTGTTAATAAGCAATGTCTGCAGAACACAGAGGATATAAAATGAGTCATTTAAAATCTCTGCCTTCAAGGAGTTTAGCACCCAGTGGGAAAGTCACTGAACGAATAAGAAATCAGAACTGTGGGGCACCTGGCTGGCTCGGTTGGTTAAGCATTCGACTTTTGGTTTCTGCTCAGGTCATGATCTCAGGATCATGGGATCGAACCCCATGTTGGGTTCTTCCCTCAGTGCAGAGTCTGCTTATCCTTCTTCCTCTGCTCTCCAGCCACACCCCCAAACTGTCAAGTAAATAAATAAGAAATCAGAACTACAAAGTTGAACACATACTAGATCTTATGCTCTGAACTCATGGGGTCAGGAGTGATCAGAGCTGGAGTGGAGAAGGACAAAATTCAAGTCTTCCTATTCCATCAGGGCCTCAATGTGAGACCCTGTCCCTGGCCTCAGCACTCCCACATGGAGACCCAGCTGTAGTTGGTGAGGCCTAACATAGTTAAGCCTGTGTGGTTGATAAAGGGAGTATTTAGGGGTCAGAAGAAGTTGGAGAGAGGCCACATTCAGTATATGGTTGAGAGCTGAGAGGTTTTTGAAATAGGACTCTTGACTGAGCATTTTCTTTATTTCTTCTTTTCGAAATGCTTGCACCAACCAGAAAGACATCTAGTTTTCCAGATTCTCGGAGTCCTGGTCTCTACACCACATGGACATTATCCAACTCCTCTGTGTCCTCCCAAGGCAGCATTTCAGAAGGTGATCCCCGGCAGAACCGGCCCTTCAAGTCCGTCTTTGTGCCCACCGCCATAGTCAGCCCTGTGAGGAGCACGGCCAGCCCGGGGACTGTCGGACAGGGCTCTCTTCGGAAATCCGGGCGGAGCAGCATGAGAAAGAGTAAGTGGTGGCAGAGAGGTACGTGTCTAGAGCTAAGTGAGGGGGGGACTGGACTCTGGGGTAGGCAGAGCGCCTTTTGCAAAAACAAGATCTTGGCTAGAAAACAAGCCTCTGTAAAGGGAGTTTTTCATTCCCAAATAATGACTGGTATTACTGGAAGAAGCCAGACCAACTTAAGGTCACTGCCCTGGGTCACTCCACACCTGTGTACTGAATGGCTGGGATGATAGCGGCCCTGAGTGCCAACACAGAACTAGAACACAGCCAAGGTGGAGACTGGCTCTAGCTAAGACAGAACAAGCAAAGTACTTGCTGGATCATGCTTCTCAAACGATGTTCCAGGGAACCCCTCAGGGTGCCAAAAGGGAAACATGAGGGATGGGGGTGGGGGTTGAGGAGGGGAGGAGGCAAAGAGGATGAAGGAGCCAATTCTCAAAGCCCCTAAATCTTGCTTTCTTATTTAACTAATATATACAGACAAGGTTTAAAAATATATATATTGTATAAAAATAAGCCTTCCTACCCTTCACCCCTGTCCCAAGTGCTCTTCCATGTACATAAATAGTAGCTTCTACTCATACCTGCTGCGCTGTTCTGCACTTTTTATTTTTCCCTGTAAAACATGCACATTGCTCACATGGCAATACTTTTATCTGTCAATATTTTGAACTTCTGCAGAAGACTTCATTTTCAGGGATTTTAAAAAGTGTTTGAAACCCATTGTTCTACAAAACATGAAGGTTCTGTAATTTGCATATCTTTCTGGAAGAGCATGAACCACACAAAGTAAATTTGATTTACTCTACATCCTCCGATGTAAACTGGGCTCTGCAATCTCTCTGGCTATCTTAAAAGAAATAAATGATTAAATATGAACGTGCAGGATGACGAGTCAGAGCAAGAAGGTAACATGTGGGACAGTACGCCACCCAGGAGAACGTGCCAGGAAAATTAAAACAAATGTCTCAGCCCCGCCCTCTCCCAGTGCTTTCATCTGACCACCTGCTTGACCACCGTTCCCACTCTGCCGCCTCTACCACATACCTCCTTCCTCCCCTTCTCCTGCCCTTCCTCCAGGGTCTCCCCTCCCCCCCACAAACCCATACTCAATAATCCCACCACAGAAGCCTTGGGCAAGTGAATGGACCTCTTCAGTCTTCAGTTTTCCCATTTGTAAAATGGAAATAAAAATAGTACCTACCTCATCAGGGTTATCGTACGGATTTAATCAAATAATTCATATAAGACTGATGGCACAGTCCCTGTCACACAGTGAGTCTCGGGAAATCCTGTTTATATAAGATGATCATCATCTCAGTACCGTTATTGCTACGACGACAACACAGGTCAACTTTGGTCCATCCATTGTGTGAACTGACACAGTGTTGACATGTTCACACTCGGTCTAGACCACTTAGGAGGTGGACACAGGAATTGTGTCCTGCTGGCAGTTGCTCACATTTCCCTTCAGACACTCCTCCTCTGCCTTGGCAGAGATCTTGACTGGCTTGGAGTTTTGACTGCTTGCCTTGTATGCACATGTGATAAGAAAGCACTCAATCTCTTGGAAATCAGGAGCCAACAAGAGAAATAGATGAGGCATAAACCCCATTTTTCACACATTTCCAGGAGCCTAAGGACATGTGTGCCCAGGGCTGCTTTGACTTCCTCAGGTCCGGGAGGCTTTCTGTCTCTCCTTTCCCAAGGTGAGGCTGGTCAAGCTATCAGTCTCCCCACAGCAAAGAGAAATGACAGGAGAATTGACTGTGCGCCTCATAGGGCTGTCAGTGGAAAAATAAATGTCTACATTGAAAGGGCAGACTTGTGTAAATGGCGCCCAGCTTGCTCACTGCAGCTGAGAGCACTGGCTGCGTTGAGTGAGCGTTCTGCTTTTCATGTTCACATCCTGCCTGACAAAGAGTCGCTATGCAGAACATGGCCTTGGCTCAGGCCCTCTGTGCTGGACACAGATGACTCTAATTCATACACGTGTCCACAGGCTATCACAAAGGGCTCACATCTCTGACCGGATGCTGGGTCTAACCTAAATGCTCCCAGCATTTAAGTCTGACCTAAATGCTGGGAGACCCTTATGGAGAAGCGGACAGCAGTGCTACTTAGGGATGTGCCTCCTGTCGTCCCACCCCCAGAGTGTACTGAAGTCCTGATTGTTCCCTGGTCACATGCAGGCATATGCCCAAGGGATGGAGGTCTCCGGTCTTCCAGAGAATATGTGGGAAAGGAATGACTTCCTGTTAACTGAGGGAGGAACATCTCAGTTCACGAAACAAAACAAAATAAAACTCAAGGAAGGGATAAAATCACACTCCTGGACTTTGCATTTTTAGGGTTTGCTATCATTTACCCAAAAATAACGAGAGCTAACAAACACGAGGCATTAATTATGTTCTAGGCACTGTGGTAACACCCTGCACACATCATATGATGTAAGCCTCCCAGCAGCCCCATGAGACCCTGCTGTCACCTCCGGTTTACATATGAGGGGCTGAGACGCCAGAAGGGGATGGGGCTGACTTGTCCCAGGCTTCCTGGGAGTAAGTCTGATTCCAGAACATCTTGTCATGGGACTTTGTAAAGCTCATCCACACACAGCCCAAACCTTTCCGAATTTGCTTCTGTGTGGTGTCAACATTTGCCTGCACACACCCTCCCTGAATTCTACTTCCCCTTCCTCCCTGTACCTCCCACCCCAACAGAAGCCATCCCACTACCACATGCCTACAGCTTCTTCAGGTAGCTGGTCAGAGACCCTCCTATCCTCTCTGCTTCCCTGTCTCTCTCCCTCACATCCCTTCCAATTGACTGACTCTTTCTGTCCCTTTTTTGCTGTCTCTGTCTTCCATTTCCTCCTTGGTTTGCATGCCTCTGTTGCTTCTCACTGTGAAGCTGTCTCTTTAGGTTTGTCTTCTTCACTTTCCAACCGCTAGGCCTGAAGTGAGAGAGTGGGAGTGCATGTGTGTGCGTGTGTGTGAGGGAGAGAGGAGGCAAATGGAAGTAATGTACTTTCTGACGGTGCCCCCCCTCCCCCATCACCACCCAACATTGGGCGAGCCAGTTACTTCCTGCCAGCATCAGCCAACAGCACTAAAAAAAGAATAAGGTCACCTTTGAAAGACCCTGAGAGAATGTGAGCACACTCAAATGGGGAAAGCACTTAACTATTCTGGGATATCAGGACGCATGGCTTACACAACCCCAACCCAACCTGCTGTCAGCGGCCCCTGATGCTGATATCTGTGTCATATCATTCCTCAGATGGATCCCTACAGAGACCCGTCCAGTCAGGGATCCCCGCCCTTGTGGTGGGCTCCCTCAGACGCAATCCCACCATGGTCGTACGGCCTCAGCAGTTCCAGTTCTACCAGCCGCAGGGGGTCCCCTCCTCCCCCTCAACAGTGGTGGCAGAAGTGGGACCTAAGCCCACTCCCACTGGGGAGCCTGCCCTCACATGCGTCAGCAGGGGCAGTGACACCAGGATCCGCTCCGCAGCCAGTTCCCTCATCATGGAAGGCAAGGAGATCCCCATCAAGAGTGAGCCTCTACCTAAACCACCTGCGTCTGCCCCACCATCGATCCTGGTGAAACCAGAAAACCCAAGAAATGGCACCGAAAAGGTAGGAATGAAGTGACATAAGGGGGTGGGGGGCTTATATAACCTATATATAGGGATATATATAGGGATATATAGGGATATATAGGTTATAGCCCTATATATAGGAATATATAGGAATATATATATATATATATATATATATATATATATATGGATATATAGGTTATAGCCCTAACTTTTCACAGTGTCCCAACTCCTGAATTTTGTTTTAGCAGACAAGGAATCAAAATCGCAGCCTCAAAACAATGCTCACACAGTAACACCCCACACACACACAGGCACAGCCCCTCAGCCCCCTTGTACCCTCTGCAGATGTCCTACTGGATCTCCTTTATGTTTCCCGAATATTTCTTCCATAGTCCTTTTGAGGCCCACAGATGAGTTGGAAAAAACACAGCTTTGGCATCAGACACATCTTGATTTGAATTCCAGGTCAGCTGCTTGCTATCTCGTGACTTAGCCAAAACACGGCACCTTTCCGAGACTCTTTTTGCCTAATCTGTGAAATAGCAGTTGAGAATAGGAACCACCTCACAGGCTTGGTGTGGAGATGAAACAAGAGGAGACGTGTTAAGTGCTTACACAGGCGTTCGTGGTATGGAAGAGGCACCGGAGACACCGGAGAATTCAAGTGATTCATCAAGGTCACAGCAAATTATCATGACTCCCAACAACTAACTTTGACTGTGACCTCTATGTCAGAGGGTCAGATCTTTTAACTTCTAGTCGAGGTCTTTTCCCACTAGAGACAGGAGTTTTTGTATCTCTCAATAGAATATCCTTGAGTCGGGAGGGACAGTGAGATGCAGGAAGTGACAGTGAGAAAATTAGGTGATTGCTACCTTTTAGTTTATTGGCTGTCACCACTGTCATCACCATCACCATCAACACCAGCACCGTTCCCCATTCCCCTCCAAAAGGAAAGAGGATTTGGTCTCCTTCTCTTTGTTAAGCATTTACTGAATGCTAACAACCTAGTAGGCCCTGTGCTGAGGTCTTGACGTGTCTCATCTCCTTTAATGCTGACAGTAACCCTCTGTAGTAGTAGATCTTATTCTCAACAACCCTCTGTAGTAGGTATTATTATCGTCATCCTCATTTTATTTTTTTATTTTTTTTTAAGATTTTTATTTATTTATTTGACAGCCAGAGATCACAAGTAGGCAGAGAGGCAGGCGGGGGTGGCGGGGGGTGGGGGAGCAGGCTCCCTGCTGAGCAGAGAGCCCGATGCGGGGCTTGATCCCAGGACCCCGGGATCATGTCCTGAGCTGAAGGCAGAGGCTTAACCCACTGAGCCACCTAGGCACCCCCGTCATCCTCATTTTAAAATGAAGACATGGAGGGTTAAAGAGTTAGAGGACGTTACCCAAAGGCACACAGCAGACACATGGGGGTTTCTGGGGTAGATTCCAGATCTCATAGAAAAACTCATGCTCTTCATGCTAAGCTATCAGCTTGTAAGGAAAGGCATTTGGAAAAAGTTAGTGTTGACTGATGTGAATGTTGGGAGCTCCTTTTCAGAATTTTAGTATCTGAGTAATTCCGTTTTCCAGGCCCCAGTTGCCCTTTACGCCAGGCTGTTTGATATGGCCCTCAAACTATCAGCATTTAAGAAGTGCTCAGACCTCTGCGAGATATGGTGGGGGTCAAAAGTATGAAGAAACTTGCATTCTCAGTGGGGGATGCTAGGCCCAATTTCGTGGAAAACAAATTATTCCTAAGCAGTAGCAGAAAACACTGAGAAGCCTTAAATCAGGGATGTGCTAGAGCAAATACCTGTGGGTGCAAGATAGAGACGGAACAGGCATGGAGAGGTGAAACAGGGAGGGAGAGAAGGGGCTTGGGCCACAGGAGACCGGGGCTCCCATGGATATGGGGCCTGCTAATCAGCTCCAGGCAGGTACTGTCAGAATAGGAAACAGGCCTCAGTGCACCAGATCTTTGATTTTTTTAAGAGACATATCGAATACCCAACTTTTGTAGCAACATGGACGGGACTGGAAGAGATTATGCTGAGTGAAATAAGTCAAGCAGAGAGAGTCAATTATCATATGGTTTCACTTATTTGTGGAGCATAACCAATAGCATGGAGGACAAGGGGCGTTAGAGAGGAGTAGGGAATTTGGGTAAATTGGAAGGGGAGGTGAACCATGAGAGACTATGGACTCTGAAAAACAGTCTGAGGGGTTTGAAGTGGCGGGGGGGTGGGAGGTTGGGGTACCAGGTGGTGGGTATTGTAGAGGGCACGGCTTGCATGGAGCACTGGGTGTGGTGAAAAAATAATGATACTGTTATGCTGAAAATAAATTTTAGAAAAAGAGAGACATATGGAATTAGAATTTTTAAATACCATCACCCCATTTTATGTGTTGGCCCCTAAATCAAACTCTCAAACATTCTGCAGACAAAAGTCAGCCAGCCGGTGTCCAGGTTGCCAACTCTGCTCCATGGATATAAGGCCGTTATGAAACTTAGGAGTTGGAGTCAGCAGGGGGAGTGGAGGGTGCCCCAAAGAAGGGGTGGGCCCTGAGAAGGGCCTTATTGGCAGCTGGAGAGGACAGAGGAAAGGCAAACCTCTGGAAGGAAAGGCTTTCTGGAAGGGACCACAGCTTCTTGCCTCAGCCTTTTCCTGAAGGGGTTGCCTCTCTTGTTTCTCTTAGGTAATTTCTCATCATTCTTCAGCTCTCAGTTTAGATAGCTCTGCCTCCAAGAAGCCTTCCGTGGCCACCCCATCCCAGCTGCAGTGCGAGAGGGCTCCATACCTCCCCTAACATCTGTCACCTCTACCACCACAGCACGATGCAGAGTAGACCCTCATAGTGGACACAAGTATTTACTGAATGAGCCCAGAAATGAGGCATTTTAAGGAGGGACAAGCGTTGAGAAACAGCAGGAGTCGAGTCCCAGGGAAACCAGCACAGCTCCCACCTCACCTGGGTCCCTTCGCTCTGCTTTCTCTTGCAGCAAGTCAAAACCGTGAGATTTCAGAACTACAGCCCTCCTCCCACCAAACAGTACACCTCCCACCCCAACGCAGGAAAGCCTGAACAGCCCACCACCCCGAAGGGTTCCCAGCCAGAAGCAGCCCCCTCAGGCCCAGAGATGAACATCCTATTCGCCCACCGAAGCGGCTGCCATTCCGGACAGCAGACAGACCTCCGAAGGAAGTCAAGTTTGGGCAAGACCGTGACCCCGGTGTCTGCCACTTCGGCCACACAGACCGTGTTTCCCAGCAAATGAATCTACGGGTGGCTTTTCCCAGACCCCAAAGAGGTGAATTGCCTTTAAATACAGTCAGCCTCCACTGATAGCGCCCTGCCATTCTTTGGCTACTCAAGCCTGGGTCCTTGTTCTGCGCATGTTACCTCTGGGAAAGGAAAGGTGGGCGCAGGGAGTCCTGCCCTGGGTGGGAAGATGAAGCATGTGGCCTTGTAAACATAACAATTTGAGGCAGCAAGGCTACTACTCAGACCCAGGAGTGGGAGACGGACCTGCCCACCCTTTTCCCTGAATGGAGTGGGCAGCCTCATCCCCTGTGTTCTGTGTAGAATTTCTACGGTGCCCTAAAAGGGACTTCAGCCAGGGATGTCACAATGGTGGGAATGTTGGCATTGTTTCTTTGACCTCATCACCGTGTTCTCAACAAGCATCCGAACAGCTTCTGGGGCCTGTACACTGGCTGCTAGTGGCTCCCATGTTGTTCCCTCTACTGAGTCTTAATCCTGGCTGTGAAGGGGAAATTTGGGGGAGGGTGTGAGATGGATATCTGATCATTCTGAGAATCCTCGAAAACCAAAGGGAGTCAGCTTACTGGATTTGGTCCAAACAAGAAGGTCAGAGAGAAAGCTATGATCATACTTTCAACTTCTGAATCTGTTTTCCCACGTACAATCCTACACGATAGCTGAGCAGGAAGCACAGGGCTGCGGACAGGGTGCTGCATGGAATTCTGGCTATTTCATTCATCCTGGCTCCAGTCTGACATCCCTGGGAAACACAGCATGCTTCAAGACAGCTGTGTAAGGGGGTTGAGGTTAGACAATATATTGCATTTGCATTACAACCTTCTTTACTTCCTCTGAAGTCTCTTCGTTTGGGGCACTCTAGCTGTTTCACTGGGTCATGGTATAAGGCAGCAAGTTCAGGAAGATGCTAATGCAAGGCTGGAGCGGGGACACTTCGTGGAGGACAGCTGCCAGGACAGAGATAGGGCAAAGGAGATGGAGAGGGAAGGGAGGAGGAGGAGAAGAGGGAGGTAGAGAGAATGTAGGGAGTGGGGTGTGAGAGAGAAAGACCAAGATGGGGAGGCAGAGGGGAATGTCAGGGAAGAAGAAGAAAGGGAGAGTGGCTTTGACACTCCTGACAAGTGGGGCCTGAAGGATGGAGCCTGCAAAACCAGGTGACCCCGCCGAGGGGGGGCCAGAGGGAGGCATCCTCGATTTGTCAGAACAACACCCTTGGTGAGTTTAGCCAGGAGTTTAGTCATTCTGCTCTACCCCCCCAGAGTGCAGATACATGATACCACCAGCCACGCAAATATTTAGACTCTGCCTCAGTAGCAGCGGGTCCAGTTAGTGTTAAGTATTGCGGCTGACAAGCAGGTTGTAGGGGAGTAATGGAGACACAGTCCTTGCCTTCCACATGGAACAGAAAAGTCTTCCAGTTGTCCACTGTCTTTACAGGGCAACCTTTCTGAGAAGTGTCAACAATCTGAAAGGCTTGCCACCCCCATTCTAGTCTCTTCACTAATGCCCAGCATCACACACACTCCCTCCCAAACCAAAGCCCGTCTCTGCGGAGCCATATGAGTCTTGGAAAGGAGAAGAGAGTGTGATTTCTAAACTCACTGGCCCTTCCGATCACTGCTTCCACCACCACGTTTTGGACAGTCCCCGTGTGCTGGGCACCGCGATGAGGACAGCAGATGCGTCCTCTCCTATAATATCTGCTATTACGTCCTAAGGCAACTGTAATTGTCCCCAGGACAAAGCCAGGGAAACCAAGGCACAAAGGGTAGCCGCAGGTGGTAGCAGAGTGGGTTTGACAGCTGCCCACGCCCCAAGCTCAAGCTCTCTAATTTCAAAGCCCAACATGGGACTGTGCTTTATGAATGAAGAGAGCAACCCTGACCTAGGCCACTGATCCCCAACTGCAGGGAATAGCGTAATGGATGCCGATGCAGCCTCGGCACATGCAGACTGAGTTCAGATCCCCATTTACCGTGTGCTAGCTCTGTGATGTTGGGCAAGTCACTTAACCTCTCTGAGCCAGTCTCACTGATAACAGCGGAATGATACTAGTGCCAGTCTCATTGGGCTAGCGTGAGGATTAACTGTCATTGTATTATCAAGTGACATAGTACACACCTCACACATATCAGACTTGAATGTTTTTAAGGGAGCACATCACTGAAATTCCGGGTGAGGAAGTCTAAAGCAAGGCCATGTCTGGGGCGGTGGTGCTAAAATGAAATGAGTATTGCCTTGTCATAGAGGTCAGAGCACAGGGTAGGCTGAGTGCTAAAGGATGAATAGGAGTCAGAGAGAAAAAGGGCTTGGGGGAGGCATTCCAAGCAAAGAAAGCAGCACTTAGCACTTGCAGTAATCAAGCCAAGTTCTCCTATATGTAGAGGAATCCACTCCTTTGTGGAGCATTCGAGGGATCCCAGGTAGATGGAGTACCTCATGTTTGAAGACAAGTCAAGCTGCGAGAACTCCATCCCTCGCCTAAGACTCAGAGTCACTAGGAAGGTGCCCCCTTCACCTCGTGATCAGACCCTGGCATCTGAGCACTATGAAAGGTGCTGAGGGCAGGCTCTGATTAGGGCTGGGTTCAGGAGGACATGTGAGAGGTGGGGGGGGGCACAGTATAGAGCCATACATTTTTGTTGTTCTTTTTAAAGATTTGATTTATTTGAGAGTGAGAGAGAACATAAGCAGCAGGGGGGCAGAGGGAGAGGTTGAAGCAGACTCCCTGCCAAGCAGGGAGTCTGATGTGGGGCTCAATCCCAGGACCCTGGGATCATGACCTGAGCCGAAGGCAGAGGCTTTAAACCACTGAGCCACCCAGGCGCCCCTGGTCAACAGTCTTGAGGTGGGATCTAGGCATCTGTGTTGTCAGCATACTCCCCAAGTGATTCTGATGTCTAAGAACAAATCTAACTTTCTCGTCTCGTACAGTAGGCCGGGAACGTAGCCACAATGGGTGCCGATATATGAACAATGCCTGTAGTGATAGGCGAACAGTGAGTGCTCAGAGCTCCCACTCCTCCCCGCAGCCCTTTCTCCACATTCTCTCCATCACTCTACCCTCCAGCAGCCTAAGAGCTCAGGCCCGGTGCAGCTGAGACCTTCAGCAGGAAAGCTCTTCTTCGTTCTCACTGGCTAGTGCCTGCGCCATGGCAGTGGCTGAATATCTTGACTATTACCCTGTAATAGAGAATGAGGCCCAGAGAGGTCCCTCAGAGATGAAGAGCTCTGCTATTAAGCCCAGCACTCTCCCAGCCCGTGTCCCAGCCACTGTCCAGCCCTTGATAATCACTTTCATCGGGCCCTTGGTCTAGGAAAGGAGAGGACTTAGAAGGTGGACAGTTCCTTGCTCACTGGTCTCTGTGTTCCTTTAGCAAATATTTTCACAGGTTCCAGCAATGCCCTTAGCTTGCCGGCTCCTCCAGCATCAAGCAAGCAGGTATGGAAGTTGCTTGTTTCAGTAAGATGAGCAGGCATGATCCTCGCCCTCTCACCCGCCTCTGCCCACACAGACCAGCCTCCCAGCCCCTAGACATCCTTCCTGGGGTGTGCACCACTGGGACTGGCGGCAGAGGGAAGTCCTATCAAGGCTGTCTGCTGGCAGCAAGTGCTGAGCGAGCTCGGCTAAGCTGGGGCCAGCAGCTGCTCCCACGGGCACTCCTCTTGTTTGCGTCTGGACGGTAAAGACCCCAGGTCTGCCCTAGGCCGAGCATAGGGAGTGTGAGCACTTCCAGCAACCTCTCAGGTGACCATGAATGACAGTCACTCGGGGAGAGTGTTGGGCAGGCAAGACTAGACTAGAAGAGTTAACTTCGAAGATCCTTGCAGCAGCAGCTCAGTGTCCCTGCGAATAAATCTTGCAAGGACATATTGCTTGAAATAGAACAATGTTAAATGATCAAGCCATCTGTTTGCCAGGCCATAGTGTTGTGTCCTAGACCAAAGCAGAAACAAAATGTTCTCTGGAAGCCCTTCTGCCTGCTGACCGTCACTTCCACAAACAGAATGCAGCCAAGGTGGGATCAAAGGTGATGGGGGCGGGGGGCATTGAGGAGCCTTCCACATCCGTCCATCCATCCGTCCAATACCAGTTATACCTCACCCACTGTAGATCAGGCTCCATAAGAGACTGGGGGGGCTCAGTGGTTCACAGGAGAGAGAAAATACATATGGGCCTCTCAGAGTGGGGTTTCTTAGGAATTCTACTGGACCTGGGAGCTCCTTTCTGCCTTCCTCCCTTATTTAAATTAAATTAGATCATACATATATACATATATACATGATCATAAAACAAATAACCATATACCTACCATCTAGCTGCTTTTTTTTTTTTTAAGATTTTTTAAAAAAATTTATTTGACAGAGATCACAAGTAGGCAGAGAACCAGGCAGGGTTGGGGGGGGGGGGGAAGCAGGCTCCCTGCTGAGCAGAGAGCCTGATGCAGGGCTCAATCCCAGGACCCTGAGATCATGACCTGAGCCGAAGGCAGAGGCTTTAACCCACTGAGCCACCCAGGTGCCCCCACCATCTAGCTTTTTAAAAAGTAATCATCCATTCCATTGAAGCCTGCCGTGTGCTTCATCCAATTTCATTCTTTCTTCCCCTCCCCCCCTTTCCTCACAACCACTACCGTGAACTCCATGCTTACCATTCCCCTGTACGTTTTCCGCACATGTACCATATGGAATTTTCAGTGCAGCTCATAGATCTGCTCAGTAAACACCAGTCAAAGCAGCTATCGCAACCTGAGGCCACAGAAACCCGCTGAATATTTGAACTCCCATCTGGCCTCTGTCACTGGGATTCTAAGGCTTTGAGTCATTGCTGGGAATTGAGGTTTTGATGTACAGCGTATCTGGTTTTAAGAAGTTCTAGTTTAGAGGGATTTTTGTACGCATCCTTCCCAGTACTGCTGCTTAGAGAGACCTTGCTGCTCCCAAATAGCTAAGATATGGTTTGCGACTGTGCCCGAACCTTTTGAGTACACGGCTTTCTAGGCAGCTCTCCTCTGGGCCTTGCCTGCCCCCCTGGGGAGTCAACTACAGAAACCAGAAGCAGCCCCTTAGAATCTGAAACCAAAACAGATCTGGCTGCCACTGCTAGAAAGTCTCCCAAGAACCTTGTGAAGTCTGCAGGCAAAAGCTATTCTTGTCCCCTGACTACAGATCAGGAAACTGAGACTCAGAATGTGTCAGAGCCTTATTTAAGGTTTCACAACCAGTTTGAGATGGTAGGGAGAATACTAAAAAAAAAAAAAAAAAAAAAAAATTGTTCCTGACTCACCATCCAGCAGTAATTGTCACCATTTATTGAGCACCTACTATGTACCAAGAACTTCACTTGCATTATGCCATCTAATCCTATCCAACCCTATGAGGAGAGATTTTGCATTATCCTGTTTTAGAGATTACAGTTAAGGCTCAGAGGTCAAATGACCAGCCCAAGGCAACAAGGACTAGAATCCAGAACTCTAAGTCCAGACCTTAATCTTAAATCACCGGGTCCCTCCGTTGCAACTATTAACACAAAACATGGTTGAGGCTGGAGAGGATACACAAATTGGGTATGTGCTTCTGAAATCACAGGAATGCAGGTGGGGGCAGGGTCAGAGGATGGTTTAATTCAGAGGGGCCAGCCCACCCAGATTAAAACTGTCATCAAGATGTAGTGGTGGGAAGGAAGGTAACTGAGAGTGTTCTCTACAGAGATATCCAAAAAGCAAATGTACTCCTGCTCCAAGGGCAGTCAGACACAACCAAGCAACTTGAAAAAGAACCGAAGCTTGCAGTGTGGTTCTGGATCATTGATGTCAAAGCACGATAATTATTTTGCATTCCCTAGATCTCTCCCTCTTCATGAATTTATTTCTGGTTTTGCCTGTTCTCACTCTAAATGATACAGAACAGAGACCCAGAAGATGGGGGGTATCATTTCCAAAATGACCCTCCACTTTCATCTTCTCTGTGGGAACAGGAGGACTCAGAGCAAGAACATCTTCCAGCCTTCCATGCCGGTATTTATCCAAAGTTCAAAGGCAACAGCTTTCAGGGGTAAACACACACATACAGATGCAAGCTAATTATGCAGATAGGGTCACTGCTGGATGGACAAGAGCTACTAAAGACTAAAAGGATGCTAGCCAAGACCTGGGGAGAAAGGCAAAAGGCATCTGCAAAAGTCATTTTGTGAATCTTCAGTTAATGCTGTTAGAATCAGTGCTAGCATGACTGATAGACTGGATGAAGGGCATTCGTGACATCAGAGTTTGCTGTAGGTCACATATATTCCGGAGGCCAGAGCCATCCTTATGCCCTCCCCAATGAACACAGCGACTCCCTGGACCACCCAAGAGGACTGTTAGAGCTGGTGGCATTCAGCAGACCTTCACAAAGAAAGCAAAAGCAAGTTGACATCTGAAAGTAAGGAGGCAACAAAACCACCTGGAGGACTAAGGAGGAATTCAAATCAGTAGCGCCATCAAAGGGTGGTACCCTCCCCTTCCCCGCTCTCAGCAATTTGGGAAGATGTTTTACATCTCTGTCAAGGAGAGAGCTGGAAAAAACTTCACTCCCTGAAGAGGACATGTCAGTCATAGCTCTAGTGAGATAGCATCAGCTTCCATGACAAGGAGCAGAACAGTCGCGCAGAAGGGGCGGCACCGGTTGGAAGGGAATTTTAGATATCAGAACCGTGTTTCCAAATATCCTGTTCTGCACATTCTATTTATGAGCTCAATCCTTTTTTAAGCTTAAGCTCTTTTTAGATGTTGGCAATTCTGAGAGCCTAAGGTGTCTTCATCATGGAGACCTCCAACAAAGGACTAGACTTTAAAGTTCTGGTCAGCAAGGATTTGGGGATAGCTACACCAGCTAGGTACCCAATCCACTAGAACATTTTAAGGTATGGAGAAGTAATATAATAATAATAGCTCAGGTAAAGGGTTTTGGAACCAAGTCATCTGGGTTTCTGTCCCAGCTTTGCCACTCCCTAGTTATGTTTCCTTTGGCAAATAACAAAACAAACTTGGATAAGTTACAACACCTGCCCAAACGTTTTCCCATCAGTAAAATGGGTATCAGAACCTCCACCTCATCGGGCTCTCGGCAGGATTAAGTGAAATCATGCATGTACAGCTCCGATTGTTGTATGGGTACATCAAAGAGTTCAATAAATGGTAGTTATTACCAATAAACGGGTGTGGAGGCACAATTCAAAACCGGAGAGTACTGTAAAAACGCAGCTCTGTCATACAAACAGAAATGAGAAGGGGAGAGAGCAATGAGGGAGTGTTTCCATTGTCAGGGGGCTTCAGGGAGGAGAAACATGTTCTGAAAGACGTTAACATGGAAAAACGCTGTTAGCCATGTGGAGAGAAAGCTCCTGGGCTCTGGGATCACAAGTCCCTGGGTTCAAATCCTGGTCTTCTTGGCTCTCTGACCTTGGACCAACTACCCTCTGTGAGACTTTCTTGACTCCTCTGAAGAGTGGCAACAACACCTCAGCCCTTCATAGGGTCAGAGGAACGTGAAGGGAGCAGGGAGGCCAGATCTGGTGTGCACAAGGAGTCTAGAAGTGTTGGTTCCGGAGAAGTCTGCGGGTGTGACAGAGGCTCGAAGGCAGGTGAGCTGCGGAGCCGCGGAGTAGAACAGACACTTACTCACTGCCATTCGTCAGCCGCGTGCTCCATGCAGATACGGCGCTAACTAATTTACGGGGAGGGAAGAGCGCAGCCAGCCAGGCAGCCCAAGTTCGAATCCAGGTTCTAGGTTTCTTCCCTGTGCCACTGTGGGCAAGTCATTTATCTCCCCAGCCTTTTAGTCCTCTGGCTTGTAAGATGCAGGTAGTAGTCGTGGTTCTTGGAGTGGTGCGGTGGGGAGGAAACGAGGGAATGAACGTACAGTCGTGAGCACCGGGCCCGGCCCATAGAAAACGCTCTGTGGCATCAGCTACCATGATGACTCACAGGCGTGTTTCCCGGGGATTCCTCACAACAATTCCATGAGTTAAGTGTTAGGACCCCCAAGTTACTAGATCGAACAACTGAGGCTCAGAGGACACCTCGCTCATCTAAGGTCATGGTACACAAGCACTGGGGCTGGCTCTGTAAGACTAGAAGTCTCAGATTTTGTTCTCTGGGAAGCGGCCACGGTTGAGGTACTAATGACCGTTATTTTCAATGTATCGATTATCCTAATGCCCATGAGTCTTTCCTCTTCCGATTGCCCCCACCTCGTCCCCTCCCTCACCTGTTGGAGGCGTGAGGGGCAGGCTTGTCGGTGTGCCGGAGCCCAGCTGCTGAGCACACGGGTGCGGCGTCTTTGGGGACTTGCAACTTCTCAAGGCTGATGGTGCTGACAAGTCCATTCTGCCTTTCAGATAGGACTGACACAGACATGCTTCCAGCTGGCCGGGATTTCAATGAAAATCCCTCCTCCTAGGTGCCAGGTAATAGAATTACATGCCCCTGGCACACTTTGTAATTCAGAAAATGCATGTGCCGATGAGTCCCTCTCCCGCTGGACACGTCCTGATGACCAAGGGGCTTCAGGCCAGCCTCCTAGCTCTTACCCTGCCCCCATTTAAAGTCACAGAATATTTTCCTCCTGGGTAGACATCAGTGTCACCTCACTCATTTATCCCTTCATTTCCACCCAACAAACAGCTTGAGCACCAAGCGTGTGACAAAACCTTCCATACCATAGACCTGGGATACAGCAGTGAACTGCGCAAGGACAGTTCCTCCCTTCGTAAAGGGGAGTAAATGGTCAACACACACGCAGGATGGCTTCCATATGACAGGTGTTAGAAAGGAAGCAAAGCAACCAGACAAGGAATGGCTGAGGGGGACGAGCCACATTAGGGAGAGTGAGCAGGAACGGTTTCTCCAAGGAGGTGGCATGTGCAGTGAGACTGAAGATCGAGAAGGAACCAGACAGGCAATGTCACAGGCAAACAGAAACAAGCTCAGATGTCAAGGAGATTCGTTCATTTACCCAACATTTTTGATCATACGATAAATATGTGTTGAACCAACAATTGAATAGGTTCATCCTCTTTGTTCCTGCCAAAAAGGGCCCTTGCACAGGGAGGAGGAGCTCTGGGGAGATGCCACATGCATAGAGGCAGATGACTGCCTTTTCTCCAGCCCCACTCCCTGTCTGGAAAGCAAGGGGACTGGCCCGCACAGCTCTTTGAGCAAGGACTGTGCAACAAGCAAAAAGCAGTCTGTCATTTTTTAAAAGCAGTCAGGATGTCTGTCTGGAATTGTGTCAAGGTATGTCAGCTGCTTAATTATCATTAGGATATACGGACTGAATTTCCATGTGCACTCACTCACTCACTCTGAGAACACTGTTGCTTGGGAGCCTCCTGCCTCCCTCCCTCCTCCCCACCTCCAGCCCCAAGCTTTCTCTGGCAGAGAAGAGTCCAGGCTACAGAACTGACACACTTTTAGCACAGGGGTGACTCAGTATGTGACTTTGAGCAAGTCACTTCACTTCTCTGAGTCTCAGTTATCTCATCCACATAATGGGGAGAATAAGAGAGCATCTCACAGCAACCATCTAAAGTGGTTTTCTTTTTTTAATTTTTTAAGATTTATTTGACGAAGTAAGCACAAGCAGCGGGAGCAGCAGAGGGAGAGGGAGAAGGTGGCTCCCCGCTGATCAAGAAGCCCAACAAGGGGCTCAATCCCAGAACCCCAGGATCATGACCCAAGCTAAAGCCAGACGTTTGACCATCTGAGCCACCCAGCTGCCCCTAGAGTTACTATTATCCTTATTTTCAGATTCGTGTGTGAAATTACCAGAACAGAGAGAGGCAGAGAACAGAGAGACAGAGAACAGAGATTTAGGTCTATTTAAGGCAAAGGAAGCTGCAGCAGTGAGTGTAACAATAAGCCCATTTAATGATCTGTCTCCACCTGTAGCATTTTCCATTCTTGGAGATAATCAAGAAGCAGGACCACAGAAACAGTCTTAAAGACGTCTCTCAGTTTATCATGATACTTTTGTGCCAACAATTACAGATCCCCTCTATGTGCCAGACACTGTCCTAGGTCTTACATTTACTTCTTTAAACGTCTCACCACAACCATGCAAAGCAAGTACTGTTACTATCCCCCTTTTACGGATAAAGAAACTCGGACCCAGAGCAAGTAAGTAACTTCCGCAGGGCCACACAGCTGGGAACTGGTAGAGTTCGGAAATAAACCCAGGCAGTCTGACTCCAGTCTGGGCTGCTGACTGCTCGCCACCTCATTTACAATGGAAACATGAAAGCTTTCCTGCAGACATCAGGTTTTTCTACTTCAGATAGACTTGTCTTCTGAGCAGCCAGTAAACAAAGAGTTATTACCTGCCTAATCCCAAAACCCCTGGCCTGTAGCCCCAGCACTCACAAGGGCTGCATCCCCCAACTACAGTGTGCCAGCCATAGGTAAAGTCACACCTCCCATCATGGATGGGATTTCCGGGTGCCTACTGAAATGTCAGTTGATCTTGAAGTTCTTTCTACATCATTTAGCACAACCCGGAAGGCCAGATTAATGTGGCAGCCAGCCTTCCCTTGGCAGTCACTTCCTTATTACTTTCCTGCCTCTGCACTCCCTCTCAGAAGTGCTACATCACAATAAATGCAGTTCAAAGAGCAAACAAGCCAGCACCACTTCCTTGAGATCCAGACGCCATCATCTCAAACCATCTTGCCTTTGCTCTCAGAGGGACACGTTCCCAGCTGCTGACACCAGGCCCGATCTGCAGATTAAAGAAGCCATTTTCTCGACCCAAGTGGTATTAACCCAGCTCCAAAGGCGCGTGCCCAGGACCAGCACAAACGCCAGTTTCGGCAGACGGAAGAGAAGCAGGGTATATCCAACACCGGTGGCTTCCCTTTTAAGGGCTAAACGTCATGAACAGCAGCAGAGAACTCCTGCCCACGTTGGGGGGTATACAGGGAAGAGAGCATAATTGCAAATCCTAACTTACTGACATGGTGGGATGCAGAATGCTTCGCAGTTACCACAGACGTCGTATCCGTGCCTGCTTCGCACTGAACGTAAACAGCCACCTGGAGACCACTCTTCCTTGCTACAGCGCCGAGTGGAGCACGTCCGCAAATGAGTAAACGCTGCACTGCATTTGCAGGCCCCGGGAGCTCGGGGAAGCTCAGTTTTGAGTCCAGACACAGCTGACTGCTGGAAAACTCAGGGCTTCTTCAGGACTGACTCTCTGCCTTTGGAGAGTGGGGGTGTGGGGGAACCCCAGTGTTTCCCATGAATTGCTGGCAAGATGGGTTCCCATGCCATCCTGCAAAGAACGAGACTGAACATCACTGAAGTTTCCCCAAAGAGAAAACGGATCTGTTAAATCAGCCAGGAGTGCTCGGAGAGAAAATAAATCAGGCTCAGGTGAAAGCAATTGGGCAACAGATGGCCAGCTCCCTCTCTGCTCACTTCCGGTTTTACTGGGTTCACTTGGGAACTTGCTCATGGACAGGCTCTGGGGCTGAGACTTTCAGAAGGCAAGTCTTGCTAAGCACTCTTGGACCAGTTTTCATCAGCCTTTAGGTGTCCTTCTGCCCCGCCTTCAGCGTGAGCAGCTGGGATTTCACTTGCACTGAGGAGGGCCCCAGAGCCAAGCAGCAGTGTCATGGGAGCAGCCAGCTCTTGGACTGGGTGTTCACACCGCCTACCCTCACCTGGTGAGGGGCAGCCCAAGTTGTTGCTGTCCTTCCTTCTGAACATTCTCAGCCTCGGGGAGAAAAAAGGGGCTGCAGGCCAGACAGGCAAGAACAACACTGGTTATAAACATGGGGGTAGTGGGGATACACGTTGAGTTTGGTCATCCAAGGAGAGTATTTGAGGTCTTGGAGAAATTCTGGGGGGCTCATGGATTTTAACTTTGTTTTTGAAAGGATTTCAGGCTTACAAAAATACTGCTGAAATAGTACAAAAGAATTCCTAAATACCCTTCAAAGCAAGATATCCTAGATACTAACATCTTACCAAGTTTTTTTTCCCTCATATATGGTCTTATATAATATATATTAGTTAACATTACCTAAATACTTAATGTAAATTATATATATATAATTTTTCTGAACCATTTGAGAATAAGCTGAAAATCAAATGCCCATCTGTCACTAAACATTTCAGCCTGTCCCCCAAGCAAGATGTGCTCTTACATAACCATAATACAACGACCAAAGCCAGGAAGGTAACACTTTTAAAGAACTGTTAACTAGTCTACAGGTCTTATTTAATTACCCAGTGTTTTCTGTTGTCTACTCTTTTTCCTACACAGGAAACAAAAAAATGTAATGTGTTATCTAGGATCCCATTCAGGACCAAATAATGCATTTAATTACCATCTCTCTTTAATTTCTTTCAATCTGGAGCAGTTCCTCAAGATTCACTGTCTTCCATGACCTTCATATTTTGAAGAATATAGGCCTTTTATTTTGTAGACTCTCTCTCCATTGAGGTTTGATATTTCTCCATCATTAGACTCAGCCCACTCATTTTTGGCAGTAACAGATAATCTTTAGCATTAGATAGAAGTCCCCGAGTCCATGCTATATAAATATAAGGAAAAGCTTTTCCTTAGAGTGCCAACTACTAAATGTAGAAGGAGTGATGGAATTTTTAAAAATTACCATTTGGCAGCCACTAGGCTCATACTTGGTTCATACAAGAATCATCAGTAGATATTAAAATTAGTGGATGAAAGCTTGAAGAGCTCAGAGTATTTCCTCTCACGACACTGATTAATCACAAAGGGGAAAACAGCAACTTGAGAGCAGAGAAGCCCAGTAGAGAACCACCTACACCAAAAAACCACAGTTAGCATCGCCAGGAGCAGGGAGCTAGAGGCCGTGGACCTCCCAATAGGATGAACACCTCTTCTGTGAAATGAAAAGGAAGGCTTCTGTCCAAAGGGCTTGCTAATTTTAAAGAACTATAGTTCTTTCCAGGGTGCGCTCACACAGAATAGAATCTGAAATCTTTTTCACCTTCGCAGACCCTGCCTTGGTCATCTTCCCAGAAGGAGCTAGGAACAACTGGGATACGGAAGAGAACACGTGATCTGCTTGGATGGAAACTGCTCAGTGGGGAGTTTGTGGACCATGTGATAGTCCGCAGACATCAGGGATGGTACTGGAATACCAGCAGGCCGGGCTCTGGGACAGAAGGGCAGTAGGAGAAGGAACACGTCTGTCCTCAACCGGAGCATCCGTGGGTGGTGACCCAGGATAGGGACCAGCGCGTGACTCACGGGCTGTTCCAGTTGCCAGCAAACTCCCACCCCTCCTGTTATTCTGTCCTTTTGCCGGAGCCAAACTTCATCTTGCCGGTTTCTCACACCTTGGCACCTAACTGACAAATGAAAAGACCAAACATCACATTCCTTCTGGCTCTGTGACTGGCCAGTCTGCGCAGCTCACCTTTGGAGCAGTGGCGGCCTGACACTCTCCTTTTGGATATTCAAGCCAGAGAGGCCAGTGCCTCTTCACAAAGCCCCTAGCTTTCACCCCCTCTCCTGACTCCCACCCAAGCACCTGAGTCCTCCCACCACATCTATGTTCTTTTCCAATCCGATTCCATGCTATCTTTCCCCCTGAAACTGTCTGATCGAGAGGGTTTCTGTTAGGACATACTGATTAAAGAAACGAGGACTTGGTACATAAGGGATTTCAGAAGAAAAATCCATGATGTAATAAGAGAGCTACCACAGACTACAGAGAGGCTATTGTATTCTTTTTTTGTTCAGAAACAAGTCATTTTAAAGGGCAAATCATTAGATGATCTTCTGTGCCTGGTTTTAAAAACTCTAAAATACAAATTTTGCACCCAGCATGGGGCTCAAACTCACAACCCCGAGATCAAGAGTCACATGCTCTCCCAACCGAGCCAGCCAGGCACCCCTACCCTCAAATACAAATTTTAAATGATCTGTAGCAACCAGAGAGAGCCACGGTACCGATCAATGCAAATCAGAAGTACCCTGAGACTCTTCGAGCCAATATATTCTCATCTTCTCCCCATCTTAAGACATCAGTGAGAATTTCATTTTTTAAAAGCACACGCTGCCCTAATTATTAAAGACAATGGACAAGAACACAGCAGTGTTTGGATGTGTTGGTTGATTTAAAGTTCAGGATTATAATTTTGCACTGAAACCTCCTCATGAAACTGCCTTTCCTGCAGTCTTTTAAGCCTTGTAAGCAGGAGCAAGCAGGAGCCAGACCATGAGCCGAGTGAGGACTATATTTGGTGGTTGCAGAAATGCTTTCTTCTAGGTGAGGCTGGACGTGCAGGGCTCAGACTAGCACCCATCTCTTAATTAAATGAATAACTGGGACTTTCTAGCCACAACCTCCTATCAGTTAACCCCAAGGGAAAGTGATAATAAGCAAAAACGACCCAAGAGTATTGGCTTTATCTGCCAGGTGGTGAGTGAGAAGCTCAGAGGTATGGAGAGACCACAGAAAGGAGAATTCAGGGATGACACTGCCTCTCACACGTGGTCAGGGATGCGTGGCCAATTGTCTGTCATCCCTTCTCTCTTAACTACTCTGATTTAGGTTTGTTTCCTTTCCTCTGGGATGAGTTCAGGTTTGGTTGGCTCCTCTTTTGTCCCAGCAGCAAAGGATTCAGACATGCTGCCTTTAGATTCCGGGATCTCCTTGTTACTACCATGAGGCCGTACAGCACACCTATAAATAGGTTTCGGTGACTTCGTTTTCCAGAGAAAAGTCATTTGAATGTCAGAGGTGGAAGGAATTTTACTTTTACAGATGATGCTTGGAAAGGTGAGGGACAGGCAGGCTGCCCACACAAAAGCAAGTTGTATAAAATGGGGTGGTGGGTGGACCACAACAACTTCAAGTCCCCAGATCCCATCAGACCACATGAGCTAATTACAGCCTTGTGTTCAAGGGCCTCTCGTTCCCCTTTGCTGCTTCTCACATTTTTCTTTCTTCCTCGTCTCTTGTTCACAGCATCAGGAAATCACCACTCCTAATTTGTACACTTGCTGTTGTTTAAGTCTCCGGGAATTTTCCATGCCTTATCAAGTGGAGGGTTTCGTGGAGATTTAGAATCTGCTTAGGCAATAGACCAAAATATTTTTTTAATACAGTAAATGAAGAATCTGATTTGTTGCCAGCTGAACAGAGGCTTGAGAAAAGCACCCCACTCACCCTGTTTCCTAAAGTTTTCTGATCCATCTTTGAACTGTCGGTTCCACCATAGAGATTCCACCCAGTCATGGGCCAGAAAGTGGTGGGAGAGTGGGGAAGTGGGTGAGGACAAATTAGAATGTCCAGGATGAGGTCAGCCCAGAAATTTACCCTACAGTACCCTAGGATAGTTGCTAACCACAGAGTCTGGGTTTCATCCTCTGGAATTGTTGCTGCTGCTTATTCCATGGGGCTCTGGGAGGAGGTGTCGTTTAGGGGAAGAAGCAGAAAGACAAAATGGAAGGGGAGAAAAATTCACTCCTCCACTGAAATGCCAGCAGAGAACCTATAGACTCTTGTGTCCTGTTTTTTTAAGTACAAAGTTTTTAATAGACCAAAAGAGAATCTTGATGAGGTAATATGTATGTGAGTGATGTTTATAAAATAGGGTGTAAAATCTTAATCATTATGGACTGTTGTATAAATAAAGTTTAGGTATATAAAATATAGAAACTTATAAAAAATTATTTTATAGAGCAAGGAACACTAAAGGACTTTGAAAGTTTTCATATCTTTGTTCCAAAAACTAGAAAGTTCCAAGGCTGGCAGCTTATTTCCTTAGTATATTCCACTGTAAAGGCAAGAAGTTTGGTGGGGTTTTATGTGTTTTCTAGTTTTATAATTTATAACAATCTGTATGGATTACTTTGAAATGTCTGTTGCTTGTGTGTTCATGTTGTTTGCCCACAGGGAGACATCAGAAATTTGTTCCACACTTTGCATCTTGGAAAACTAAAAGAAATTTTCTAGTGAAAAGAAAAATACATAGAACATGACTTCAGTGTTGGGAAACCCTCGGATTTGTACCAATGACAGCTCTTTGCAGGTCTGAGGAAAGGGAAGTTTAATACCAGAGTTGTCTCTTACGTCAATATTCGGTGTTGGTTCACTTTTCTCCTGGAAAGAAAGCATGTATTTTGGGTCCCTTTTTCCTCCACCTGACATGTGGAGGAAACCAGAAGTCAGGGCCTTAAGCTGCCTTGCTTTTGGGACCACTCTCCACCATCAGCTTTCAAAGAACTGTCCACATCATATGTCTGTTTTCTGTTCCATGGTTCCGTGGTAGAACCACTGCTTTTTGGAGCCCAGAGTTTTGTTTGGGTTTGTGGCTCTAATGAGTTTGCTTTTTACCAGCCAGACTAAAGAGAAGAAGTCAAGGGAAACAGGAGTCGCCTTGCTGGACAGGTCCTCCTGCAGCCCCCACCAGCCCAGGAGGCCTACGCCAGAGACCAGGGCCCGCAGTACCGTCTGCTCTCCACACAGGGAAGGGTCCATCATGCCAAAGTGGAGACATTACCCAAGTCCCCTCCGTCAGAACTGCATACTGTTCCCATCTGGAAACTTGTGAAGCCCGATGTGTGTGTTAGCATGGAACAATAAAACCGGTTTAGTTGTCCCTCGGGCCTGGTTTTTTTCAGTAGCTGGCTTGGAGGGGGAACATGTTATCACAGATTAAATAGAAACATGGAGCACTTGATTTTCCCAGAGGACATTGGTTCCTGGCAGCTGCTCAGGACTGTCCAACAGGGAGGGGCAGGAGGAGAGAAATCATTTTGTCAGACGGGAATGGCTGAGGATCTGTGGGGATGGCCGCCACGACCTCCCAGCGTTCCCCAGGCTGGGTTCAGCTCTGGAGAACAAACTCCCAGCTTGGATGACCACAAGGGCCCAGGAAGACCTCTTGGCCAGAAGCCTTCTCCGCTTGCTTATTAATGCAGAGGTTAAGAGCATAGCCTCAAGCACCTTACTGCCTGTCACCTAACAGCTATGGGGCCATGGCCAAACCACTTAGCTACTCTGTGGCTCGGGTCCTTTTTTTTTCTGGAAAAAGGAGCTAAAGTAGCATCTTCTTGAGGAGTGAAAGGATTAGATGTCTTAAAACATGTAGAGCACTTTGAACAGTGCCTGGCATACACAGGTAGCCAATAAAACGGATTTCCCCACCTTCACAATGTTGCCACACCTACCACCCACCCACACTGTTATTTACTTAACATTATTTGAATGGACTCCATTTTAATCTAAAATTTAATTGAGAACTTTACATTCCAGGTATAAATGGGAAACTAACATAAATTGCTGTGAATATAAAGTAGCAGTTAAAGAGTTATAACAACTCCTATTTACTGAGTCCTTGCTACTTGCCAGGCAGTGGGCTAAGAGTCTTGACTTCTGAGAATCCTCACAGCTCTCTGAGGTCAGCATCATCCTTTTACAGATGAGGAAACAGAGGCACAGAGGCATCAGAACATTCGCCCACAGTTACACACTCCGCAAATGCAAGAGGTGGTCCGGCTTCAGGACTCAGGCTCCTCAGCCCTGTTCTGTGCTGCTGCCCGAACAAAATCAAGAGTGTTGCATTCCTGGGGCTGACGGCAGCTGGACCCGCTTGCCAGGACGGTGGTAACTGAGTGCTGCAAACTGGCTGGCTTATAGCAATTGAAACTCAATCTATCCCGGTTCTGGAGGCTCCCAATCCAAAACCTAGATGTGGGCAGGGCGAGGCTCCCTCTAAGACCTCCAGCGGCGGCTCCTCCCTTGCCTCTTCCAGCTTCTGGTCACCCAGGCATGCCTCGGTGGCTGCATCTCTCCGATCTCTGTACCCGTCTTCACACGGCTGTCTTCCCTCTGTGTGTCTATCTTTGTGTCTCTTCTCCCCTTTTCGTGAGGACAGCAGTCACGCTGGATTAGGGCCCTCCCTAAGGACTTCGTCTTAATTACGTCTGCAAGACCCTATTTCCACGTAAGGCCACATTCGCAGATGCCAGGAGTTAGGACTTCAGCGTATCACTTCGGTGCAGGCAGGAGTCGGACACAATTCAGCTGCCCACCTAGGGCTTCAAGCTCGGGGCCGAGATCTGCCAGTGTGGGAGAGGTGTTCAAGATCTGCAGCCACCAGGGACCGCCTCCTTCATGCGGTGCAGACTGAAGGAGTCAGGACAAGGGAAGGACAGTGCCTCTCTGATTTAGTGATGCTTTGTGTCCAGTCCAGGTGCTAACTAAGATCAACCGTTTCCTGCCCCACTACTGGCTCTGTGGGCAAAAGGGGGTAGGGAAGAAAGCTTCCCAGGGAAGGATGGTGGTAGGAAGATGGGGGAAATGCACCCTTCTCCAACTCTAGGCAGGTGTGGAAGGCACAAGCTCATCTCTAGAACCTGCCTTACGTGGCGAGGCTGGAATGCCAGAGAGACTTCATCGAAGGTGTGTGTGAAGAACGAACAAGAGTAAAGACAATAGCGGAGAAATCATTTATTTTCATACTATTTCCATGAAAACTTAAGAACAATCTCTCTTCTAGGAGGGGCTTGGGGAGCAGTTAAGGAGGAGGTGAGGAGGAGGACTTTTCTAGCTCTGTCAGATAAGGTTGTCCTTGGTTGAAGGAGCCGTGTAGATTTCATAGAGTCGGGAGGCCCTCATCTTGAGCTCCCGGGCCACCTGACAGATGGAGAAGGGCCAGCAGCAGTGCACGGCGAGCCAGTCCTCACACAGCGTGCCCTAGGGTGAGACCCATGCCTCTGTCCTAGAGCAGTCACGCAAGCTCTGTGCCATCCCCCAGGAGCCTATCCCGTCCACTGCTTCTGAGTTCCTCCAAGTCAATGCCCTACGGGGACACCCAGGGACACGGCTCCACCAGGACCCCCAAGGGCCAAGCAGCTCAACCGCTTATCAATCGTTGCAGCTCAAAGACCTGGCCTCACTCAGGGCTTCTGACACAGACTTCACACTTGAAACCACTGGTTTCTCTGTCAGCATCTTTTTTTTTTTTTTTTCCTATTAGGACTTAATACTTCGAATTACTTTCTTTCCTTGGAGTGGGTAATGAATGCCTATGGTCCAACATTCTCGCAGTAAGGCGGCACAGGAAGTAAAAAGTACATCCCTCTTCCACGGCTGTCCCCAGCTACCCACTTAACTTATCTGGGGGCAGCTGTTGTTGGCAGGTTTTTATGTACACTTCCAGATAAATTCTATGTCTGCACAAGTACATACATAGTCCTTATATATAAAAGTTGCGTACTTCTGTGTCTTTTACCTTTTATTCAATATATTGAATAAAATATATTTTTGAATATATATTCAATTCAATTGAATTCAAATTGAATTTGAATATATAGTCAATTCAATTCAATTCAATATTCAATATATTGAATCAATATATTGAAATATACTTTAGGAATCATTCCAAATGAGTATATAAGGGGATGTCTTTTTTATTTTTAACTGTCCACATCCTGATATGTATGACTTTCTGTGCTCAGTCTCTGGTTGTACCTAGGCTCAGCTGCCCTGGAAAGTGACACTGTCTCTTTGAAGCATCCCCAAGGAACCCTCAAAGTGAATTCTGCATATGCCCCATATTCTTCGTTTTCACTTAGACCATCCCAAGTAAATCCTCCAAATTTGGTGCCATTCTACCTGTCATCTTCTCTTGATGCAGTGAGAGAGAGAGAAACAGAAGCGGCCCATTGACCTATCATCAGCATTATAATAGGTACCCCCTTGGAGATGCCTTTCATCCTGTCCATTTTAGTCCATATGAATGAAGTCAGAAATTTCTTCCCTTTCCTTTCCCAAACCCTCTGCTAAGTGTGGTGTTTTTAAAGCATTCTCACTCAGACTTTTTTTCTTTTTTTTTTTTTTAACCACAGCTTTGAAAGACATTTAGGTTCTTATATAGATCCAAGTTCACATACCGGTTCAAACACACTTACCCGTATTTTATGTCTCTCTCTGGTGCCAATTCTCAGTGCAAAGGTGGACCCGGGTAACAATGGCCAACAAAGGCACTCTCCATGATGCCTGGCGATGTCACACTCAAGGCACATTGGACAAAACAGACCACAGAAACCTGTCAATAACCACATAAAAGCAAGCCACGGTTCTTAGATGTGCTCAGAACAACTTCACGTCTCAAAGAGCATTTACAACCTGATGCCATCCATTGGATGCTGCACTGTCTCCCTGCAATCAGGGACTGAGAATGAATAACCAATTGTCAAAACTCAGTGGATGAAAATTGCCATAACTGAGCCACATCAAAATTGTCTTCTTTTGTTAAACACTGGCAAAGCTGCGCCTGATACAATTCTGTTAGCGTTCACTACGGTAATTGTTTTTTCCTGTCAAGAGAAGAGCATTAAATAATTTTTTACAGTTGAATCTTAGCTGTTGCTTCTATTATGTTCATCTATTTTCAATATTTAAAATAGACCCAGTATATGATACTTGTGAATATCAGGCGTCTTTCTCTGTAAATGTGATTGAAAGCTCTTCTATGGTGCGCTGATTCTGCCTGCTATTCTCATCAGGACTGTATTCTATTTCCCTGGCCAGAAGGTTACTCTCATTTTTGCTAGTTTCATGGAGCCACTGACATCTGCCAGTTTTAATCTGTAAACTATTAGAGGCTTGGTTCCTTGAACATCAACTGGCAATAGTGTGTCATTTATTTATTCATTGATCTTTAACTCCTGATACTGTTTCCTACACATTCTGCATGAACCATCTAATGCAGGGGCTCTGTTTTAAATATGTTTTGGGTCGCAGACCCTTTTGAGGATATGGTGATAGCTATGAAGTCACTCCTCAAGGGAAAAGAAAAAGACACAGACATGCAAAATTTTGCGTTCAATTTTGTGGGGTCCAAGGTATCAACAGACTGCAGATTAAGACTTCCTTGTATACAGTTAAGATACTATGTCATATAGCATCGCAAATGAGGATGACCTTGGAGAACACAAATAATTAGGACTATAAAACAGCAAAATAAATAAACACCAAAAAGCTAACCATGACTTTTAACGCATGTATGCAATAAATGGTATTCAGACATAACTTATATACAAGAAAATGAACAGACCGTAAATGTTATGTTGGGTGACTTGTGACAATCACGTTCTCACCCAAGTAACAAGTAGAACACTGCCCTCAGGGTTCCCTTGTGCCCCTTCCCAACAATCCCAGCCCTACCATCCCCACTCCAGAGGCAACCACTGCTCTGATTTCTCTTCCCATTGATAAGTTTTGCCTCCTCTTGGACTTCCTATACAGGGAACCATTTTTATTGTTATATCCACCTTCTTTTATTCGACGTCATGTTTCCTGAGGTTCACCTTTGCTGTTATGCGAGTCTGTAGTACGTTCTTCATTGGCGCTGAGTAGTATCCAACACACGACTGTTGTACAGACCGCTTCTCCAGACTCTCGCTGGCTAGTCCATCCTCTGCTATTGTGAATACGTACTGCGAACACTCCTGGACAGGCCTTCATGCGGACATATATTTTCATTCCCTATAGGTGGATTCCTGGAAGTGGCATTGCTAGGTCATGAGGTAGATTTATGTTGAACTTGACAAGATATAGAGAGTTCTCCAAAATATTTGCACCACTGAACAATCCCACCAGCAACAGAAGAGAGTTCTAGTTGTTCCTCGTCCTGACCAGCACTGGCTACTCTCGGTCCTTCTGACGTTAGCCATTTTCTTGAGTTTGAAGTGGTTATGATCCCAGCCTTTTTTTTTTTTTTTAAGATTTTATTTATTTATTCAACAGAGAGAGATTACAAGTAGGCAGAGAGGCAGGCAGAGAGAGAGAGGAGGAAGCAGGCTCCCCACCGAGCAGAGAGCCCGATATGGGACTCGATCCCAGGACCCTGAGATCATGACCTGAGCCCAAGGCAGCGGCCTAACCCACTGAGCCACCCAGGCGCCCCTGATCCCAGCCTTTTAAGTGCACCTGACAAAAAGGCTCACATACCAGTGTCGCTAGCACAAGAACTTCCTGCCAAGGGCTTGTCTCTGTTGCCTGTCCTTCCCTCCCTCCCCAAACAATGGGGCATGCGAAGCCCCACTCCCAGATTCAATGACAAAAAAGCGAAATGCGAGGAATGCTGTGGCATTTAGAAGCTCGGAAAGATGTTCCAGGATTGTGGACTTCACCCTGGCTCTGAGGGGCTGAGTTAGCACACATGCATACAGAGAGTGAGAGCTCTGAGGCGAGGAGGACAAGGAGCAACCTATCTTTGAAGACCAGAACATCTATTCCATCCATTCAGGAGCTGTGAGATAATCCACTAAATCACGTATTGTAGGCATCCCTTGCCCCAAAGCAAATTCTGAATTCAGCCTTGAGTGAGTCTGAGATGTTTGGCCCCACACTTTAAAAAAAAAAAAAATCATTACTCCCAGCCGGATCAGAAGGGCCCACCCTGCACCGACCACTGGGATGAACAGCTCAGAGGACACATGGCCCAGTCAACTTCCTGCGAGTTATAGGGGTCATAGTGCAGGCAACCCTGAATTAGGAGACATGGAAATCATGGCACAGGAAAAAACAACCAATCAACTCTCATTTAATGCATGGATTATGAAATAGTGCAAATGCCTGCAAATAAAAAATTAGTCAAAAATTGCATAATTATAAAGCTGACAAGCTAAGTAAATAACAAATTGTGTGTACACAATCGCCTGAGCTGCACCACTATCACTGGCAAGGGGAAATGCCCACCATCCTCAGTATGTATACTGTAAAAATGTTGCTTTTTGCATTGAAACTCCTGCATCTCAGCTTTACAGCTGGTATGTCTTTTTAAAAAATACATGCCGTTATTTTTATTTTTAATCGTTTCCATCAGATAACCATGTTATCTAAGCATTCATTAGGATGTAGTTACTAGATGCTGAAGGCAACACACCAAAACACACATTCAGTTACCTTGGGACAGGATTAAAAAAATATATCGCATGAAATTCGAGTAAGAATTAATTCTTATTAATGTAATAATAGCTAACATTAGAGTTCACCATGTACCAATCCCTGCTAAAAATACATTGTATTCATTAGCTCACTTAATTCTCACAACAATCCTATAATACAGATATTCTTATTGTGTCCATTTTAATGGATAATAAACTGACGGCCAGAGGGATACGTTTATTAGAAAGGAGAAGAGGCCAGATTTGAACTCAGGTAGTCTGGCCCCAAACCCAAAGTCTTAACTACTACATACAATCCTGTATGTTCTCATGTTTTATGTATTTATGTTACAATGGTTGTGAATCTGTGTGTTCCAAGATGGTATCCTTACTACCACTAATTTGTATTTATTCCTGTGTGACGCTCTCACATCATGCAACTTTAGGAAAGTTCCTTTTCGTCAGATGTTACAGTTCTAGAAGGTGGAGTGAGTGAGATTAAAAACTGCTGGCTCATACCTCAAGAGGAATGGGCAAGAGCGGGACCATGGAATGCTGTCTTAAAGAGTCTCTAGGAGAAATTTTTACAGCATAGTTGCTAACTCCTACAAATCAATATATAAAGGATTAAGCAAAAGAAGAAAATGGGGATAGGACATGAACAGGTAATTTACCAAAAAGGAAACACAAATGATCAATAGCAACCGTGAAAAGCCAGTCATTAGTAATCAGGGAAATGCATATTGAGACCTTCAGAAACCCCAGAAGCATGCCAAGTTTTTCAATATTTACATTGTGGGGAAACCAGAGAGAAATTGCTACACAGTCCTTTTGAAAGCAACTTGGGTGAATCTAGTAAAACTTGAAGTACACTAGGATCTAGTAATTCTGCGTGTGAGTAATTCTACCCTAGAGTAAGAAGCATTACAGAGATGTCCACTGTAGAATTATTTGTAGCTTGAAATTTAAAACTTCAGTGTGCACTAATAGATGAAAGCATAAATAAGCCACGATGGTATAAATCATACTATGGAATAATTAAGAATGTAGTGAAAGAGGGGCACCTGGAGATCCACTTGGCAGCTCTGTTGGTTAAACATCTCAGCTCACATTTGCAATGACGTGGATGGAACTAGAGGGTATTGTGCTGAGCGAAATAAGTCAATAAGAGAAAGACAGTTATCATATGATATCTCCGATATGAGGAATTTGAGAGTTAGAGTTGGGGGGATCGTGGGGGGAAGAGAGGGAAAAATGAAATAAAATGGAACTGAGGAAGGATACAAAGTATAAGATACTCTTAATCTCAGAAAACAAATTGAGGGCTGCTGGGAGGTGGGGGGTGAAGGATAGAGTGGCTGAGTGATGGACACTGGGGAGGGTATGTGCTATGGTGAGTGCTGTGAATAGTGCAAGACTGATGATTCACAGATCTGTACCCCTGAAGCAAATAATACATTATATGTTAATTTAAAAAAAAAAAAAAAAAGGTCTCAGCTCAGGGCACAATCCCTGCGTCCTGGGTTCGAGCCCCTCATCAGGCTCTCTGCTTAGTGGAGATCCTGCTTCTCCCTCTCCCTCTGCCTGCTGCTACTCCCGCTTCTGCTCTCTTTGTCAAATAAATAAAATCTAAAAAAAAAAAAGAAGAAGAAGAATACAGTGAAAGATTAGGTACCAAGAGAATTAAATCTCTAAGACATATTTTGAGTTTAAAAAAAAATCAGATGGCAAGGGCGCTTCGGTGACTCAGTAAAGTTTCTGACTCTTGATTTTGGCTCAGATCATGACCTCAGGGTCATGAGATCTAGCCCTGCATTGGGCTCCATGCTCAGTGCAGAGTCTGCTGGAGCTTCTCTCCCTCAGCCCCTCCCCTGGTCCTGCCCCCATTTCTCAAATAAATTAATAAAAAAAACCTTAAGGGGCACCTGGGTGGCCAAGTCAGTTGGGTGGCCAACTCTTGGTTTCTGCTCAGGTTGTGATCTCAGGATCATGAGATCGAGCCCCCCATCAGGTTCCATGCTCAGCAAGGAATCCGCTGGAGATTGTCTTTCCCTGTTTCTCTGCCCCTCCCACTCCTGCTCTCACTCTCTCAAATAAATAAATCGTTTTCTTTTAAATCCTTAAAAAAATCAAATTGCATAATGATACATAGAGCATAACACTATTTATGGTTTGTTTAAAGAGTTACAAAAGAGTAGTATATATTTCTAATGGCTACATACGTAAACACGGAAAAAAAGATCTGGAAGGAAACCCTCCAAACCGATTTAATAAAAAAGAACATTCATGATTTCCTTTTCTGTAATGTTTCATTTCTTACAAGGTGAACATATACATGTGTTATTTGTGTATATACATATATGCAAATATATATTATTATATTTTGTTTGTTTGTTTTTAGGGCCTCCGGCTCAAAAGGGATTTGAGCCAGAAATTCAGCTTCTTCCTCTTACATGGCACCCATAGGCCTGGCGGTTATATAAGCACTCACTCCCTCAGTGTTCCTGTCCTATCCTCTGCGATGGGCTCCACCCTCATGCATGGAAGTGATTTATTATTCATCCCTCTCACTCACAGGAGAGTTGAGAAAGAAAAAGCCTACACAGAACCAGAGTGTGAAGCCCCAGAGAGCAGAAGTAGGAAAGGTGGGTGGAAACTGCAGCGAGGCACAGTTTAAATCAATTATTACAAAAAGGCAGAACCATTGAACAGTAAGAGATGGTCAAGAAAGAAATGGGGCACCCCCATACATTGTGGGTGGGCGTGTAAGTTCGTCCAACTTCCAAATGGAGATCCACTTGGCAGCGTCTATCAAGATTTAAAATGGTACCTACTATTTGACCAACAGGTTTATTCCTCAGCAATTGTCCAACAGGTAAACTCACACACACGCAAAGTGTTATCTGTACGAAGACATTCAGGGAGTGTGAGTTTGAACAGCAAGAAGTCTGGAAACCACATTAAGGTGCTCCAATGGATTTCTGGATAAATAATTATGGTACACTCATAAAATGGAATCTATGCAGCAATGTAAGATATTTGGTGCAGAACAGCGTGTGTTTATAGTTCTACTATTTGTGGAAATTACATAAATCCACGTACAGCAAAGAATCTGGAAGAAGAGGTACTAGAATATCAACAATGATTATCTCCAACAGCTGGGATTACAGGATACTGGGTTTTGTTTTTTCACAAGTCTCCGTATTTTTCCTTTTTATGATGACTCCACAATACTTTATAATAGAAAGAATACCTTTGCTTCAAAATTATTGTACACCTTCACAAGCATAGAGACTGTATGTGGACTCAGGTAAGAGTTGTCATCTCTGGGGAAACTGGGTGGACAGGCAGCAAATGTATCAAAGGGGTAGGTACTTTTAAATTTTGCATCGTGTACATGCTAAACTTTACAAAATCTCTTTTTTAAAAAGATTTTTTTTATTTATTTGACAGGAAGCTTGCACAAGAGGGGAGAGCAGCAGAGGAGAGGGAGAAAGAGACTCCCTACGGAGCAGGGAGCCCATTGCCGGGCTCCATACCCAGGATTATGACCTGAGCCCAAGGCAGACGCTTAACTGACTGAACCACCCAGGGACCTTTTTTTTCTTTTTCTTTCTTTCTTTTTTTTTTTTTAAAGCACAAAGCTGACTCCCAAGGAGAAAAGTCCTCCTTCCTAGAAATGCTCAGAAAGCCACAGCTGTCAAAACCTTGCCAGGTTTTGACAAGCAGGTGAGGGGCCAGACCAGTGACCCCAGTACCCCTTCCAACTCAGAAGACTTATGATTCTTTCAATGAAAGCAAGCAAGCAAGAATCCAGTGAGAATATAGGTTCAAATTCATTCACTGATGGGCTGTTCAGCAAATGTTTTTCAGTGCCTCCTGCGGACCAGGCACCCTGCTGGCCACGGCAGGGGTGAGCAAGAAGCAGTGGTGCCTCCTTCTAGAGAGGTGCACTGTACCCAAGATAGAGTTCAGGGACACAGACCTCCATCAGAGGCCTTTTCAAGCCTTCCTCTTCCAGAAAACCAGAGAGAATCCTGGCCCACTTCATTCTACATCTTGGGCATCTGGTAAGTACTAGTCCCACCAAGCTCTTCACCCCCACGTGCTTATGGTGCCCTCCACACGGAGGGAGGTGGTTTGAGCGTCGTTTCCTCCCAGCTTTCAGTATCAGCTTTAAGTTGGTTTCTCAAAGAGGCCATCTCTGACCCTACTCCCCTATAGTTTCCTTCCATAACGCCCTCTTTCTTTCCTTCGGGGCACTTACCACAACTGCTATTATCGTTTGTGGATTCATTTGCTTAATGTCTATCTCCTTTATGAAACCCTCTCTGTCTTACTCACTATTACGACTGTAACACCCATCACCTGTCGGCACATGCATAGGAACTCAGTAACTATTGAGTTACAAACCAATGTGCATTAAACCTGCCACATAAACCTTCTCTGGAGCAACATCACAAACATTCCTGAAGCTGGGCTGTCTCGCCTCTCACCCTGGACAGCCACTTATTTCCCTGTGGCTTTATTTTCACACCTGAGGTTGCAGCAAACCCATCTCCAAAGAACTCAGAAATATCCATTTGCCAACCCTAGCGCACAGTGAATGCAGATAAAAGTGCCCAGGAGAGAAGAGGGAGGCAGGCTCAGGTCATGATCTCGGGGCTCTGGAAATGAGCCCCACATTGGGCTTCCTGCTCAGCGGGGAGCCTGCTTCTCCCTCTGCCCCCTCACTGTTTGTGCTCTCTCTTGCTCGCTCCCTCTCAAATAAATAAATAAAAACTTTTATTTATAAATCTTTAAAATGTTTATGAAATCTTTAAAATAAATAAAAATAAATTTAAAATGTAATTGCAATAAAATGACAAAGCAAAATGTCAAAAAGAAATAGAAATCACCGCTGTTCTTGACATACCCTTTGTTTAGTGGATGACAAATTATAGCAGTAATTCTCAACATGTGATGCAAGGCTGTCCCAGGATGGGACTCTGGCATGGAAAAAGTCACGGAAAGCGGCTCTCCTTTTTTGTTCCCAAGTTTGTCACAACTATTTACATAGTGGTCGGCTTGAATTGAAATTCTGTGGGTAAAGCAGCCCTTTTAAACAAGGAAAGCAGCCCAGGCTCCAGAGCACTCATGTTCCACTCCTGTCCCGGCTTGATGACAGTGTGGAGAATGAGCGTTTAAAGCATATCACCTTGAAATTTTCTTCGGAGACAGTCATCTTTGAGACACTATGAGCAGTCATAAAATGGAGGTCCATCCAGGGAATAACAACCAGGACACAGAACATTCCAGATGATCTTGTACTGTGTATCCATGACTCCTTCTCCACCGATCGTGCCAAAATGTAAAGAATGTTCTATTTTGGGGCGCCTGAGTGGCTCAGTGGGTTAAAGCCTCTGCCTTCGGCTCAGGTCATCATTCAGGGTCCTGGGATCGAGCCCTGCGTCAGGCTTTCTGCTTTGCAGGGAGCCTGCTTCCTCCTTTCTCTCTCTGCCTGCCTCTCTGCCTACTTGTGATCTCTGTCTGTCAAATAAAAAATAAAATCTGAAAAAAAAAAAAAAAAGAAAAGAATGTTCTATGTTCTATTTCTCCACACATCCTCCCTTCTCACCTTGTCCCCAGAATGGGCTCTGAAACGGGCCAGCAGGGAATCTCAGAAGGCCGAGTGCGGTCAGTCTTCACAATGACGGGGCTGGGGGACAATGCTAAATGGTGAAGCAGTATTTGAGGCAGGGGCGTGATGAGGATGGTTGTTTCTTTAGCCAACTTTTTCGGTGCCCTTGGGATGGAGTAGAAGTCAGCAGCACGTCTATGCCTCCTGACTCTACTCTTGGCTCTTAAAAATAGTAACAATAATACATCTCAGATTCACTAGGGGCATTATTCTGTATTTGTTAGGCATTTCCTGATAACAGCACCCCAACAGTAATTTGGGAAAAATATCTCTTCACTACTGGGGGCAATGCTGATAGGACTGTCCTTTGACAGACGGAGAGAGATCACAAGCAGGCAGAGAGGCAGGCAGAGAGAGAGGGGGAAGCAGGCTCCCTGCTGAGCAGAGAGCCCGATGTGGGGCTTGATCCCAGGACCCTGAGATCATGACCTGAGCCGAAGGCAGAGGTTTTAACCCACTGAGCCACCCAGGTGCCCCTAGGACTGTCCTTTGGGATGACCTAAGCCTGGCAAAATGGACTCCATCTGCTCCATCAATTCTCAGAAGGAAAAACAAAATGACAAAAATGTTTGCAGTTGATCAGAGTATCAACTAGCTTCTAATAATGTAGCTTGTCCCAGGGGCCCCTGGGTGGCTCAGTGGGTTGAGCCTCTGCCTTCGGCTCAGGTCATGATCTCAGGGTACTGGGATCAAGTCCTGCATCGGGCTCTCTGCTCAGTGGGGAGCCTGCCTGCCTTCCCCCCTCTCTCTGCCTGCCTCTCTGCCTACTTGTGATCTCTGTCAAAAAAATAAATAAAATCTTTAAATAAATACGGTATTAAAATAGTGCTTGTCCTTTCTGAGCTTAGTTTTCAGTTGATTTTTTGATTCTCTGAGCTACCCCAATGCCTCCAAATGAAATCCAATGTTTATTTGTGTATTAGTTTCCTAGAGCTGCCATAACAAATACCATAAACTGGGCATCTTTACATGATAGAAATTATTTTCTCACAAACTGACAAGTAACAGAGGGGAGGAGGGAGTGGGTGAAACAGGTGATGGGGTTTAAGGAGGGCACTTGCTGTGATGAGCACCAGCTGTGGTATAGACATGTTAAATCACTAGATTGTACACCTGAAACTAATATTCCAATATATGGTGGTAACTGGAATTTAAATAAAAGCTTAAAAAAAGAAAAGAAATTCTCTCAATGGAGAATTCTGGAGGCTAGAAGTATGAACTTAAGATGTTAGCAGGGTCTGTTCCTTCCAGAAGTTCTGAGGAAAATTCTCTTCCATGCCTCTCTCCAAGCTTTTGGTGGATGCTGGCAATCCCTAGCGTTCTTTGGCTTATGAAGGCGTTATTCTAATCTCTGCTTCTGTTTTCCCCTGGCTTCTCTTCTTAAGTGTTTGTACTTAAATTTTCTGTTTCTTATGAGAAACACCAGCCTTTGGATTAGGATCTACCCTAATGTAGCAGAACCTCTTTTTAAACTTGACTACACAGCAGAAACCCTATTTCCAAATAAGGTCACATTCAGAATGTACAGGTGGCCATGAACTTTGAAAGGACTAATCAATCCAGTAGAGCATGCAACCAAAAAATTGATCCAGTCAAGTTCCAAGCCAGTGTTAAGAATGAGTTCTAGGTATTACATTTTTGGTTTTTTTTTTTATTCATTTTTAAAAAATTAACATATAATGTATTAGCCCCAGGGGTACAGGTCTGTGAATCATCAGGCTTACACAATTCACAGCACTCACCATAGCATACCCTCCCCAGTGTCCATAACCCAACCACCCTCTCCCTAACCCCCTACCCCCGGCAACCCTCAGTTTGTTTTGTGAGATTAAGAGTCTCTTATGTTTCGTCTCTAGGTATTACATTTTAATCTTAACAACAACCCCTGAGGTGAGCACTTTTATTATCCTCCCTTCAGAGGGGGCAAAGTGAAGCCCAGAGAATTTGTTCGAGGTCAAATAGCCAGTAAGGGGCAAGCTAAGATACAAGGCAAGGTCTCATCTGATACAAACATGTTCTCCTCATCACTACACTATATTCTAGGCTTTGCCATACTTGAAAATATATTGATGACTCCCCAACACCCAACTACAAACTACGAAAGGAAAATGTCTACTTCCTAAACTGATGCTAGATCTCCACATCTCCACGTGGTTATTCTGCCTTCTCTGGACCTCAGTACAGGGGACAACCGAAGTCGAAGTATCTGGAAGAGAACAAGGAAGAAGCTGAGAGAATCAGAGAATGGCTGCCATCACTATCTGATCAGAAGTCCACATGGGAGGGCGCCTGTGTGGCTCAGTGGGTTAAAGCCTCTGCCTTCGGCTCGGGTCGTGATCCCAGGGTCCTGGGATCCAGCCCCACTTTGGGCTCTCTGCTCGGCAGGGAGCCTGCTTCCCTTCCTCTCTCTCTGCCTGCCTCTCTGCCGACTTGTGATCTCTGTCAAATTAAAAAAAAAAATTTAAAAAAAAAAAAAAGAAGAAGAAGTCCACATGGGTAGCAGCGGCAGGAAGAAACCTGTTGAGCTCTGCGTCAGATGGATAGATGGACAGGGATGGAGGGTAAGGTTTTCTACGAGGCAATCTCTTCTTTATGGGGCCCAGGCAAACAGTGAGGGGCTCAAGCGTAGAGGACCAGAACACCAAAACTTGGTGGGAAAGCTTTAGCCTCAGCAAGACTGTCAGCTGAGTAGAGACTAGGACCATGTAACGGCTCAGACGGGTCTCTGATCGATACTATGAGGCTTTAGGAATGAATCCAGATCTTTCCAAAAACCAGCAAAGGGAAGAGAAAGCCATATTCTTCAAAAATAATAGACCCAGGGTCTGCTGGATTTTGAATGTTAGTGACAAATGCATATCAAACAGTGACCTCCCCACAGCCACACCGCATCCCCCAGAAAGTCTTGTGGCTGAGATGCTCCCTAGGGCAAAGGCAGGACCTGGAAAAGGATGCTGACATGGTACCAGAGATGAGTCAGAATATCCTAAGATAAAAATGGAATCGATGTGCTTTCAACTTCATTCCCAGGGGACAATCATACAGCTAGGGGAGTGTTATTGGTACCTCTCTAGAGCTAAAATAGTATCTGAAAATATCTCAGTCAACATAGGAGGCTTTTTGTGATTATTTCTGTTCTTAAAAGAATACTGCATCTTCCTCCTAGAAATACTAGAAAGAGATAAACAAAAAGAAAATAAAATTACTCATTAGCCTACCATCTGGAGTATGTCATAAACATTTGTATTTGTATCCTTCCAGATGTTTTTTTAAATATTCCCCCCCCAAAAAATGGTGTCTAATGTGCTTAGTTTTACAGTCTGCTTCTTTAACTTAAAAATGTACCCAAACATCTTTCATCCCATTGACTTTTATTCTACAATGTGACTTTTCATGGCTGTATAATAACTCATTGTGTGCATGCCCATCAAACATCTCAGGTCATTCCAGATTGTTGCCACAATAACCAATGCTACAGAATTTAACATTGCTATATCTTTGCACGTGACTTACCTCCTTAGACTAAATGCCTAAAAATGTAATGACCGGGCCAAAGCTATATAACACTTGAGGTTCTCGTCATACGTATTGCTAAGCCATCCGGCAGGAAGGTTATACCAACGTCTCCTCCCACCAGCAGCAGATGGGGGAGCCCATTTCATGCATCTTTGCCAACAGTGGAGTTTGTCATTTATCTTTGAAGTTACCACTTATTCTATAAAAGCATCCACGTCCCTGAAAACCAAGATTTTTTCCTGCCAAGGAGTGCACGTGAGCCGCTAGAAGATTGCTCCGCTTATTCTAAAGCCATTATATTCCTGTCCTTGTGCTTGACGTAGCTCCTGCACCCAGGGATGACTTGGGAAAGAAAATAGTCAAGGGCTTGAGTGAAGAGGGAACACATACAGATTCTCCTGTCTCGGCAGACACTGAAGAGGCCCGTGCTCCAGTCTCCCCCAGTCTGGACGATCGCTGCAATCGTGGTTCTGCTGGGGCCTCCCCGGTCAGGCTGCTTCACCACAGCCTGGGCTGGCGCATGGCTCCTGGAGAGTCAAAAACAGTGATTAACTTGAAAACAAAGGGGATGGTTCAGAAGGATAGCCATTAAGCCAAGACGGGGCAATAAAAAGGAGAAAGGGACACAGATGCTGAGTGGCTCTTAATTCGTAGCCCAACCTCCTCACCATCTGCCCTCCCCCCCCCCGCCCCCACCAACTTCTGCCCTGACTTAGCCCTCTCTCTGGTAATGGCATGATTATTCCAGACCCTGTCATTCACCCTTAAGGTTCAGCCTACTTCCTTAGTATTTTGTAATAGTTAAATCCACAAATTTGGAACCAAGAGGACTCAGTTCAGACATCAGGATGTCACTTGCTGGCAGCTTGACCTCAGCTGTCGCTTAATGTCTCTGTTTCTGTTTGTTTGGAAGTAAGATTAAAAAAGATGACCTCACAGGATTATTGGGTTGAATGAAGGAAAAATAATTAGTTTGCTGTGTCTGAGTGTATGTAACAAGGTGCCCTGAGTGAGGCTGTACCGCAGGGGTTTCGAGCCTTCATTGAAGAAACTAATAGGGCTTGGGCATGGAAATTGGGACGAAGCCATAGAAATTGTACATGCAGTTATCATTTAAACAAATAATCAAGACTTCAGAAGATGTCTTTTTCTGTTTGTTTAAAGATTATTTACTTATTTTGGTGGGAGAAGGGCAGAGGGAGAGGGGGAGAGAGAATCTCAAGCAGACTCCTCACTGAGTGTGGAACTTGACGGGGCTGGATCCCAGGACCCTGAGATCATGACCTGAGCTGAAACCCAGAGTCAGATGCTTAACATGCTGAACCACCCAGGTGCCCCCAGATGTTGTCCTCATGTCAAAGTACTATATGATTATCCTGGGGGCCCACCAAATACAACTTTGGACTAGTTTTCCCTGAAGGGAAGTGATAGTCCACGTCACCATTCTCAAGTAGAAAATACGGGCTGAGGGGCGCCTGGGTGGCTCAGTTGGTTAGGCAACTGCCTTCGGCTCAGGTCATGATCCTGGAGTCCTGGGATCGAGTCCCACATCAGACTCCCTGCTTGGCAGAGAGTCTGCTTCTCCCACTGATCTCTCTCCTCTCATGCTCTTTCTCTCTCTCTCTCTCTCAAATAAATAAATAAAATCATTAAAAATTAAAAAAAAAAAAAAAGAAAAGAAAAGAAAATACGAGCCGAGGGGATAGCCTTCAAAAGTGAAGTGGAAAAACTCTCTTCTCTTTCTGGGCCCCAAAGCTGGTTTTGCCCCAGCTCCTACCATGGAGATACCTGGGGTAGTCCCACAGTGAAGGGTAAGCTGTACCTAGCCTTCTGGAAGGGGCAGATTGAGAGGATGGTCGAGGGACCGCCCCAGAATGAGTGTGAGCCTGTACAGGGTAGTAATTATTCTACTTCCTGCTTCCCTCTCAGCAAGCCTCATTAACCATCTGTACCTGTCTCTGGTGGGTTGTGAAGAATGAAAGAACGAGCCTGCCTCACACGGGAGACAAAATAAACAAGAGACAGCAGAAATTCTTCCTGTAACAGCTGCTGTTACGGGACTAGTCACCAAGGCTCAGCACCTGTGACACATGGCCTGGAGGGCATGTGTCACTCCTGAGCATCCTTAAGGCAACACCCTGAGGGCATCTTGGAAACAGCAGAGGGCCCTTTGAGAACCTCTAAATCAGGGCAGTAAATCCAATGGCGGTGCATTGTTCTTGTTATTAAGATCCACATCTCTCTTTCCTTCCACTAACACTGCCTGCATCCATGCCCTCCCAAACCTGAGGTGCCTTTAATAAACACATTAGCTTGTTAACAAAACAAATGCCCAAGCCTCACCCGGAGCCAAGAGCGCAGGTCTCCAGACAAGAGGTACAGAAATCGAGATTCCTAACGACATCGCCAGCAATACCGAAGCTGTCATCCTGACACCAGCCTGCCTGAAAGCTGGCACAGGTGGATGTGGGGGCCACAAAGGACCACACCGGTCTCTGAGTCTCCCATCGGGTGGGTGGGGATGTCAACGTGAGAAAGATGGCGGAGAACACAGAGTAGGAGGGAGGCTGGTGGGGAGAGGGTGGGTGGAAGATAGCGGGTCTTCAGTGCCAAGGAGACACCCGCTGGGAGTTGGAGGTCAGGAGCTACCTGTCTGGAAGTGCAAAGTGGAGCTATAAATAGCCCCAACCCTTTCATCCTTTAGGCATTTAGAGATAAGGCTGGCAAGCTAACTGAGCTTTTCAAGAGCCTCCAACACTATCTGAGGCCTAGGAAAAAGTACTGGCTCCAAAATACAAAAACTACAAGACAGAATCCAAAATTAGTTAATGCTCAACTAAACACTGAAGTCTAGCATTATGCCAACCTCATTAACTGTCAAATTCACTAATTCACAAATATTTTACTACATTTAAAAACAATTTAGAATTCTCATTTTTGCAAAAAAATCCCAAGTATGAATGATTGCTGAGAAACAAGAGCCAATCATAAAATGAACTAATTGCGGAGAGCCAAATAATTTCAAAAGCAAAATTATAAAAATCCTTTCACTTATTGTACAGCAGAAAAAGTATGGATATAACGTGTGGTATGGGTACACTTTAATATGTTTGTTACACTGTGGGTTGCGGCCCGTGGTATGGACTGAACTCTGTTCCCCCCAAGTCTATGTTGAAGCCCCAGCCCCCAGTGTGACTGTCTTTGGAGACAGTGCTTTGAGGAGGTGATTACAGTGAAGTGAGGAATAGGGGTGGGAGACTGGGCTGATAAAACTGCCATGTAAAAAGTCCACGTTAAGCACCCATCAAGAAGGCTGCAAGCCAGGTGCAGAGCCCTCACCAGAACCTGACCATGCGGGCACCTTGATCTTGTCCTTCCAGCCTCCTGAATGGTGAGAAAATAAATTTCAGTTCACGAGATCACCCAGTCTATGACATTGTGTTATGGAAGCTCAGAGCGAACTAAGACAGCTGTGAAGATTTCAAACTGGTGAAGAAACCACCTTTATGCCTGTCTTATTTCCTCTGTTCCTTGGGGTCAGTGAGCACAAGCTGCTTGCCCGCACCCCCTGACCCCGTAACCCCGGAATCCAGCACACAACCTGACACCTGGCAGGCTATTTGGTGAACTAGACCAAAACTAAATGTCCATATCTCTTCGGTTATCTTTGAGTCCTCCTCAAATCTAGCTATAAATTATGGGATCTTAGTGTTTCCTTCTCTAGCAACGTTAGACTTCTCAGGTGTGGAGAGAGGAAATAAAAGCAGAGAGGAGGGGCACCTGGGGGGCTCAGTGGGTTAAAGCATCTGCCTTTGGCTCAGGTCATGATCCCAGGGTCCTGGGATTGAGCCCCACATCGGGCTCTCTGCTCAGCGGGGCGCCTGCTTCCCTTCCTCTCTCTCTGCCTGCCTCTCTGCCTACTTGTGATCTCTGTCTGTCAAATAAATAAATAAAATCTTAAATAAATAAATAAATAAAAATAAAATAAAAGCAGAGAGGAGCCTCAAACTTCCTCCATCCCTCCACACCACCCATTTGCCATCAGATTCAGCAAGTTCTTCATTGAATGGAGGACAGATTTTAGGCCCAGGCATGCTAAAATTCAAATGTGGCCTGGTTGCCTTCTACTTGTCTGACCTTGGGAAACACATCACTGCCTTCAGCTCTGGTCTCTCTCCCATAAAACAAACATCCTCCCTCTGCAGGGGTCTTGAGGATCAAAGAGGATCACACTCTGGGCACACAGGAGGCTTGCAGTGGGTGGAGGCTACTGTTATTCTAACTTCATGATCCTGCACTGCCCTGAGGCCTTCTGTACCCTTTCCCAAGAAACAGAGAATGGAGGCAGGAGCTCTCGGGCAGTTTCTCAGGTGTCACACAGGCTGGCCCAATACCTAAAACTTCGATCCCAGGGACCCATCATCCAGCTTTCCCAGGACTAAGGGTTTTCCCAGGAGGGAGAACTTCCAGGGCTCAACTCAGGACATGCCAAGGTAAACCACGAAGTTTAGTCACCCTAAGAGATAAGCAACAGAGGGAGGCTTCAGCTGATGGGAAGCAGGAGGCTGACTCAAAGCACAAGGCAAGAGGCCCAGTGCTGGAAGGTGGAGATGCACACTCTCCCCGCTTTCTGACCTCACTCTGTGGTCCTCTTCTTGCTGCTGCTAAGCACATTCCCCACCCTGTGTCCCCACTTGTCTGGTGCTTCACCTTGCGGGGGGTGGCGGGCGTTGTTCCTGTCACCTTCTTCCTTGATGAAACTTGCAATACTAAAAAGCATTCATTCTCCCTCCCACCCAGGCTTCCTTGATTAATTCAAACTTAACTGAAGCCAAAGCTCTGGAGTTTTTATTTCAAAGGACTAGAGATTACTGGCAGCCCCCAGTAGTCAAGTTTTACTTGGTCAAGGTTCAACGCTGAAAGTTAAGAATAAAGAGACGCCCTTTCACCCAAGCCAGCCCTTCTCTTTTCGCTGGCCAAGCAGGGCCCGAAGGAACTAATCAGTTGCCCCTTTTCAAGTACCCGTGGAAAATGATAGCAACTACTTTCTTCCCAAGCCCAGTTTTCTTCTCTTGGCTCCTCCTAAGAAGAGACTGATTTTTAGACAGAGAGACAGAAAGAGATTTGATATGCTACCCAAAAAGAAAAAGAAAAAAATCACCCAACTCTCTACCTCACACTGGAAAGAAAATGTTCATCTTCAGAAGAGATGAGTGAAAGCAACAGAGGTGAGTGTAGGCTGAGTAAGGAAGCATCCTCAGGAAATTTAGAGAAGTAATTTCCAAACCAATTCATAGCGAGGCGCTTTCCTGTCTCGGAGGTTCTCCTTCTCCCTTTGACAAGAAGTTGACTGATTCTAAACTTAGATTCAATCCAAAGTGAAGCATCTCTTCTAAAGAATGTTGCGTTCATATTCTGGAACCTGAGGTCACAGCACTGTAACTGACAGACATCTTATTTCTTTAAAGACGCGTACACATCTAACTGGACGTGTCTATGTCAGGCTATTAGGAGTTTCTAAAGTACATCTCTAGGACATGCCTTATGCAGCTGTGGACCTCAGCAATGCTGGGGAAATGTCGAGAGAGGAAAAAAACTTGAGGAAAAGATTGGGATTGAGGGAAGACATCTACAATCATAATTCAGGGTTACATGAGAAAGACAACAGCAGGGACCTGCCAACTCTGCTACGTAATCTTCACATCAGACCCACAGAGAGTAACTGCTGAGGGTTCTGAATTTCAAAGCATTTATTTGAGCAGGTTTGTGAGGAAAAGCCTTTATAATGCCTTCCAAATCAAGATTCTTCAGATACATCTTCCTAATTGCCTTCACTCACTGGGTTCTGGGCAAGTCTGTCTCCTCATCCAGAAGGATGCCTCCCACATGAAGGACAGCCATGTTTCTTCCACTTACCATTCCAACTCTAAGTGCATAACACGGTGTATGCAACAGAATAAGGAGTTAGTAACTTGTTGAACAATGTGCTATACATGAAAATTCAAGTTTGTAGGATAACAGAGATGAACAGGTGATTACTAAGCTTTGCAAAAAAAAAAAAAAAAGATTTACAATACGGTTCCTTTAAGGAGTGGATAATCATTGTCCATGTAAGCTGACTCCATATTTTAAAATTGCATTTGTACTTAACTTTTCTAATCAAACATCTATTGTATGAACTAAGCTGTAGGCACATAGCTCTTTCACCTAAAAATAAAATGAAAAAGAGAAAGAAGAAAAAGGAACGTTCTTCTTTATAGAAGAATGACAACTGTATGAAAAAGAAATAATAGCATTTAAAAATCACCATATTGAATAGCATCCAACATAATTTATTCAGGAAAGGATCTTGAAGGGGCACTAAAACCATTAGGTAAAAAAGAATGGAAACAGGAAGTTCCCAAGGTGCCAAAATATCACTCCACAGATTTCTCACTGCAAAAGAAAAAAATGTATCTTAGCTCTGGAGAGCTCCAGAAATACTCAAAATCTATCTTTAAATAGTAAGCTCTGAGTGTTTTTTTTTTTTAACATATCGTTACAACAAAAACTCTGGAAGTGATTTCAAAAAAATATCTTAAAAAAAAAATATATATATTTACACACACACACACCCCTTTATAATGGAAAGTTCTGAAAGTGATCAAAATATATCCCTAAAATATAGTTTTGGAAAATGCCAAATCTAGATCATTAAAAGTGGGACAAACTCATATTACGTACCTCTTAGTACAACACAACATAAAATAATGTTTAATCATAATTTCATCAAGTTTCTAGACCACTGTCCAATAGAAATAAAATGCAAGCCACGGATGCAATTTTAAATTTCATGTTCTTAAAAGGCAAAAAAGGATGAAGTTAATTTTAATTATTTTAACATAATTTATTCAAAGCATTATTTCAGCATGTAATCAATAGAAGAGAGTATTATTACTGAGGTATTTTATATTCTCTCTGTCACACTATGTCTTTGAAACTGAAAGTATGTTCTACACTTTCAAACAGCACACCTCAACTCAGACTCACCATCTCTCAAGTGCTCTAGACCCATGTGCTTAGTGGCTAAACTACTGCACAGCTCTAGACTGAACCCCCGGATAAGGACAATGAGGGACAGAAGAACAAATGACGGCTTAGTCCTCCAGAGTGAAAACGCAGGAAGTACTCCCCTATCACACTCCTAAGCCCTTAAGAACACAGATCATGTCCTTGCCTGTTGTTTTGCTTTTCTGGAAGTGAGAGGAGGGGTTCCCACCTTATAACCAATCAGGCTGTAAACCTAACAGTGGGCCATGAGAAAACTTAATCGATCCTGCAAGTCTTGGGTGGCATCTGAGTATATTTTCCAATAGAGAGATGAAGTTATGTCCAAAGACAGCAAAGACAAGAAACCGTGTAACAAAATTCCAGCTAACACTGAGACCCTACCAGAGCCAGGCACGTTGATCTCTACCAAGTAGTCATTAGAACAACTAAATGAATGACTTTCTCAAGATAGGAAGAGTTGGACACAATGACCACAAACTAGAGAAGACACAAACCGATACTACCACACCAAAAATCTGCAGTGACTCTGCAGACAAATCCACTTCAAATTTCATCCTGGAATCTGAGAATCTTTGTAAGGCCTGATTTACTTAACCTGCTTCCAGTTATCCCCTCCTTTCTCCCAGATCAGCATTCCATTCCTGGCATTATCTCCCCAAACAAGCACACACCTGTTTCACTTCCAAGCCCGATCCACACTGACTTCTAAGAGTTGAGAAGGTAGACCGCTCTGCTTCAACTGTTACTTCAGTCCTAACAATCCTCTGGGCTCTGCCTCATCTCCTCCCTCTGCTCCTTATCAACTTCTCCCTCCCTCAGAGCCCTGACAACACCAGCCTTGGTCAAACATATTCCTGTTTTGCGTGTATGCATTCTTTGTTTAGTAAGTGGGTTGCTGGGGGCCCCAGGTGGTTCAGTCCATTAGGTGTCTGATGCTTGATCTCAGCTCGGGTCTTGATCTTGGGGTCGTGGGTTCAAGCCCTATGTTGGGCTCCACACAGGGCTTTTTTTTTTTTTGGCGCCTGGGTGGCTCAGTTGGTTAAGCCACATGCTCAGGTCATGATCCCAGGGTCCTGGGATAGAGTCCCGCATCAGGCTCCTTGCTTGGGGGGGGTAGTGGGCTTCTCTCTCTACGTCTGCCTGCTTATGAGCTTGTTCTCTCTCTCTCTGACAAATAAATAAATAAATTTATTTTAAAACCAAACCAAGAACAAAAAACCTTTTTTAAAAGTGTGTTGCAATGAACCGTTAGTATGGAGACCCGGGCTCTAGTCTAGCTCTGCCAAGAGTACACAGCATCTTCAGCAAGGCCGCTTCTCATCTCTGCTTCTTCAGGTGGCCTCTGTGCAATTCCATCAGCACCCCAGCTACATGTCCTCAGCTCAGAGCCTTTATACCTGCTCTACCCTCTGCCCCAAATGCCTTTTTGCCCAGATTATAGGCTAACAAAATTACGTGTTCATTTACCCTCGGACCTACAAGGCTACTGCTAGAAATTTACTCTTAAGATACACCTCCACAGGGGTGCCTGGCTGGCTCAGTCGGGGAAGCAAGTGACCCTTGATCTCAGGGTTGTGACTTCAAGCCCACGTTGGGTGTAGAGATTACTTTAAAATAAAATCTTAAAAAAAAAAAAAAAAAGAGACAACACCACAAATATAAAACCACATACTCATGAAGTTACACACTACATAATCCTATACTAAGTCTATAAAATAGCAAAAGCTCAGAAACAATCCAACTGCCCATCCATAGGAGACTAGTTGAATAAATTGTGGTACACTTTTACAACAGTATGACACAAAGCAGGGAGAAAAGAGGAGACAGAAGGGGGAAGGGAGGAAAAGGAGGAGGAGAAGGAAAGATCTCTATACACTAAGGTGAAAAAATATCCAAGCTATGTTAACTTTAAAAAACAATGTGTAAAGTAATTATATATAACGTGCTACTTTTTGTATGAGAAAAAGAGAAATTAAAGTACATACACAGAAAGTTGATTAAAGTACATACACACAAGTTGATGGTTGCCAGAAGGCAGAGGGTGGAGCGATGGACAAATGGGTGAAGCGGAGCAGGAGATACAGGCTTCCGGTTATGGAACAGTCACAGGGATGAAAGGTACAGCACAGGGAACACAGTCAGTGGGCCTGTAATAGCGTTGTATGGTGACTGACAGTAGCTACCCTTGTGAGCACACACATACCCTTGCTCAATCACATGTTGTACCCCTAAAACTAGTGTAACATTGTATGTTAACTATACTTGAATTTTTAAAAAGTATATATATATATATATATATTTGCTTATTTGGGGGGAAAAACACACACAGGAAAGAAACTAATGAGAATGTTTGCTATAGAGCAGGGAAGGGAATATGGTGCAAGATAGAAAAAATTCTCTACATGGATCAAGTTTTGACTTTTGAACTGTGTATTTTACTTATTCAAAAAGACCTTAACTTTACTTAGAGGATCTGTTGTTAATACTACTCCTGGGTTGATTATTCTGAAGTAACCAACAGACCAAATGAGTACATTTATTGAGATTACGGTATATATGAAAAAAACAAAAAAGAATCCCATCGGTCCACAGTGATTTGAAAACAACGATCAAAGAAAAAAATTGAGAGCAAAAGGGAAACCTCTTCTTTACAGAACTAGATCTAATAAATGTAAAAGAAATTACAAAATTAAGAAATCACCTTCTTATAACTACCAATGTAATAATAAACGGCAGAAAGATGATGAATGAAGGCTGCCATTTCATAAAAGTTTATAGGTAAACAGGATATTCACAGGAAGTCTCAAAATAATTACCTTATTAATTATAAAAGGGAAAAAGTACCTTCCCAATGGGGAAATCTGAAGACACTACTTTAACCAGTGATGGGAACACACTAACAATGTATCAGTATCTCAATCCTGATGTGTTACAATGGGAAACACCACCCACGTAGCCAGGCTTGCCAAGAATTTTAAATCTGAATCTAATAATGAGAAAATAGACAAATCCAGATTGTGAGGCAAACTACTAACAAATGCCATGGAGTCTTCAAAAATGTTACTGTCAGGAAATACCAAAAAAAGAAAAGAAAGCTGAGAAATTGTCTTAATGTGAAGAAGGCAAGAGACATGACCACAAAATGTAATGCTTGATCTTTGATTAGATCCTAAAAAGTTAAAAAAAAAAAAAATGAGTTATTAGGGAAATTTTATTAGTTCATTTTTATTAGGAAAGCTTGTTACCTAATATTACTGCATCATGTTAAATTTCTTGAGCAAAATATGTATACACACACACACACAGGTATAGTGATTATACGGGAGAATCTCCTAGATCTTAGGAATTACATGCTAAAGTTTTAAAAGGTGAAGTGTCATGGTGTGTGCAACTTATTGTGAAATGGTTCAGAATTTTTTAAAAGTATATTCTAAATGTAAAATGACACCAGCGCAGAAATTGGTGAAATCCAAATGAAGCCTATAATTTAGTTAAAGTAAAATACCAGTGTTAATTGTTTAGTTCTGACAACTGACCCAAGGCTATATAAGAAGTCTGTTAACCTGGGGGGAAACCGTGAAGGAGGTATACAAGAACTCTCTGTACAATAAATGCAACTTTTCTATAAATCTAAAAGTATTCCAAAATAAAAAGTTTATTTTTAAAAATGTGTAGAGAGAGGAAGCAAAGGTGGCAAAAGTTAGCAATTGATAAACCTAGGTGATAGGTGTATGGATGCTTATTGGCCAATTCTAACTTTTCCACAGGTTTAAAATTTGTCAAAATGTTAAAATAAAATAAAGCTACAGAAAGTTAAAAGGATAGAGAAAGATATTCCACATGAACACTAACCAAAAGAAAACTGATATTGTATTAGTATTATAGCCTTTAGGCAAAAACATTTCTAAAAATAGAGGAACACTTCCCAACTAGAAAAAGTTCAATTTACCAGGAAGGTAACAGAATTTAAATTTATATGCACCTAATAAAACAGCATTAAACTGTATAAAACAAAAAACTGTCTGAACTGTAAGAATAAGTAAATCCATGATCTTGGAGATTTTAGTTTCTCAAAAGCAAAGCAAGAAAACAAAATAAAACAGTAGGATACAGATTTGAACAGTTCAGTCTACAACTATGACCTAAAGGACATATACAGAACATTACGACAACAGAATAAACATTCTGTTCAGATTATCATAGAACATGTATAAAAAGTTAGCTTAAAAAAAAAAAAAGATCTGACAGTATGTTAATTGAATTTAAATTAAAAAAATTTAAGATGTCAATTTAAAAAAAAGTATATGAAAACTGTATACTGACTGGGACACAAGCTTGTCTTTATGGGAGGAGGCACAAGGTAGGCTTCTGAGGTGCTGGCATTGTGCTGTTCTTTGACCGAATGGCAATTACATAGGTTTTGCTCTGTTAATAAATTGTTTTGTTGCTGCTAATACTTTTGTTAGTTTAATTTTTTTTTTTAATATTGTGAGTTTATATATTTCTTGTTACTCACTTTTTGTGTGTGTATGTATCTCACAACTAAAGAATTAAAATCCCTTAGGAAGATACCAATCTCCTATCAATGCAGTAAGCCCAACGCAGCCTGTTTTTCCTTCAGCAATTCATCAAACTGCTGTTTCTTCCGCTGAGCACCAGATGAAGCAATGGGCTTACGCTTACAGGCTTCCTTGTACAAAATTTATGTTATCTTTAAACACAAGAAACATATTCAGCCCAGCAAGGGACGCCAATGAACTGAGCCTGCAAGAACAGAGGATCTATAAATCCCAACTCACATTTAATCCAAAGCAGCAGAGAGGTTCATAGGCTCATCTAATAAATAGGCATAATCATCCACAGTATTAAAATTATTTTCCATCCTTGGTTTTTTTTTTTTTTTTTTTTGCCATACACATATAGTTTAATTTACCAAAGTTAAACATAAGTGAGTTTGTATTTAGGCACTAGAAAAGATTATCTGATTTAGGGAATAACTAAGGAAGAGGGAGCAGCAGAAGAATCTAGAGGGCAAGCAACAAAATGGTGGCCCCATGGAAACCAACACAGAAGACATGACTATAGCTTATAATAATCTTAAGCCAATATATCCTGGGTTTACTAATTTATTATTATCGTTATTATTATTAATCAGTAACACCTACTGAAGACCTACCACTTGCCAGGTACTATGTTATATATATGATTTTCCTAAAATGGTTCACCTAAACATCTCGTGGTAAGCCTAGAAAGTAGATAGACACATTATTACTTCCATTTTACAGATAAAGAAACGGAGGTTGAGTAATTGGCCAAGATCACCTAAGTAGCAAGTGGAAGAAGTGGAAATCTAAGCTAGCTAGTCTGACTTCAGAGCATGTACCCTTACTGTCTATGCTATGCCAGTCCTTACCAGATAAATGATGACTTGCATTTGACCTCTAAGGGATCTTTCAGTTCTAACATTAAATGACTTACTTCAATGAACCTATGATAAAGCATTCAGTGTGGCCCAGTAATGTCAAACTGTTACAAAATAGAGCTCAGTAAAATCTCTTGACCTAACCTAAAAATCAGAACTCCGGTTACTTACGGTTATCAGTATTGGTCTTTGCCCATATTGTCTTTTTTTTTTTTTTTTTAAAGATTTGTTTGCTTGAGAGAGAATGCAAGTGCACATGAGAGTGGTGGGGAGAGACAGAGGGAGAGACTCTCAAGCAGACTCCCCTGTGAGCACAGGAGACAATGCAGTCTCGATCTCACCACCCTGAGATCATGACCTGAGCCAAAATCAAAAGTCAGATCTTAACTTGAGTCACCCAGATGCCCCAGTCTTTGCCCATATTGAACCCTTAAAGAAATGGAAATGTTTTTCTCTAGTGTCAGTCAATACCTAATATTTTTCCTCATATGACGCATAATGGCACAGATAATATCAAAAGATATTCCAGCAGGAGTGAAACAATAAATCTGCAATACAGTGAACGTGATCTTTAAACACAAATGGACTTGAGACAAATCTGACAAATGCAGATTTCTGGGGGGGCAATCCTCTTTTAAAATGCCTAAATTTGGCATAAATCATTATAAACTGCTTATAAACTATTGATGTTAGTCCTAAAAAAATATTAGTGGTGGTTAATTGAATATATTAAAGCTAAAAGGGGTCACCTGGGTGGCTCAGTGGGTTAAGCCTCTGCCTTCAGATCAGGTCATGATCTCAGTGTCCTGGGATCAAGCCCCGCATCGGGCTCTCTGCTCATCGGGGAGCCTGCTTCCCCCTCTCTCTCTGCCTCCCTCTCTGCCTACCTGTTATCTCTCTCTCTCTGTCAGATAAATTTTTTAAAAATCTTAAAAAAAAAAAGGCTAAAAGAATTCTTATAAATGTAAGACCTATTTGTTGTATATACAAAATACTTGTTATGCCAAAATATTCTCATGTATTTTCTTAAATCATCATGAGAGTTCTGTTCATTAAAAAGTAAAACTAGCTGTCTAATTCAGTTTTTCTTTTTAAAAAAGAAATACAACCAACTCCATAATGGTATAATATAAAAAGTTGTTAGATGATCCTTAGCCTTCATAAGTAGTATCAAGTACACCTGGGAAAGAAACACAGTGACATTTTTTGTGTTAATCTGAAAGATTAGAAGCTTCTGGGAAATACCACTGGTTGTAAAAAACAAAAACAAGCAAAACAAAACAACAAAAAAAAACAACTATGGTATAAACTACTTCTCTCAGAAGTCCCAAGAATGAAAAAAAAATTTTTTTATTAGGTTCAGGAATCCAAGATGACCTGGTGTAACTATGATTACAGAATTTGATGGTTAGAAATGAAATCTATTGGGCGCCTGGGTGGCTCAGTGGGTTAAGCCGCTGCCTTCGGCTCAGGTCATGATCTCAGGGTCCTGGGATCGAGTCCTGCATCGGGCTCTCTGCTCAGCAGGGGCCTGCTTCCCTTCCCCTCTCTCTGCCTACTGTGATCTCTGTCTGTCAAATAAAAAATAAAATCTTAAAAAAAAAAAAAAAAAAAAAGAAATGAAATCTATTAAAGTCCAGCCTACGGTTCTTATATCCAATCTGTAGACACAGAATAGTCACATCCCCAGAAACCAGGATGTATCTCCAATCTGCATGAGTTTAATGAACCAGATAGACAATTGTATCACCAATATCTGCCCCTAGCCCATTTTCAGTGAGATGAATTTTCTTGCTCATAAGGTCCACATGGAAAACAGCATGCTCAGAAATGGGGGTCTTCCCAGTGTGCTCTTTTCCTAGGACAGGAACTCGCCGAGGCCCCAACAGTGGATCATCAAATCTCATCAGCTTCACTTTAGAAAGGTCTAGCAAAAAAAAAAAAAAAAAAAAAAAAAAAAATCAATATGAGCATTTAATTACAGTCACTGCCTCAAACCCATGCCTGAGCCTGACAATTCAAGCTTTAAACACACTGGATGTTTATTAAAGATATTTTCAGGAGATTATTAAATAAGGCTCAATCTCAGAAAGCAGAGCTATATCTAGCAAATCTTCCTCCTGTGGCTTCTACCCACATCAAAGATTTAGAGACAATGATTCTGTGTAACACATCACCTTGAATGATAAACCAAGAGGAAAGATTGAGTATGTTTTTGAACACTATCCTATATGGTTTCTCAAATCATTTTTTATACACTTCAATTAACCACTTTTCAAAATATCAGTAAGTCTAAAATTTCCTTCTCTTTCTTACCTTGGTTCCTGGGATATATTAAAACTGCAAGAGTTGTAGCTCTTTTCAAAAGATACTTCTAGAGAAAGAATTACTACTCTAAGAAATAGCATTACCAGTTCCTTGTTTTGCTCCAAGGATGAAAAGTGTTTGTATTACCAAGCTGATGAAAGACAAGAAGATGGAGAAGGACGGGGGAAAGGGCACAGCTTTCTGAGTTTTGAGCTTCTGGATGAGCTCCAACCCTGCCCTGCTTGAGATTTTCCTGATCTGCTCTTGTGCAAGCTGATAAGATGGCTCCTGGCAAAGAAAGCACTTGTCCCTTGAACAAATTTATGATCCGACAATCCTCCCAACAACTGAGCCTGAAAAAAATTTATTTATTTCAGCAATTCTGAGACACCCTGACATCAAATGCTTTTATTTTATATGGTAGAAAAACATCATAAATGACTACCAATTCTGATTCTGGGTTTAAATCTCATTCTGAGTGTAGCATGGCTAGTTATACTTAACCAGATCCGCAGAAATAGAAGTTATTTCCTGAATTAGTTCCCACCCCTTTCTAAAGCAGATTGCTAGGTGGTCCGTGAGCTACACTCCCTCATGCTGCCTTAAGAGTATAAAGCTTAGCATGAGAGGGATAAGAGATAAAAGCAGACATTAATGCAGCTGGTGGCTATGCCAGGAGTACAAGTTATCCAGGAATTATATTCTCTTTGGGAAACAAAGACCGAAAGATTGCAAGTTTAGCGTAGGGATATTGAAGCTTACGGAATAATTACTGAGACTACCAGGAAGGCAAACCCTGTTGAAGAGTCTTATTTCGGGGAGAGAATACAATTCATTTTAACAGCTATTACATTTCAACATGCACACTGGTGATACTAAATATTTTGCTATGGAAGCAGTGAGAAGTTCTGCCAGCAGATTTTATGCATGAGGCCTTTACTGCAGATCTGCACCCTTCACCCCTCCCTCTCTCGTTCTCCTTCTCTATCCTTCTCTCCTTCTCTCTCTCCCCCTTCCTCTCTGAAACAGACCTCTCTCATCATTCCCAGCAATTCTGAATCAAACTATTTCAAAGAACACTTAATACTCAATCAGCCATCTAAGTGACAAAACATATTTGCTTTGATGTTTCACCATGTAGCTCATTACTGCCAATATTTCTTAGAGCTTTCTTAGTATTTTACTCTCTTTTCTTACTGCAGACCTCTCTCATCACTGGATATGTAGAAATTTAAGACTGCAACTACACAAGAATTAAGGCACTTAGAGAAAAGATGAGAGTGACTGAAAGTCCCCAGGGATTGATACTGTGACATGCAGCCTTTCACCTCCACGTTATCAGTTCATATGTGGCACAGGCTGGGAGTGATTTAAAGTCATTATCATCAAATAGTTGCTCAGTGGCCTTTGTGGAGAGAAATGATGGTTTCACTCCAGTTCCTCCTGGACCTAGATCATAATCACCGTCAATGCAATTGGCACTAATTGGACGACTTACTGGCTATTGCAGCAAATAGACTGAGAAATACGTTATTGAATTTCACTCTCTTCCTATCTCATACACTCAATATACTTAGCCCCCTTAGATATCAAAGCATCCTGAGAGCTTTGGAGAAGTCTCAAGGTTAGAGCTCTTCTGCAGATACTTGAAGGAATATCAATTTCAAATCCCATCCTAACATTTCTATCCATTTTTGAAAATTCACAGTGGCTAGGAACATCAAACTTAAAGTACTTTACGATAATATTATTCACAGCTAGTATGACAAAGGATGTAAGAATTATGCCAGAGGCTCAGTGAAAAAAGACAAGATACAGAAAACACACTTCAGTACAATTCCGAAGAACCTCGTCGGTCCCGGATCTGAGCATATTTAAAAGGGAGGCAGTTGTAACATTACAAAATACAATTTCCAATCTAGGAAAACATCCTCTCACATGCTACAACTTCATAATAATCCTACCCAGTGAGTCCACAGAACTATCTATTTTCTTTAAAAGCCACTATAAGGAGCGCCTGAGTGGTTCAGAAGGTTAAGTCTCTGCCTTTGGCTCAGGTCATGATCTCAGGGTCCTGGGACTGAGCCCCACACTGGGCTCTCTCCTTGGCGGGGAGCCTGTCCCCCGCCTCTGCCTACTTGTGATCTCTCTCTGTGTCAAATAAATAAATAAAATCTTTAAAATAAATAAATAAAAGCCACCATAATGTTCTTCAAAGATAAGAGTTCTTCTTATTACAAAATCTTCTCAGGGCCGAACACATGCAGTATAAAACAGCCAAATGGAAGGCCACAAAACGGCTTCCTGTACATTCATATTTCCAAGTTTTCAAGTTCTGCTTTCTGTGGCCTCTAAGTTCTAAGGATGGCATATGATGTAGGTCTATGACAATGTGGATGAACCTCGACATTTTGCTAAGCAAAATAAGCCACTTATTCACTATTTCATGATTCTACTTATACAAGGTACTTAAAATAGTCAAATATAAGGAGACAGAAAGTACAACATGCAGTGGCTACCAGGACTAGAGGAAGGGAGAATGGGGAGGTGTTATTTAATGGGCACAGGGTTTACTGTGGGATGGTGAATAACTGTGATGGCTGTACAACAATGTAAATGTACTTGATGCCAGTGTACTGTACCCTTAAGAAGGACTAAAATGGTTAATTTCATGTTATATGTATTTTACCGCAATTTAAAAAAATGTTTACAAATGAAAAATCCCTAGCCCTAATATGCTGCTGCTACATAGAAAAACATAAGAGCATCCCTCCTGCTGACATGCCCGTCCCCTTCTCCCTCCCAGGTCTAATTTCTAAGGTTTCATCCAAACAGTCATTTTCTCTGTGATTCATTCCTGATCACCATAGCTGGAAATAATCTCACCTTTCTCTGTGCTATTAACTTTATCTGTATCTCTCTTATTGTACACAGCATCAGATAGAGCGTCTTAATGAAGAAACAGTATTTTGCAGCTTCCCAAGGCCTTAGTACTTATACAGGAGTCCCTACATATATACCGAAATATGCTATACTGAGGGTCTCTCAAGAAATGTCAACAGAAGATGCATGAATGACCTCAAGAGAGCAAAAATTACCTGTAGAATGAATTCCAAAGGGCTATATTCAATCTTCTGTTGATGTAATACTGCTGACCTGAATATAGTTCCATAAATTAGGTCACTGTCTTAGATTTCAAAATCTTTTCAGAAAATTTCTACACTGATAGAATGTGACCCAATCAACTCATGATTGCCATCAAGAAGAGAGAGAGAATGCAAAACAGAGAATCTCAAGATTAATTTGTCTTTATAATTTGGAAGAGATATAATATAGAGATACACTAACTCCCTTCACACCCTGCTCAGCCACAGACCTAGCTGAGTGATTAAAAAAAAGAAGCAGCTATAAATTATTATATTAAATCAAATCATGGAAGAGCTAGACTTAATCTTGATAAGAAATTAAGATTATTTACATATTTGAGCTGGAAGCACTTTTTTTGTTTGTTTTTAAAAGATTTTCTTTATTTATTTGACAGAGAGAGAGATAGCAAGAGAGGGAATACAAGCAGGGGGAATGGGACAGGGAGAAGCGGGCTCCCCGCTGAGCAGGGAGCCCGATTCAGGGCTCGATCCAAGGACCCTGGGATCACAACCTGAGCTGAAGGTAGATGTTTAACAACTGAGCCACCCAGGCGCCCCTGGAATCACATCTAGAAGAAAGAAAACAAGCTTTGGAGTAAAAAAGACCTGAATTTGAACTCCAGCTGCAGGATTTACTACCTGAATGAAATCTCCTAGTCATTTAGTCTTTCTGAGCTCTGTGTCATCATCTGTAAAAGGGAATGATAAGGGGCTCCTGGGTGGCTCTGTGGGTTAAAGCCTCTGCTTTCAGTTCAGGTCATGATCCCAGGGTCCTGGGATCAAGTCCTGCTTCAGGCTCTCTGCTTTAGCAGGAAGCCTGCTTCCCCCGCTCTCTCTCTCTCTCTGCCTACTTGTGATCTCGGTCTGTCAAATAAATAAATAAAATCTTAAAAAAAAAAGGGGGGGGGATGATAATACCCTCTGCATTCTAGGGCAGTTAAAAGATTAAATGGCTAATACATGGCAGACACTCAACGAGTTTTTACTGTTTCTCTTCTTTCCCCAGGAACAGACCTAGTAGGCAGGTTAGTTTAAAATATTAAGTATATGTGTGCCTTCAGTATAAAAACTGCTAAGAGATAGGAATTGCTTGTTACAATTTGAAAGCTAGATGGAGACTTAGAAAAATATCTAATCCACCATCCTCATTTTCCTGAAAGAAAGATCAGTTTAGAGTTGAAGAGACATGGCCAAATCACCAAGCTACACACCCACAATGTCCCAAAGAAAATACAGGCTTCCTGAGTCTGAGTCCAATATTCTTTGCACAAAATGACACTGCTGTCCCTGAGCAGAGCAGTTACACTTCTTTCTCCCCTCTGCTTAGAACTCATCGTATCCACAAACTACTGCCAAATGTGCATTTCAGGGAAACCATTTACCTTTGATTCCTCGGTCCATTTTCATTAAACGCCTGATGATAGAATCACGGTTATCTCCTTGCCTGATTTCAATTTTGGTTGAGAAGTGGCCATTGGATGGCTGGGGATTCACTAGGGAAACTGCCACACCAGGCTAGGAAAATAAAGAGAAAATGACTGTTATACGAAATCAAACTTGAATACTGCTGAGGGAGAGAAAATCTCTGCTAAATTTTTAATGCCCAATGAAAAATTTAATTCTGGTATTCTAAAATCAAGACCAAGGGATACTCAAGTATAAAAGAAAAAAATGTACAAAAACTCATGCTTACAACCAAATGCCAGATAAAAACAACTCTGAGTACATACATCAATACCAATGATGGAGAACAACATTATATTTTCTCCTCTTCAACTCCCATCACTTACTGAATTTCTACAATGTAACAGGCACTGTACTAACCACTTTATAGACATTATTCCTATATCCTGCAAGGTAGCTCTTTAAAACCCCTTTCACAGATGAGAACCTGAGAACCAGAAACATTTTAAAAAGTACTTCAAGGTCACATAGTCAATAAGAGGCAGGGGCAGGATTAAACTCAGTTATATGAGGGGTGGGAGGGGAGGGATAAGGTGGCTGGGTTATGGACATTGGGGAGGGTATGTGCTATGGTGAGTGCTGTGAATTGTGTAAGCCTGATGATTCACAGACCTGTACCCATGAACTCAGTTATATATCATACTATATCCTACATTATATAAGCTACATAGTCAAAGACCCTGCTCATTATTTTAAGTGGAAAAAGTCAACTAAGTCTTATGGAAGACTTGAAGACATAGTAGCTTAATAAAATATTTGAATATGTAGTTCAAAAGAAACATATCTGTGGGGAACCTCAGTGGCTCATCCAGTTAAGCACCTGACTCTTGATTTCAACTCAGGTTGTGATCTCGGGGTCGTGGGATGGAGATCCAGGTCAGGCTCTGTGGTCAGCGGAGAATCCACTTCTCCTCCTCTGACCCTACCTTCTCTCCTTCTGTCCCTACCCCACTTGCATATGCATGTATGTGCATACTCCCTAAAATAAATTAATCTTAAAAAAAAAAGAAAAGAAACATTTGTATAGGGAACTCTATTTCATATACCTATCCATGAGCCAAAGGACTGCACTTTAAAAAGCCACCATATTCTAACGTTAATGAGTGTATTCATAACACAACGATAAATTCAGCATATATTCATGACCATGATTACCTTATTCTTTAAAAATAGGCTTTTCCTCTTTGTTGTATTTTCAATTAAATACGGCAAAAGTAATAGGATACTTATAAGTCCTCCACTTCTCAAGAAAAGTAGGGCATTTTTTGGAGTCTTATAATTGCACTCCATTGGGCAACAGATTCTTTGAGACTAAAGAAAGAGAATCTCCCAAAACTCCAAAACCTGCTTATCTTCACCAATAGTGGCCAAAAAAATTAGGGGAAAAAAAAGTATTTCTAGTAAAGTGTAAGATGATTCATCAATCTGATTTATGCCAGGAGCCAAAAAGTCTTGAATAACATTATCAAACCAAGACTCATCTGAAGTATGAAAGCTCCTCTTCACTGTTTTAAAAAAAAAGTCTTATATTTCATTCTATTTTTTAATAAAAGTCAGGTTTTGACATAAAAATAAACTCAAAATGGATTAAGGACCTAAATGTGAGACCTGAAACCATAAAAATCCTTGAAAAGAGTAGAAGCAATAATTTCTCTGACATCAGCTGTAACAATATTTTTCTAGGTATGTCTCCTGAGGCAAGGGAAACAAAAGCAAAAAGAAACTACTGGGTCTACATCAAAATAAAAAGCTTCTACAGAGACAGAAACGGTCAACCAAACTAAAAGGCAACCTATGGAATGAGAGACGATACTTGCAAATGACATATCTGATAAAGATTTTAGTACCTAAAATAGATAAAGAACTGATATGACTCAATAGAAATAATTAGCACAATTAAAAACACAAATAATCGATTAAAAATGGGCGGAAGACATGAATAGACATTTTTCCAAAGAAAATATCCAGATGGCCAACAGACACATGAAAAGATGCTCACCGTCACTTATCATCAGGGAAATGCAAATCAAAAACCACAAAAAGAAACTACCTCACACCTGTGAGAATGGCTCAGATCAACAACAGAAGAAACAAGTATTGGTGAGGATATGGACAAAAAAGGAACCCTTGTGCACTGTTGGTGGGAATGCAAACTATGGCAGCCATTCTAGAAAACAGTACAGAAGTTCCTCAAAAAGTTTAAAATCAAATTACCATATGATCCAGTGATTCCACTACTGGATATTTACCCAAAGGAAATAAAAACACTAATTCCAAAGGATATACACACTCCTATGTTCCTTGCAGCATTATTTACAACAGCCAAATTACGGAAGCAGCCCAAGTGTCCATCAACTGATGAATGGGTAAAGAAGATGTGGTATATATACACAACAGAATATTACACAGCCATAAAAAATGTCATCTTGCCATTTGCAACAACATGGATGGATCTAAAGAGTATAACTAAGTGAAGTCGGTCAGTTAAAAAAAAAAAAGACAAATACCATATGATTTTGCTCATGTGTGGAATTTAAGAAATGAATGAACACATTGAAAAGAGACAAACCAAAAAACAGACTCTTAACTGTAGAGAACAAACTGATGGTTGCCAGTGCAACAAACTGATGGATCCCATGGTGAGGGGATGGCTGAAAGAGGTGAAGGGGACTAAGAGTACATTTATCACGATGAGCCGCGAGTAATGAATAGCATTGTTGAATCACTATACTGTATACCTGAAACTAATACAATGCTATAAATTGACTACCCTGGAATTAAAATTCGAAAAGAAAAAACAGGCTAAAAAAATCAGGTTTTGACAACCATTATTTTTCTTTTTAAACCCACAAATAACATCCGATGCCAGCCATAAGAGCAAAGTAAAGTGAGCAGACTGCCAACCAGGGAAGAGCTCAAACTCAGCTTCATTCTAACAAATTATGCGGCCTAGACCAAAGCAATGACTCCATGTCTCTGCACCTCACTTCTTTCCATCTTTAAATGATGGGCTTGGATATAACATTTAAGGTCTCTTCTAGCTATAAAGTGCAATGATTCAGTGAGATTCTTTCAACTTACTTCTGTTCTAAAAACATTAAGTGGTTTCCCAGGACAGCAGTCTTCCCTGATTTTATCTTCTGCTTCAGAGGCAAATTTGACTTCTATGTGTTCTAGCTAAACAGAAGGAGGGAAAATGAAAGTCATTAGTATCACTTAATATGATTGAAATTAATCATCACCTCATTTCCCCAAAGAGCAAAACTAGGTTCTCCACTTAACACTAAATGGTCTACGTACTCTTCAGAAAACCAGCCAAGCACAGGACAGGAGTGAGAGAGCACTCTGAAACTCAGGATCAAATGCTCCCACAGCAAAACCTTGTTTGAAGAGCAAGAGACTAAATCGTTTAAATGTCCACCCAAAAATAAATTCTTTAATTAAAAGTTTTAAGAAAATGGTTTGTGCAATTTTATTATTTTCAATACAAACATAAGATGAAATCTGTAATTAATTAACATTGATCTTAAATGTCTCACAGTATTATTTACATTGCCATGTTTACCACTTTCTATAATGAAATCTGGCATCTATCGGTATAAGAGAAAATGAGAATTAGCATAAAAGGCTTCTGCTTGAATAAAGTTCAGAAAGTTAGCATTTGAGGGTAAAGGACTTCTGCTTAATTTTTTTTTTTAACAAAAGACTTTCACTTAAATAAATGAAAAAGCTCAGAAATGTAGCATATTGTATATGCCTGATTCTAAGATGATGCTCAATATAAGGGGTCCCCATTGTCCCAGTTAAAAAATTTGAAAACTTTTTTTGACCTCCAGGAGTACATATGAACATTTAGAAATATAAACAAAATAAGTATCTACCAATATCTATAATTTATTTAACTCATTTATAATTATATGATATAAAATGCTTATTTAGAAATAACTTTCTTCCATTACCATATTTCATGGAACAACTTTATCCAAAATCTAAACCTGCATTTTTTAATTTAAGTGTCTTATTATTATAACAAGAACCACTTTTTTTTTAGTTCTTTAACAGTTTCCTAGGGCAAATTCTCTTTCCTTCTCCCTAAGCTGAGAGATAGCATTTTTAGAATCTATATATGAAGTGATTAGTGCAGAAAAATGGAATGAGGAGAAACTCCCCAGCTTTGACTTAAAGCTATTGGTAATGTTTTTAGTTCTTGAGTTGAGTAGAAGATTCATGGGTGTTCATTACATTACTAACTTTAAAACAAAACAAAATAGCGTCAGGCATGGACCTATGATAAGATATGAAGAAAGGATTCTAATTAAGTCAGTTCTGTAAATCTGAGGTATAAACGGGAAGGGAGAAAAAAGAAGCGATTCTTCCGTAACTTGAGAGGTTTCTAACGTATTTGAATATAAGATCTCCCTTCATATTTTTAAAAGAGAAATCTGGAAGGAAAATGTAGACACATACAGTTAGTATTTTATGTATAAAATAATTGATAAATGGAATAAGATCACACTATTTCTTCTTCCTGAAACTTCTATACCCACCCATTCTGCTTCCTTCTAAAAATATTTTTGACAAGTGTATCTGGCAAAGGTACTAAAACACAGAAGATGTTTACAAAAAGCTTTATTATAAAATGAAAGAACTGGATTATATTTACTCTAGTTAACTAAATCTTTGGCCCGTCTTACCTCAAGGGAATTGGTCAGGTAGACTATATTCTCCATCAGCACTGCCTGCTCATCAAATTCTAACTGCAAATCCAGAACACGAGGTCCCATCTTCTCCAGATTTTCCTAATAGCCAAAAGTTTTGAAAAACAAAAATCACATTAATAATATGTTGAAAAGAATCCACTTCCTCCAAAGCAATCATTCTTCCCTCAATTGATAAAATCTTCAAATTTGAACAGCTAAAGGAAAGGCCTTGGACTCATGGTTTCCCTTATCTGTGTTTGCTTATTAATGAAATTATTGGCTCAGAATAATTATCACTTCAAGTATGATAAGATTAATGCAACACTGAAAAGACTGGAAGGACAAGGTTTTCATTTATAAAAGAAATATGATTTTGTCACTGTTTATTTAGAATGAATTAATATGCAAACCCAAAAAATTCACTTTGACAAGGAATTAAACAAATGTACAGAAGTATCTCTTCAGGTAACCAAAAAGAAAAAAAAAATTTTTTAATTTTCTAAAATAATACATCTTTAAAGCTAGTTCAGAGAAGAATGAATTAATAATAAAAAAATTTCTACAAATAAAAAAAAATTCTAAGTCTTATGGGTACTGAGATAATCCTGTGGCATATGAAAAACAATTTCTTATTCTTATTTTCTTGAACATGAAACAAAATATTTGCCAAACAAAACGTGACCTTCAAGATCCAAGTTCACATGCACAAGTATTGCTAATTACATAGAATGTGCTGCACTGATATGAAAGTGACCTCACATGATTCCTAATATTCCCCCTTCTCATTTACTGTCCAAGTTGTTTCTTTTTCTTTGAAAAAGTACTAGAAGCCATTTTCTTATTCTCAGATTGTAAAAACACTTTGCTAGTTTCAAACCATTAATATGCCTAGCACATGCCCAATATTACACACAAAAAAATATTATGGGTGAACCAGTTCTAACACTGGTTTTCTTTTTTTTTTTTTTTCCCAAAGATTTTATTTATTTATTTGACAGACAGAGATCACAAGTAGGCAGAGAGGCAGGCAGAGAGAGAGGAGGAAGCGGGCTCCCAGCTGAGCAGAGAGTCCGATGCGGGGCTGGATCCCAGGACTCTGGGATCATGACCTGAGCCAAAGGCAGAGGCTTTAACCCACTGAGCCACCAAGGCGCCCCCTAACACTAGTTTTCTAAAAGCCGATTCTTGAATCCTGTGTAATTTAACTACAGAACTTTTCAAATCAGTTTCACTGGAATCTGTAAAGTACATCATCAAACTGAATTGCCTTTGCAATAAAAAATGAAATATTTTTGACACCTGGGTGGCTCAGTGTAGGTTAAGCATCTGCCTTTGGCTCAGGTCATGATCCAGGGTCCTAGGATCAAGTCCCACATCAGGCTCCTTGCTCAGTGGGGAGGCTCCTCCCTCTGCCCCTCATCACTGCTTGTGAGTGCTCTTGCTCTCTCTCTCTCTGACAAATAAATAAGATCTTCAGGGGAAAAAGAACCACAATGAAATACTTTGTTGAATCCACATATTGACAATAGATCTGGCATTCTGATCAATGGCACTAGCTAAAGTAGGGAAGCAATGAATTATGAGGATATCGGCAGATGTGTTATAACTTGATTGGTGTAGGTCAATCCAAGATTCTAAATTATTTATGAAACTTCAAAGACCATAAGGCTCAGAGAGTTGATTCTGATGTAGGAAAACAAAAAAGCTTTCCTAAGAATACAATTTGCTCAGTGGGGAGCTAGAAGTTTTGGTCATCATCAGGCAGGCATCTGTAGACCAGAAGATTCAAGAATGAATCTAAATAACCACTATCAGGGTGAAGATTCAAGAATGAATCTAAATAACCACTAATGGGGTGACTAGGCAGCTGAGTTGTCAAGCATCTGCCTTCAGCTCAGATCTTGATCCCAGGGTGCTGGGATGGAGTCCAGCTTCAGGCTCCCTGCTCAGCGGGAAGCCTGCTTCTCCCTTTCCCAATCCTCTTGCTTGTGTTCCTTCTCTCATTGTCTCTCTCTGTGTCAAGTAAATAAATAAAATCTTTTTTAAAAAAATCTATGTTCCTAGAAGCCTAAAAGACACTAATTTACACTTTAAAAAAACATTTACTGAGACTATTCTTTAATGGAAACTATTAAAGTGTGTTAAATATATTATTTAATTTACTTCTCACAGCCCTCCTAAAATGTAGGTTCTATTAATTTCCTCATATAGATGAAAAACCATGTGACCCAGAGAATTTAAGAGAGTTGTTGAGGGTCTAAAAACTAAGAAGTGACAGACAAAAAGGATTTAGAACAAGATTTGTCTGACCCCAGAGCTTGAGCTCTTACGCAACATACAGCCTTCTTTCTGTTTCTCTAAGAAATCAAATAAATCTGTTATTTCTATGAAGAAAGCTGAGTCTAATGCAATGATTCTCAATGGGAGAGGTGGGGGGTGGGAGCAGATTACGTCCCCAGAGAAATTTAAGAATGACTGAAGAAGTTTTGGTTGTCACAACTTGAGGGGGTGAGGAGGACATTCTATGGGCATCTAGTGGGTAGAAGACAAAAACACTGCTAAACATCCTATAACGCAGAGGGAAGCCTCCCACCACAGAGAACTCCTGGCCCACAATATCAATAGAACCACTGCTGAGAAACTCTGGTCCAACCACGATAAACAATGTTTATCCTGTTAAGCTAAACCTACACAAATGTAGTATCTTCGTTCCAGTACCAGGATCTAATAAAAACACGCAAATGTAAGCCAAAAGAATTTGCCTCCCTGCCAAACAGAAAAGAAGGTAGAACATAAAGAGACTCATTTAGTGAACAATTCTAAATCAGTTTTTTCTTCCATAATGCATATTTCCAAATACTCAGCAATTTTACAGATAAACCCCCGAAATGGTCACTCATTTCTCACAACTAGTGATCGAAAAGTACTATTTTTAGCAGATTTCCTGGGACAGACTATATCCAAAGTTTTCCCCTCCCTTCCACTATCCTATCTAATCATTACTCGCAGAGTAATAGCTGCATGAAGCCCATAGCTTACCTTAATCATGGCAACAAACGGCATCACTTTCTTCATGTATTTCTTCAACTCTGGCAAATTGCCCAGTTCACTAGCAATGACTTTGTTATCAGGCAATTTTCCACTGTTGGCCTAAAAAAAAAAAACATTGGGGAAGAATGTGGAGAAAAATATTTTAAAGATAACGCACAATAGCAGATGTGCCCATAGGAAGTCGGCCAGACACAGAATGGTGGCCTCGACCAGTCCAATAGAAAACAGTAGAAAAGAGAGCAGCCCCATGCGTTCTAGGGAAGTGAAAGGTGAACGTGTAATACAGAAGGGAGTCTCCCATTTCCTCTAAAGTTAAAAGATAAATGTTCTTTATGGTAAAGGAGAAAATGGGGCATCTTGTTGAATATTTAATTTTTTCTTACACTAAGAACACCTCTAAGATTGTAACATTAGATCTTATCGGGTAAGAAAACAAAATAGTCTTATAGAGATCTTGTTTGTCTCCAAACTTGTAAAAACACTCACTAGTCTTATCAAAATGGAAACTGTGTAACTATCATACAAGATTTATAGAATGTCTGCTTTTGAACACTCTTCCTTATAAACTGTTACCACAAATGTGGGGGAAAAAAGTCTCTGGCTGGCTTATCTACCTGTTAAAAATAGTATCACTCCTATCTAGCCACAAATAAATACCTGTATCATGTATCATTAATATGCACAGAGTCCCAAATGTGCTGCCTGAATTTAAATTCATTTCTGCAAATACAACTGTCCCCTTTGACAGAGTGAAAAATGAAGCAAGTGACCTCAGAATTTTGGGTGACTTGTTTTTTCCCTATAAAAGCGTGGCATCGAAGCCAAAGGCTGGGAATGAATCTAAATGAAAAGTAATGTATAGTAAGACTTCAGTCAACGTTTACTTTTAATTCTAACTTACTAAAGTACACTGGGAAAATATTTTCTCCACTTATCAATGTGCTGCTTTAAAATATATATTAAAGAGAGGAGAGCATAGGAAACACTCCTTCCCCTTGTATTACCAAAAAGGTGCCACATACAACTTAAGAATATCCTCCATGATCATAAACTTCCTTTCCGTTCTTTTGGATGAAAACAAACAAAAATTTAAAAGAACGCTGATCATTCCAAATAATGCCAAAAGATGATATTACTTTGAAACCATGTATCTAATAAATAATTACTAAAAAAAACCCTATAACTTCTAAAAGAACAGCAGTTTTTAATAAAAGATGCATTTTTAAATATCTGGGACATACATTCTATATTTGGTTCTCCTACTGCTTCCCTGAAAATGCTGTTACGGATATGTAACCCACAAAGGCATGACATCATTTTTCTACCCACAAAAGCGGCTTTTACTTTTTCACTTGCCATAAGTCAAAATCTGTAAGCAATTCTAAGGACTAAATTCTATTTCTTTCTTTCCTTTTTTAAAAAATTTACTTATTTGAGAGCGAGAGAGAGCATGAGAAGGGGGAGCTGCAGAGGGAGGGAGAAGCAGGCTCCCACTGAGCAGGGAGCCTGATACAGGGCTCAATCCCACTGGGATCACGACCTAAGTCGAAGGCAGACACTTAACCAACTGAGCACACAAGTGCCTCTAAATTCTATTTCTATTATATACAATCAAATGAGGAGGCAGCTTTCCATAAAAATAAGCTCACAAGGAATACAAAAACACTAACTCTTCTCTTTCCATTAAATTTCCAAATATAAAAGTTTTTGAGTATTTTTTAATTAACTGAGAAAACTTTTGAAAGAAAATTTCAATAAAGTCCTCAAAAATCAAAGCTAAGGATTTTCCCTTCAGTTATCACTTCATGCTTTGTCCATAATTTCTGGTTTTTTTCTCTCTCCTCTTCTGTCAGTGCACCTTAACAATTTGTGTCTATCAATGACTCTTAAAAACCCCAGCAAAAATTCCACAACATATACTTTGTTTCCATATTGTGAATGTGAAAGAAAAAGGTAGATGGATTTTTTTCTTCAGGAAAACTTAGAACTATGCTTAAGTATTGTGTTTCCTTTAAACACAACAATCATATCTAACAGCTACTTACCTGACAAAGCCAAAAATACTGAGCTCTCCATTTCTATGGGTAATTATTAAACTGACCATTTTGTTTTAAATTACTCAAAAGCCAAGCTTCAATTTTTTGAAACATAATGAGGTGAAGGCTTCATGAATCCCAGTGTTCAAGTCAGAACAAACCCGAAGGCAAACTCAGTTCTCTTGCTTCATGATTTTCACCACATATGAGAAAGTCCCACACCTTTTAATTACGTGGGACTAGATCCACTATATTTTTGTATGGAAGTTTCAGAAATGATAAAAAAGACGGCAACTTTTACAGTAACTATTTCAGAGCCAGCACCGCTAACAAAAAAACACTCCATGTTTAAGAGTAATCCCACAAAGTTGCCCGTGTCCTTCTCTAAGACACTGCCAACATCCTAAAAACAACAAGAGCACAGGCAGCACGCAACAACGCGGGCAGAACGGCTGCTGCGAGCATCACCTCAAAGTGATTCCGCAGCACTGACAGGGTGGTATGTTGCCAAGAAGGATAGTTCTTCGCCACGTATATGGTGCAATGTGAAGGTTTCTGAGGTGGCTGCTTGTCAGTCTTCTACAGGGCAAAAGAAAGGGAAAAAACATTTTATCACTCTTGTATATCACTGCTTCATTTCACCAAAAATGAAAGATCCCTCTCCTGGTATAAACCACTATTGCCTTTAACATTAAGAAGCATACACATCCTACAAAACTGCATTAGCGATGAAAAGAGCCCGACACATGTGAACGACAGTTGTCTTAATTTTCATTACTAGTAAATGTTACCTGACTAATCACTCTAAAGCAACAGCCTTAAAAAAAAAAAAAAAAAAAAAAGGCTTCACCTTCCCCTTAGCTGGCATCATATAGTTCTTGAGTCGCAATCTAAGGTCATGTGCTACTTCCATGAGATACTGTGAGGAACGTATCAAGGCTTCATCCACGGGACCTGCCAGGGGCCATGCAGCATTCATAATGGAGTCAGGCTGTAAGGGGGGGGAAAGAAAAAGTTCAGTGGGCTCAAAGCCACGCAACTATTTTATGGTTCATGATTACAGTTCCATACCAAGACTACCATCTGTAATTGCGTGCTCAGAGTTCAAACCTGACTACCCATAACACACTTCCACAGCCCCTGATCTAATGTTCCCTAGAATTCAAGCTGTGAAGTCTGACTCTACATTCCTAATTAGCATCCATTTGTACAAGCATATTAATACCCACACACATATGCTCACTTTCAAAGAAAATTATGTAATGCTAATTTGCCTAAATTTAATCATTATTACATAAATTATATATACTCAGTTTTTACCCTATTTAATACATCCAGTATTGAAAGTATAGCCATTCAGTATATGCATCACAAGCACATTTTTACAGTGTTCATGTGTTAAAAAATACAAAAGAGCCTGGCTAATAAAGATGAAAAGAAATTATTAAGCCAGCCAATCTGTTTATCTGCAACCCTAGGAGAAATAATTGCATTTATCCTCACAGTAAGGATGCTAATATAATATCCCTGAATATGAAGCCCTACATATGCCAGAAATTTTATATAAAACAAAAAATATATGCAAATATACACTTCCCTCTTTGTTTATAAGCTGCTCCTAACAGTCATTTATCTCTCTCTCAATATTTTCACCTTTTTAACAGTTGGAAAACAGTCTTAGTTATATAGTATTCAAATCAAATGTATTTTTAAAATATATTCAAATGTACTTTAACATTTTCTAACAAGAATTAGGTGATAAACAAAATGCAGTCACGTGGTTTTAAAATACTTCCATTGTGGTGTATATAAATAAAGACGCATACTCAGTAAGTCCATCTAAACAGGAGTAGTTTCAGTACAACCTGTTGTAATAATTAGGAGATGACGGATCCAACATTACTCCTGAAATATCGTTTTCAGTCTTTTCCTCTTAAGTAACATTATTATTGTATTTATTTAATAAGGCCATATCAAACAGCCCACAACATCTCAACCACATATAGGTACCTTTCCCAGGAGTGTCCAGATGTGCTCACACAAGTGTGGACAGAATGGAGCCAAGAGAAGTGTCTGAACTTCAATAAAGCGGAACACAAGGTCTCTGTGCATCCCTTCTATGGCCAGTTCACGGTATTTATCTTTCGCAGCCTGCAAGATTTGAAATTATTTGCCATTTTTCTCCCCATACTTCTTTAAAATAAAATTAAAAGAAAAAAAATTCAGTGCCTCTATTTTAATGCATTTTTAAGCTTTTAGTCTTTCAAAATTCCATAATGAATTCTCATAAAGGTTTTACTTCATTTTTTTTAAGTAATCTCTACACCCAATGTGGGGCTTGAATCTACAACCTCAAGATCAAGAGTCAAAAGCTCTACAACTGGGCTAGCCAGGCCCCCGGTTTTTCCACATTTTTAACAACTTGCAATTAAATGCATATCAATCCTTGTTAAAGGATATTATGGTTTTATATTAATGACTCTCAAGAAAAAATGGTTTTTTTGAAAAAGATTTTATTTATTTGACAGAGAGAGAGATCACAAGCAGGCAGAGAGGCAGGCAGAGAGGTGTGGGGAAAGCAGGCCCCCTGCTGAGCAGAGAGCCCCATGCAGGGCTCTATCCCAGGACCCTGAGATCATGACCTGAGCCAGAAGCAGAGGCTCAACCCACTGAGCCACCCAGGTGCCCCAAGAAGACATTTTCTAACAGACATAGAAGTTGTGTATTAAGGGCTGATGATACCCTCAACAGCCTATAAGAAAGATATTAAGTATCGAAAAAAGGCTATAAATAGGACAATTGCTATGTTCAGCACTTATCCTTATTTAACCACATCTATGAAAACCAAGTTACATAAATCCCAATGTGATATTTTACAAAACTGATTGAGGAAACCTACATTTTTTTTAAGCCCTTGAACTGCCAAACTCGAGGAAACACTGACACCTTGTGGAAAACATCAGAAAATGCTTGATTTCAAACTAGGGGTAATCAATTACAATTTTGCTTTATGTTTTATCAATGTAAAAATGTTCTCCTGGGGGCACCTGGGTGGCTCAGTCCATTAGGCATTCTGCCTTCAGCTCAGTCATGATCCCAGGGTCCTTGGATAGCCAGATCCCCGTGTCTAGCTCCCTGCTCAGGAGGGAAGCCTGCTTCTCCCTCTTCCTTCTCCTGATCCCCGTTTGGGTTCTCTCTCTGTCAAATGAATGGATAAAATCTTTGAAAATTAAAAAAATAAAAATGTTTTCCTGGAAAATGTGGCTGACTTTTAGACTTAACCTCTTTACTGACTCATAGCTGAACTATGAAACAAAAAGATTTATATTAAATAAATACAACAGAGAATCAAAGAAAATTATTTAAAACCACAATTCACTGAATAATTTAAAAACTGCTTGGCAATATTTTCAGTCTCCACTCTAGATGAATTAACATTATAGCAGAGGGGAAAGGGGTGAAATACATCATAGCCACACTGATGTACTTTATAGCCACTAAAAGAAGAGCCTACCTGAAACTCAAAAAACCCTGTTTTCAAAGCTTCTTTAAACATCATCTTTTCATAATTTTGATCTGTTTTTATAATTCCTGCATTCATCTCACTATAGAATAGGGAAAAAAAGGTTACTGAGTTTAAATGCAAGTACACAAAGATATAAAAAACTGCCACATATACTAGTCAACAGTAAAACAGGAACGCCTGAAACATTTAAGAGTGCTCAACCACAAAACCACTTAACCACAACACAGTTAACAATGTTCTTGCCTAAAAATATCTGGATGGAAACTTTACTAGGAAACCCAAAAAGCAACATGAAAACAGCTTAACAAAGGTGGTCAAGTTTACTTGCTGCATTTAAACAAGTGACATTGAATATTAAAAAAATTTTCTCTTGCTACCGAAGGCCCTTCATAATTTAGCCTAATCTGGCCCTGATGTGTCTGATCTACTCTACCCTTCATGTACTGTACCCCAAATAAATATCATTATCTTTCCATGTCTTTCTCCTCTCCCTGTAAAATTCTATTCTTCAAGAAACCCAGAATGCACATGCCATCTCCTGTAAATTCCCTCCATCCCTATAACTACACTTGCTATGGGTTCAATGAGTGATTTCTTCTGCTGAACTAGAGTGAAGGATCAAGTCCCATTCATCTTTTTTAACAGCAGTTCTTAAGATGGCTCCTGATACAAAGATGATGATAAGTGTTTTTTAAAAGAAAAAAAATTGGCATTTCTCTTTTTCTCCTAATCTATTTTTCATTTAACCATTCTGTCCTCTAATGCAGGAGAGCAAGGTAAAGTGTCTATGAGCAAGGGCTTTGGAGAAAGAAGCAAATTCATAATCCCCAACTGGAATTACTAGCTTTGAGGCATTTAATAAAATATTTAATTTTTCTAAGCTTCAATTTCTTTAACTATAAAATAGGGAGAATAAAGCTATTGCTTTATCATATAAGCTGTGAAGCTAAAATCAGATAATGGATGCAAAGTGCTTAGCAGAGTACCTAGAACAAATAAAATGAATTGTAATGAATAGCAGTTATTATTAACATCTAATTTATTTTAGGAGGAAAGGAAAAAAGAAAACTTAAAAATGCAGGAGGACTAGGCAACTCTAAAGTACCATGGGCTGGAGTCGACAGATTACCTGGCAAAAACTCTGTCATTGAAGGTGCTGGCAGGCCCACTTCTCAGGCTGTCCCAGTTGGCCACCATTTCTTTCACCCACTCCACCCAGGTGTACAGACGGAGGATCCCTGCATCGGCCATGGCTTCCACGAAGTTAGCATCTTCAACAGTGTCACCAGCATCAGCCAAAGCCAAACGCATTCCTGGAGGAGGAGGAGGAGGAGGAGGAGGACAAAGAAGCAGAAGCAGAAGAAGAGGGTGATCAAGTGATGATTTTAAAATGTGGTTAGTGACTATCAACGATGTGTCCAACCAGGTATACTGCAAAACCTACATCAAAATTAAGAAATAGCAGATGCTTTACAGGACTGCCATGAATCAACAACAAAAATAAGAGCCACCAAAAGTAGGATCCACAGAGTTGTTCAAATCTGGGAATCACCTATGTATTGATTTGCATACACTTAGCATCAAAATGTGTTTCTTCCAGGCAACTGGTTGAGTTAATGAGATAAAGTGGTCCTGAATGAAGGAGAGTAAGAAAATGATAAACTGGAAATACAGATCCCTATCAACATCTCAGCCTCATTTAGAGGCAGCAAAATATTTTAATGCATGAAAGAACACACTGGTGCCTTACATATACAAAAATATATTTAATTTCTTCTTTCTAAAAGCAGGTACTGCTAAGTTTTCTAATAAAATTGTACTTTTGAAACCAAAATCTTCCATTCTAAAATACTGAAAAAAAAAAAAAAACCTAATTAAATTACAAGACACCCTTACAAAGGGACACTATATTAGGGCAAAGGAGTGTGGAAAACTCTTTACATTTCAATATGGAGTGATCTCAAATATGAACTGTTAAGTGATAAAGGAAAAGTTCAGAAGAGTGTATTGCTTTCTACCATCTGCGCCTAAAGGAGGGAGATGAGAATATGTAACATTAAGTTATGGATGGATTAAATATGCTTTATAATACGCAAGAAGCTCAAAACATTTCATATGTTTTTACTTGAAATAATTTTATACTTAAAGAAAAGGTCCAGAGACAGCAAGAAAATAGACATAAATGATTTAACAATCTTCTCTAATGTTAACAAGTTACATAACCAGAAACTAACATTAGTACAATACTATTAACTAAACTATAGACCTTATTCAAATTTTACCAGTTTCTCTTCTAATTCCTATTTCTGTTGCAGGATCCAATCCAGAAAACTACATTACATTTAATCATTTTATCTTCTTGGTCTCCTCAAATCTGTGACAGTTCCTCAGTCTTTGTCTTTCATGACCTTGATATTTTTGAGGAGTACTAGTCAGAATTTCTCCAAACTTGGTTTGTCTCATGTTTTCTCATGATTAGACTGAGCCTATGAACCTCCAGCAAGAATATCACTAAAGTGATGCTGTGTGTCCTCTCAGGACATCACTATCAGGGAGGTGCATGACATCGATAGGACTTAATACTAGTGTTGCAAGCTTTCGTCACTTAGGTAGTCTGTCAAGTTTTCTCAACTGTGAACAGTTTTTCTTTTTGTGATTAAAAAAAAATCTTGGCAGAAATACTCTGAGAATATACAAACATCTTGTTTCTTCCAGAAACATACACCCATTGATTTTGGCAACCATTGGCAGATCTCGCCTGTAACAATTATTTGTGATTTCTGCCTAATGGTGATTTTGTATTTCAGTCAATCTTCATACATTTATTAATATGAATTCTTCTGAAAGGAAAAGCTGTCCCTACACCCCCACTTATTCATTTTTTCAACTATTATTTAGATCAGTATGAACTCACAAATATTCAACCTATTCACTGGGTTACAATCCAACACTACCATTTATTCCTTAAATTGTTCTAGCTTGGATAATTGAGAGCTCCTTCCAGTTAGCTCCTGTACTTTCTTTTTTTTTTAAATCACTGAGTGCTCATCATAATAAGTACATTCCTTAATCCACATCATCTATTTTGCCCATCCCCTCACCCACTCCCCTCTGGTAACCATCAGTTTGTTCTCTATCGTTAAGAGTCTCTTATGTCTTCTTTTCCCCTCTCATTTTCCACAGCCCCCTCCCCGGTCATACAGTCATCTGTTTTGTTTCTTAAATTCCACATGAATAAAATCATATGGTAATTCGTCTTTCTCAGACTTACTTCACTTAGTATTAAACTCTCTAGCTTTATCCACGTGGTTGCAAATGGCAAGATTTCATTATTTTATGGCTGAAAAATATTCCAGTGTGCATGTGTGTATACATACATCTTAATCCATTCATCAATCAATGGACACCTGGACTGCTACCATATCTTGGCTATTATAAACAATGCTGCTATAAATATAGGGATGCATGTATCCCTTCGAATTTAGTGTTTTTATGTTTTTTGGGTAAATACCCAGTAATGTGATTACTGGATCATATGGTAGTTCGATTTTTAATTTTTGAGGACCCTCCATACTGTTTTCCACAGTGGTTGCACCACTTTCCATTCCCAACAACAGTGTACAAGGGTTTCTTTTTCTCCACATCCTCACCAACACCTGTTGTTCCTTGTGTTTTCGATTTTAGCCATTCTGACAGGTGTAGATGATATCTCATTGTTTTGATTTGCATTTCCCTGATGATGAGTGATGGTGAGCATCTCTTCATGTGTATGTTGGCCATCTGGATGTTTTCTTTGAAGCAATGTCTGTTCATATTTTTTGCCCATTTTCTAATTGGATTATTTGTTTCCTGGTGTTGAGTTCTACAGGTTCTTTATGTATTTCGGATATTAACCCTTTATTAGGTATGACTAGCAAATATCTTGTCCCATTCTGTAGGTTACCATTTAGTTTTCTGGATTGTTTCCTTCTTTGTGCAGAAGCTTTTTATTTTTATTTTGATGTAGTCTCAATAGTTTATTTTTGTTTCTCTTGCTTTGGGGAATCTATCTAGAAAAAATTTGTTATGGCCAATGTCAGAGAAATTACTGCCTATGCTCTTTTCTAAGATTTTTATGATTCAAGATCTCACATTTAGGTCTTTAGTCCACTTTGAATTTATTTTTGTGTCTGATGTAAGAAAGTGGTCCAGTTTTATTCTTTTGCATGCTGCTATTCAATTTTCCAAACACCATTTGTTTAAGAGGCTATCTTTTTCTCACTGGATAGTCTTTCTTGCCTTGTAGGAAAAAAAAAATTTTTTTTAAGATTTTTATTTATTTATTTATTTGACAGATCACAAGTAGGCAGAGAGGCAGGCAGAGAGAGAGGAGGAAGCAGGCTCCCTGCTGAGCAGAGAGGCCGATGCGGGGCTTGATCCCAGGACCCTGAGATCATGACCTGAGCCGAAGGCAGAGGCTTTAACCCACTGAGCCACCCAGGCGCCCTGCCTTGTAGAAAATTAAATGACCATATAATGTTGCATTCATTTCTGGGTTTTCTATTCTTTCCATCGATCTATATACTTATTTTTGTGCCAGTACCATGATCTTTTGATTACTCTGTAAGCTCTGTAATAGAACTTGAAGTCCACAATTGTGATGCCTCCACCTTTGCTTCTTTCAAGGTTGTTTTGGCTACTGGGGGGTCTCTTGTGGCTCTATGGAAATTTTAGGATTGCTTGTTCTAGCTCTGTGAAAAACGCTGTTGGTGTTTTGATAGGCAATGCACTAAATGTGTAGATTTCCAATCTATGAGCATGGAATATCTTTCCATTTCCTTCTGCGATCTTCAATTTCCTTCATCCATGTTTTATAGTTCTCAGAGTACGTGTCTCCTACTTGTTTGGTTAGGTTTATTCCTAGGTATCTTATTATTTTGGGTGCAATTGTAAATGAGATTGTTTTCTTAACTTCTCTTTCCGCTGGTTCATTACTGGTATACAGAAACACAACAGACTTCTGTACATATATTTTGTATCCTGAGATTTTACTCTGTGTATCAGTTCTACCAGTTTCTTGGTGGAGTCTTTCAGGTTGTCTACATGCAGTACCAAGTCATCTACAAGTTGTGTGACTGCTGTGCCTAGGACTTCCAGTACTCTATTGAATGAAAGTGGTGAGAGTGGACATCCTTGTATAATTTTTTCTTTTTTTTTTTTTTTTGATTTATTTTATTTATTTATTTGACAGACAGAGATCAGAAGTTGGCGAGAGGCAGGCAGAGAGAGAGGAGGAAGCAGGCTTCCCACAGAGCAGAGAGCCCGATGAGGGGCTTGATCCCAGGACCCCGGGATCATGACCCGAGCTGAAGGCAGCGGCTTAATCCACTGAGCCACCCAGGCACCCCCTTGTATAATTTCTGACCTTACAGGGAAGCAGGCTTACTGCTTCTCACCATGAAGAATGATGACAGCTGTGGATTTTTAATTTAAGACCTTTATTATGTGGAGGTATGTTCCCTCTAAACCTTGTTCAAAGTTTTTTTCATGAATGGATGTTATACTTTTTTTCAAATGCTTTTTCTGCATTTACTGAAACAATCATATGGTTCTTACCCTTTCTCTTACTGATACATCACGTTGATTGATTTGTAAATAAAAACCCAGGAATAAACCCCACTTGACCATGGTGAATGTTTTTTGTTTTGTTTTCTTTTTACTATATTGTTGGAATCAGTTCGCTAATATTTTGTTGAGGACTTTTGCATCTATATTCACCAAGAGATACTGGCCTTTCGCTCTCTTTTTTGTGGTGTTTTTATCTGGTTTTGGTATCAGACTAACGTTGGCCTTATAGAATAAATTTGGAAGATGTTCTGCCTTCTCTATTTTTCAGAACAGTGTAAGAAGAATAGGTATTAACTCTTCTTTAAATGTTTGGTAGAGGGGCGCCTGGCTGGCTGAGCCAGTGGAGCCTGTGCCTCTTGATCTCAGGATTCTGAGTTTGAGCTCCACACTGGGTACAGAGATCACTTAAAAATAAAATCAATCAGTCAGTCAATCAATCAATATTTGGTAGAATTCACCCATGAAGACATCTGGTTCTGGACTTAATGCTTGTTGGGAGTTTTTTGATTACTGAATTCAATTTCTTTGCTGGTAATCAGTCTATTCAAATATTCTATTTGTTCCTGTTTCAGTTTGGGGGGTTATAGGTTTGTAGGAATTTATCCATTTCTTTTAGGTTATCCAATTTGTTGGCATACAGTTTTTCATAATATTCTAATTGTTTCTGGTGTTTGTTCTTATTTTTCCTCTTTCATTTGTGATTTTACTTGGGCCTTTTCTCTTTTTTTGGTGAGTCTGACAGAGGTTCATCAATTTTATTGATATTTTTCTCAAAGAACCAGCTCCTAATTTCATTATCTGTTCTACTGGGGTTTTTTTGTTTTTTTTTTTTTTAGTTTCTATATCATTAATTTCTATTCTAATATTTATTTTTTCCTTTCTTTTGCTGGTTTTAGGTTTTGTTTGTTATTCTTTTTCTAGCTCCTTTAGGTGTAAGGTCAATTTGGTTATGGGAGATTTTTCTCACTGCTTTTTTCTTTTTAAGATTTTATTTATTTATTTGACAGAGAGATACAGAGAGAGAGAACAAGTATATAGAACAGCAGGCAGAGAGAGTGGAAGAAGCAGGCTCTCTGCTGAGCAGGGAGCCCAACATGGGGCTCGATCCCAGGGCCCTCGGATCATGATCTGAGCTGAAGGCAGCCACTTTAACTGGCTGAGCCACCCAGGCGCTCCAGATTTTTCTTGCTTCTTCTTTTTTTTTTTTTTAAAGATTTTATTTATTTATTTGACAGAGATAGATCACAATAGGTAGAGAGGCAGGCAGAGTGAGAAGGGGGAAGCTGGCTTACCGCTAAGCAGAGAGCCCGATGTGGGGCACGATCCCAGGACCCCAGGATCATGACCTGAGCTGAAAGCAGAGGCTTTAACACACTGAGCCACCTAGGCACCCCTTTTTCTTGCTTCTTGAGGTAGGCCTGTATTGCTATAAATTTCCTGCTTAGAACCACTTTTGCTGTGTCCCAAAAGTTCTGAACCATTTTTTTCATGTACTTTTTAACTTTTTTTTAAAATATTTTATTTATTTATTTGACAGAGAAAGGGATCACAAATAGGCTGAGAAGCGGGCAGAGACAGAGATGGAAACAAGCTTCCTCCTGAGCAGAGAGCCCGATGCAGGGCTCGATCCCAGGACCCTGAGATCATGACCTGAGCTGAAAGGCAGAGGCTTAACCCACTGAGCCACCCAGGCACCCCTCCATGTACTTTTTTATTTCTTCTATTTCCTGGTTGACACATTTCACTGTTTAGTAGAATGTTATTTAACCTCCATGTATTTGTGGTCTTTCCAGATTTTTCTTGTAATTGACTTGTAGTTTCATAGCATTGTGGTCAGAAAAAATGCATGGTATGAATCTGATCTTTTTTTTAAAATAAGATTTATTTATTTATTTATTTGACAGAGAGACACAGCGAAAGAGGGAAATGAGCAGGGGGAATGAGAGAGGAAGCCTGATGTGGGGCTTGACCCCAGGAATCTGGGATCATGACCTGAGCCAAAGGCAAACACTTAAAGGACTGAGCCACCCAGGTGCCCCAACTTCGATATTTTTAAATTTGTGGAGGCTTTCTTTGTGGCGTAATATGTGATCTACTCTGGAGAATATTCCATGTATACTTGAAAAGAATGTGTATTGTGCTGCTTTAGAACAGAAATGTTCTGAATATATCTATTAAATCCAACTGTTCCAGCGTGTCATTCAAAGCCATTGTTTCCTTGTTGATCTGTTTAGATGATCTGTCCATTATATAAGTGGGTGTGAAAGTCCTCTACTATTACAGCATATTATCAATCAGTTCCTTTATGTTTGTTACTAGCTGTTTTATGTATTTGGTGCACAAATATTTACAATTCTTACATTTTCTTGTTGGACTGACCCCTTTATTATATTACTATATGGTTTCCTTCTTAACTCTTGTTACAGTTTTTGTTTTAAAATCTATTTTGTCCGGGGGGGTGCCTGGGTGGCTCAGTGGGTTAAGGCCTCTGCTTTCTGCTCAGGTCATGATCCCAGGTAATAGGATCGAGTCTGGCATCAGGCTCTCTGCTCAGCAGGGAGCCTGCTTCCTCCTCTCTCTCTGCCACCTCTCCACCTACTTGTGATCTCTGTCAAATAAATAAATGGAATCTTTAAAAAAAAAAAAAACTATTAAAAAATAATAAAGTCTATTTTGTCCGATATAAGAATTGCTACTCTGGCTTTCCTCTGACATCCATTTGCATGACATATGTTTCTCCATCCTCTCACTTTCAATCTGCAGGTGTTAGGTCTAAAATGAGTCTCTTGTAAGAGCAACTGGCTGGCTCTGCTGGTAGAGAATGAAACTCTTGATCTCAGGGCTGTGAGTTCAAGCCCTATGCCATTCTTATTTAAAAATACAAATATTGGGCGCCTGGGTGGCTCAGTGGGTTAAGCTGCTGCCTTCGGCTCAGGGTCCTGGGATCAAGCCCCACATCAGGCTCTGTTCGGCAGGGAGCCTGCTTCCCCCACCTCTCTCTGCCTGCCTCTCTGCCTTCTTGTGATCTCTGTCTGTCAAATAAATAAATAAAATCTTTAAAATAAAATACAAATGTTATTAACGTTTGATGGAGCCATGGAGTTTTCTAAGTCTATTCTCATTTTGCATAATTCTTTTTTTCTCTTTTGTTCAGTTTAATTACTTTCCATTACTCTGTCTTCTAGGCCATTAATTCATTTTTCTGCTTCTTCCAACCTGCTGTTCATTCCATCAAGCACCTTTCTCATTTTGTCTATTGAGCCCTTTTTCTCTGTTATGTTATTCCTTATGTGTTAACGGTCTCGGGAAGATCCTCCACTCTTTTCTCAAGTACAGTGAGTATCCTTATGACCACTGCTTCAAATTCTCTATCATGCATGTGACTTACATCTGTTTCACTTAGATCTCCAGCCGTGGCTTTGTCCTGTTCTTTCATTTGGGACAAGTTTCTCTGTCTTCTCATGTTGTCTAAATCTCTGTGCCTATGTTAGGAAAGTCAGCTATGTTTCCTGTTCTTGAGGGTGATGGCTTTATCATAAGGAGGATCTGTAGTGCCCTACTGTGTAGTATCCCATTCCCCAGGGCCTGGCACTCCTAGGACGGTCTCCAATGTGCTACATATGCTGTTTTCTCCCGGCCACTTTATCCTTCAGACCAGTGATTTGCAAAGACTCTCTTTGCTTGTTGTAAGCAATTTGGTCCCTGGCCTGAAAGTGGTGGCATTTTAACTAGGTGTGCTCGGGCCTGCTTGTGAAATGAGATATGTCACTGCCAGAACCAAGGCCACATCAAACTCTTGGGTTGAGAATCACAGTGTGGGCAAGGGTTTGAGCTGGTCTTCTGGGGAAGGGAGCCCACCAAGCTGGGACTGAGGCAAGCACGACTGGGAGGAGTGGTTTTACCAGAGCATGGAGGGGTGGGACTTGGTGTAAGCAAGTTAGATGGCAAGTGTTAGCACTGTGCTGCTTCCAGCAGGGGGCCCTACGCATATGCTAAGGGGTTGGGAAGGGAAATGGCGCCTGCCAATTCCTTTGTTCCGAGAGGGGTCTCTCAATGAACACAGCCTCTCTGTGACATGCTCTAAGATGAGCAACTAACCTCCCTACTGTGTGCTCCAGGCACTCTTCAGATCATTTTCCATGCTGTATGTCTACACCATGTTTGCCAGCCTTCTCTCCAAGAGCAGCCCCAATGTCCTTCAAGCTCTCCTAGAACCAAACACAGTGACCTTTAAAACTTGAGGCTTTAAGCGCCACTGGTTTCAAGAACTCATGAAATTCAGGCCCTCTCAATTTCCAAGCCAATTGCTATGGGGATTTGTTTTCTCCATGCACTCCCTTGTGAACTAATTTGTCATATGCCCTTTTTTGCGATGGCTCCTACCTCCACACCTGCCCCCCCACCCTCACCCCTGCACGGTTCAGTGGCCATGACCTGTTTCTTTCTCAAACCATACCTCGGCATTTCCTACCTTCTTCAGTATAGCCTCTTCTCTGTCTTCAGTTGTGGAGTTTGTTCTGCTAGCCTTCAGAAAGATTTCTGGGTTCTTTAGGATGATTTGATAGTGCCACGATCTTCTGTCTTAAATAAATCTGTGTCCTTGTAAATGTCCTCATCCTTACTGAAACACTTCCTTATTTTCTGGCACCTTAAGATGTTTCGTGCTCATCTTGTATTTTTCCTACTCCAGCCCGCCAATCAATCACTTCTCTCAGGCACCTGAGTTCCATTTATTGGAGACCAAGATCTAAATGCCAGGTGTGTCCCTGTTACTAGTGTGTCACTGCTCATAAGCCGCCTCGGCAGACATGGCTAGGGATATGTACGCATGTATACTAACCAACCACACATATCTATATTTATTTTTACATCACTCTGTCTATATATAAAATTAAAACCTTTGGAAATTGCCAATTCCAATCCAACACCATAGGGTACAGTCTAGCATTCCCCCTTTATTATCTGTATCTTTTTAACAGTGAGCTCTCATCTACAATAGATTTATTTGTTCAATCCCAGTAAAAACATAAAATTAGCTTCAGAATTGCTAACCTACACCTCATGTAAGAAACAGTTCTACTAATTACAGTATTTGTGTGTAGTTCTTTTTGGCTTACAGCTTCCAGTCAAAACACTGTTTTTAAGGTTAGTTAGGTTAGTTCTTTCCCAATCCCTTCAGCATGGCCTCAAACTGTGCTAGCCAGGATCAGTAAATAACATGCCATAAGGACCAAAACAATCAAGGGTTCCTACAGGTCAGACAGTGCATCTCCTCCCTTGAAAAAGTAATGATGAAATGGAATAGTACTACGGCCAAGGAGAAAATATTTCTTGAAAAAAAGAATGCTCCAGATTCAAGTCACCTATATGTATATCATGTATGAAGGAAATACTTTGCAAAAGCTTCATAATCAACATCTTTACAAACCAACTCTTTAGCCTTATAAGTAGTAAGAAATTAGAAACAAGCAAGATAGCAATTACAGTGAGTTTCTTTTTTAAAAAGACTCTAATAATGTTAGCTTGAATGTGTTCCTAAACAGATCACATTGGCAATTCTTACGTTGCTTATACACAAAGAAAACATGAGTATTTTAAAGTACTGGAAAAAGCAAAAGAAAAGTGCAATAAAACTGAAATAGTAATTTTAATTTGCCTTCTATAATCTGGAAAGAATCAGACCCTATATATGAGCATTTATAAAAAAGTATACTCACCATCGGCTGAAAATTTGTCGATTGCTTGGGTCAAAGTAAGGAAGTTGCCTGTGGACTTGGACATCTGAAATAGAAAGTCAATAATCAGGTATTATTAAGAATATATATAAATAAAATAAACCAAATCAGATAAATCAAAGTAAGTAGGTTAGCCACAATCAGATAAAGACCAAAAAAAAAAAAAATTAGAGAGAAAAAGGAAAAGATATCTTGCACTAATTTTACAGAGCTGGGCACTGAAATCCAGTTAACATAGTGACTTGTCTGGGTCACTCAGCTAGGCAGGGACAGAGCTAGGACAGGGTCTCCAGTCTGGTATTAAATGCACTACTCTTTCCAGCAGATTATACTGCCCCCTAGGAATCTGTTTAGACATGTATAATGATTCCACTGTATCTCTGGAACATTTCAGGGGTCGTAAAGAAGAGCTTTAGAGCAATTAGAATCATTCAGAAACAAATGGACTGGCATATGATGTCAGAGTTAGGTGTTTTAGGGAACTTCAACTAGTGTCATTTAAAACAAGTGGTTGTTTCCAGTCGTGCTCTACCTGAGGGCACCACATTTAAGGACACACTGTGCACAGCCTGCCAATGTTTACTATTTAAGAATTTGTTGTCTTTGGGGTATCTGGTGGCCCAGGCAGTTAAGTATCTGCCTTCAGGTCAGGTCATGATCCCAGAGACCTGGGATTAAGTCCCACATGGGGCTCCCTATCTCCCTCTGCCTTTCTCCTTGCTTGTGCTCTCTTGCTCCCTCTAGCTCTCTCTCTGGGCATCGATCTCTCAAATAAAATCTTAAGGAAAAAAAAAAAAAGCATTTGTTGTCTTTAACAGAACTTTGCTGATACCAAAGAGAGGTTATAATCTAGTCTTCTACCACCCCACAATGAAGTATCTAGTTCTAATAAAAACAGTACAATGTATAGTATGACAACTTTGAGACCAAAGAAAATATCACATTATAACACAATTTATATTTATACACATATATACATACATGTAAATACATATATAGTTCCACTTCGCCTTACAAAGTAAAAAATGAATTTGATAATCAAAAGTCCTTGTGGATCTAACACACATCTAATCGAAGAGCTGTTTTTCAGTCTAATACAGAGATTATTTTAAATGAACTTCTATATTCCCTTTCAATATTAGGGCACAAGTTAAAAATGATGTTTCATTTTGCAATTCATACCACTTGCTATTTGTTTAAATCGACACCTATTTTCATTATGACAGACATTTATAGCAAAGAATACTCTTTTTCAATTAATATTCCAACAGTTGTAGCAAAATGCACTAATTGTAACAAAATCAACTTGCTACAAATATTCTCACTAAGAAATAAATAACATGGCAATTTTTAGTTTATGTGAGGAGGGGTACCCTTTTCAATGTACACAAAAGCATCACAGGGGCAAGCAAGGGCTTTGTCACGGGGTTTGAAGACACTGATTAATGAGATAAAGTCTTATATAGCCTATAAAAAAATCATATATATTAGTAGTTTTAACAACAGCAGAAGCAGTAGTAGTATAGAGAGAGATATGTTATAATGCCTGGAAGAAGCATTAAATAACAGTTAAGAATCCTACAAATTCCAAAATTCTATTATTTTAATTCAGTGGCTGATCACAGTAGAAAACAAATCCCACCAAGTATTTTCTCAACCTAATGAGAAATTTATTCTAGGGTCACAACGTAGGGTTTTTATATTTCTTTTTTTTCTTTTTTAAAGATTTTATTTATTTATTTGACACACAGAGAGAGATCACAAGCAGGCAGAGAGACAGGGGAAGCAGGCTCCCCGCTGAGCAGAGAGCCCTACACGGGACTCGATCACAGGATCCTGAGATCATGACCTGAGCCGAAGGCAGAGGCCTAACCCACTGAGCCACCGAGAGCCCGGATTTTTATATTTCTTATATCTCCCTCTGTCTCCTCCAGTCACGAATTGTATCACCTTCTACCATTCTAACTACAAATGTTAAAATAGATAAGTTTTCCCAGTTCCTGCCCTCCGTTAATACTATTTACTCCACTTACTCCCTAATTTATGCTGGTAGTCCTAAACATTTTAAATGGAAGATTAACACTGATTTTTACACTCTCTATTTCTTTAAAATGTACAACTTCCTACATCTGCAAAGTTCTTGGCATAATTTTAAATTTTCTTACCTTCTCAGAGTTGAGGAGGAGATGTCCATTTGCTCTCACAGCAGTGGGCCATTTGTCACTTTAGAGGTAAATGTTTAAAGACAGAAAATAAAACTTTAAGGTTCGAGTCTAAGCTTAAGAAGTTGAGGTAAATGCTGAAAGCTTTACAACAGTTTGCTAAGACAAATGTACAAATGTACTGAGTCCTGCTCTTAATAGGAAACAAATGAAAATAAGAAGTGCCCATTAATAAAGGACTGGTTACATAAACTATGGTACAGGCATACACTGAAATACTATGTAATAGGTATTTTAAAAATATAGGAAAGGGCTAGATATGTGGATATAAATAAATCTTAGAAGCATATAATCACATGGGGGATAAAAGTGTCCACAGTGTGGTATCTCTGCATAATTAAAAAATAAATAAACATGGGGTGCCTGGATAGCTCAGTCCAAAAAGCAAGTGACTCTTGGTCTTTGGATTTTGAGTTCAAGGCCCACACTGAGTGTAGAGACTCCTTAAATAAATAAATAATCTGATGCTAGTTTATTCATAAACATGTCATCCAGAAGAAATCATAAGAAAGCAGTGGGAGGGATTACCTATGGGAAGCAGAGTGATGTGGGGGCAAGGGTAAAAGTTCCCTTTTCTTTTTTTTTTATGAACTCTTTGAATTTTTGAACTATGTAAGTTCCACTCATTCATTCTAGCAATGAGATTATGCAAGGATAGTGGTTGAGAACAAGAGTCCTGGAGACAGGCTATAGGGTTTGCATCCTCACTGTATCATTGCTGAGTAACTCAGGGTGAATTATTTGAACTCTCTAGGTCTCAATAACGTTCCTTGTCTATAAAACGAGGATATTATAGAACGTCCTGGAAAAGTTGTAATGAAAATGAAATGAGTTGTTATAAGTGATTAGGACAGTGCCGGGTGTTACTGATAATTATTACTTACAAGCACTTGACATTATTACTTACCTATAATTTATAAAATCTAATACATGTTCAAAAACTTGATGCAAAGGGATGAACACTCAACTATGTTCCCAAAAAATACTTCTGAGATATCCAATTTCTCCAAAAATACATTTTAAACAGTAACAACAAAATAATTGGGTAACATAAGATTTATTTTATTCCTCTACTTCAAAATCTTCCTCTTATTCTTGAGAAAGAAAATGCAATCTCATTCTAAATATAGGAAGTCACATGAGATTGTTCTGGTGATATGAAATAAAATTTAAACAGAGGGAGGTGTTTGTTTCCTCGGCTACCTTGAGAGACTAAATGAAAGGCACAGAGACATATTTGGATCAAGAGGAAAGATGATAGAAGTATTACTTTTGAGCATACAGGATTAAAAATGACACTTAGATTCAGACTCTACTCAAAATACCACTACCAGGGGCACCTGGGTGGCTCAGTCAATTAAGCATCTGACTCTTGGTTTTGGCTCAGGTCATAATCTCAGGATCATTGGACTGAACCTTGTGTCAGTCTCTGTGCTAAGTGTGGAGCCTGTTGAACATTCTCTCTCTTTCTCTCCCTCTGCCCCTCCCCTCCACACGCTCTCTCAAAGGGAAGAAAAAAAAAAAAAAGAACATCACTACCAACTAATGCTGTAAACTTGCAGCTCTCAGCTCTAAAGGGATGTTTCCTTCCAATTCTAACATTCTAGGCTCTGTCTTGAACCACCTTTATTTCTGCATGTAAGAGGGCACAAAACAGGTCAAGTAAAGTACTGAAAGGCTGTCGAGGTACCGGAAATGTGATGTGCTTTGGTGAGCCCAAGGTAAATATGTGGATTTCTGGATATAACAGAGAGGAGAAGGCGTGCTTTCTGCTTCATTTATATGTTCAACAGAAGAAAAAGACGGCAACTGGCAAACCTAACTATGCCTTGCAGAGTAACTTCTTAAATATTTGACATCATAAGACATAAATTTAGTCTGCAGCCTTTTTAGCACTCACCTTTGTTCTGGCCACATAGCCACATGATTATAAAGGTAATATGAAAGATGATTAGGAACAAGATCCTTGCCAGACACTCGGAGATCCACAGGATACCAGAACTCAAATTCCTGCTTTAACTGATCTAATTTCTCCTTTGGAATCTGAGTCTTGGGAAATGGAGCCTCCTTGAAGAAAACATAATCCCAAACCTCCTTGGTCATCTGTTGCGGTCTGTATTAAAAAATAAAACAAACAACAAAATATACAGATTATTTCTTTGAAGAAATCAAAATATTCACTTAATCATTAAATAGGAATCTCTTAATATAGCTACACTAACAAATGATGACAAAAAACTTCAATAAGGGGGCACTTGGGTGGCTCAGCAGGTTAAAGCCTCTGCTTCGGCTCAGGTCATGATCCCAGGGTCCTGGGATTGAGCCCCACATCGGGCTCTCTGCTCCGCAAAGAGCCTGCTTCCTCCTCTCTCTCTGCCTGCCTCTCTGCCTACTTGTGATCTCTGTCAAATAAATAAATAAAATATTTTTTTAAAAAAGACTTCAATTAGAATAAAGAATGGTAACGATAACAGAGGAGCTATTTATTACTTTTTCTCAGTGCAGCAGCAAAAAAACAAAAACATCGTAACAAAACTCTGCTAAAGGAATTCTGATGAAAACTAAATTAAAAAAAAAAAAGAATTTTCAATGCATATATCAAAAGATTATATCTCTTGCTAACAAACTACACTACTTTGCCTCATCCATTTACCCACCTGATGCCCAGCGGAGACTCTGCCTGTCCACGCAAGTTCCCCCCTTGCAGCAGGTGCGCAACTGTGTAAAACGCCATGTAAATAGTGGAATCAGAGAGCGATTCGATCAGCCACTGCTCATCCCAGGGCAGACGGGTACCTGCAAGATAAAAAGAAAAAAAATTAATGCATGAGGAACTCAAGAGACATGTCATCTAGAGAATCCACAGTTTTAAGACATATAGCATTTACAAAGCTCTTTATTTTAAGAAGGTCTTAAATTTGCTTGAATAATTAACAAAATAAACTGGTACATAAAAAACCAAACAGCTGAAGCACTGGAAACTTTCTTAAAAAAAAAAAAAATCCATAAAGCTATCTGGGTTAGAGAGGTCATATTTCTACCACCAGGTAGATGATAGGGCACCACATTCTAGTTTCCCTCACCCTCTAACTGAAACCTCTCACTTCCAATTCAGAAAAAATAATACAAAAGAGGGAGACAAGGTAAAAGTGTAAATTTGCCGTGTAATTGGCAAAGTCATTCAAACAGAAGAATTTGAAGTATGGGTTACCTAAACCGTAAGTTCTCGAGCAAGCATGCTCTTGTAGCCAATCTAAGGTAGCTTCAAAATTCCTCCTGGTCTCCTCACAGAATCTGGAGAGAGTAAAAGATAAAGCGCCATTCTTCACTTTCACTGTCTTCCATGTTTCTCATCTCCTCTCCCTTCCCTCATCACTTTTCCCCTTTCTTTCTTACGTTTCCAGGCCCTTCAAGCACTGAGATGTCTGTTTTTTCCAGTTCTCTTCTCCATAATCCAAGTACCTTGGGAGAGGAAAGATTGATTAAAAAAATAATAATAAAAGTCAAAAGGATAAATTAAAGTGATTGGAGGAAATTTCTTGCTATGAGAGAGACTAACCACTGATCACATAGGGCCACGACACATTCATCTGAGGATCTGGACATAACTTGTTTCTCCGGTTCCATGTAAATAAATGCATCTCCCTACACAAAAGCAAACAAAATTATATCAGGTGTTATGTCAAGTCAATCTCTATTCCTCAGCAATAATAAAAACAACTTCAAAAAAAAAAATGTTATACCAATAACCAAAACCCCTCATTTTCATTATGTCTTCCCTCTTCCCAGCAGAAGTTATCGGCCTTTCTTTCTACACATTTGCTTTTGAAAAGGTGAGCATCTTTGTCAACAGATCATCTTTCCTATAGATTATTAGATTGTTCTTTTTCAGTGGAATGTAAAAGATGTTCAAGAGTTTCTAATTCTATGGTTTGAAGGTCAGATTGCCTATGGAAGCCTTTTATCCTTGTTAGAATAAAAATGTAAAAAAAAATGAAATTAAATGCATGGAACCACTGCTTTAAAAAAAAAGATGCACAAAAATTAAACATGGAAAATACTGCTGCTAAAGATGTATAGTGTCATGAAAAATGCTCACTAGTACACCATGAATTTAATTATTTACCAAATATAAGCACCTCTTAAAATATTATGTTCTCAAACTTTTAAGCCTATTTAAAAAAATAAATCCAACATTATTATTCATAAAATGATTAGTTTTTCTGTGTTTTTAATTTAATTCTTCATACTGTTAAATAGCGAGGACTTTTTAAAGATGATAAATTAAAAACAGACATTTAACTCTACTACCTCTCAAAATTCCAGCAAAATGACAATAAGGAGGGTTTTTCTTTTTTCCAGTGGCATGAATTTACAGATACAAAAGAATAGAAGAAGAAATAATATCAACCAACTTTTGGAAACTAAAAACCAGGATGAATGACAACTGCATCAGCAGGTTGAGGAAAGCTAGCTGAATCATAAGCCAGCACTAGAGAAGGTGAAAAGCAATCCAATTTGCATTGCAGAACCTCCAAAAAACTCAACAATTTGTGGTATAAGATGGTGCTGGAAGTGGAGGCAATATGAGGCTGAAAATAAGGGAACTAACTTAAGTTTTTAAAGAAGAGGTTAGAGCCCCAAACACTCTAATCCCACATATACAGACTTGAAACTGCTCTTCCCTATGCCAGCAGAACAATGAAGGTTTCTTCTCTGGAGAGGAGGAGAGAATGACTCAACCAAAAACAAAGTTGAGGGCACAGGTATCACAGCTGGAATAGATGAACTAACTGGAAAGTCAGTACATTGGGAATTGGTATTGCCCCTAGCAACCTTTTCAACTCCCAGAATGCTCAGTTGGCTCAGACCTTTTAAGCCAGAAACTGGAAGAATCTTTTGGGAGGAATCCAACAAATGCAAGAAGCTCTAATTAACATCAAGGCTAACAAAGGCTTCTCCAAAAGCCAAACAGCCCTTCTATTTTTTTTCCCCAAACAGCCCTTCCAGATCTTCCCCAGTGAAGTCCTACTCACATGCAAAATGCTTCTGATCACCTTTTCATACCCACTCATAAATATCAACAACTTTTCTCAGAGAAATAAGAGATTAAGATTTCACATCCATGAAACAGGAACAGCAACCTCTATAAAAGGATCAATCAGATAGCAAGAATAAGCTCTTATACTGGCCCTGAGTTGGTAATCTCAAAGATGGATAATAGTATATAGGAATTCATCATACTACTCTCCACTTTTTATACATTTGAAATTTTCCATACTAAGAAAAAACATGTTATACATGCTCACAAATAGCAGATTAAAAAAACCCACAGTTAACAAACAAAATCTTAGAGGAAGAAAAAGTTGAGGGACTCTGCCAGAAAGAAAAGGACTTCCAAAATCTAAGAGAACCAATATCTGAACAAAAAGAATTCAGAAAGTGAAAATAAAGAACAGGAAGAGATGAAACAATCAAAGAAAAGGTCAAGAAATTTTCCCAAAATTAAACCACAAAAGTCTCCAAACTGAAGGAATCCACCAAGCACTCAGAAAAGTAATAAAAATTGACTTACACCAAGGTAAGTCATGAAATTTTAGAATACCCAGAAGAAAAAGAAGATTCTACAAGCTTCCAGAGAAGGGAAAAAACAGGTCATTCACAAAAAAATCAGTTATTACCAAAATGATCTTGGACTTCTCAGCAGCATTACTGAAAAAGAACACCTGGGGTAATGCCCATAAAATTTTAAAGCAAAATTATTTTCAATCTAAAGTCCTGTCCCCAAGCAATCAAATATGAAGACAGACTAAAGCTATTTCAGATATGGAAGCTCACAAAAATTTACCTTCCAGGTATGCTTTTTCAGGAAAGCCACTAGAAGCAGAGCTTCACAAAATGAGAAAGTAAATAATAGAGCAGCAGTGATGGGATCAAGAATAGAAGACCTCCAACTTAAAAAAAAAAAATAAAAATCAAAGGAAATTCTTAGTAATAGTGGAGAAATCTCCCAGATGACATTTGTCCACCAAGACAGTAAGCAACTAGTCCTGACTAAAACAGGCAAGGCGGCTCTGGAAGAACTTTCTCTAAGATGGAACCAACAGCGTATTGATGTGTAAAAGTATTATGAGAAGAAATAAACAGGCCAGAGTCTGGGGATGGAGTACTGATCATTATATTTTAAAAGAAGGAAATTAAAAAAAAAAAAAAAAGACAACTACTAATGCCAGGGGAAAACAAAAGCTGGGGAAGAAAAGTTCTCATTGTACACTTCATTGTAGATCAGTGATGCCTCAAAAATGCACACAATGACTACTGCTCTCATGAAAGTTATAATATACCCAGGCTAGGAAGATAGGAGGTAGAAGAGTATATACAAATAGTGAGGTTAGAAAGAAAGACACAAGGTAGAAGGAAGAGTTAAATCTTGATTTTCCATGATAGGAAGTCAATGGCTAATGCCTAAAACTGAAAAACAAAATTAAAAAATGACTGTGCTAGCACTAAGATTAAAGATCTTTAAGAGAGGGGCGCCTGGGTGGCTCAGTGGATTAAGCCGCTGCCTTCGGCTCAGGTCATGATCTCAGTGTCCTGGGATCGAGCCCCGCATCGGGCTCTTTGCTTGGCGGGAGCCTGCTTCTCTCTCTCTGCCTGACTCTCCGCCTGCTTGTGATCTCTCTCTCTGTCAAATAAATAAATAAAATCTTTAAAAAAAAAAAAAAAGATCTTTAAGAGAGACAGAACTTTTTTAAAAAGAAACAACTGAAACAAGGTTGAAAGTAAGCCTGTTCAAAGAAGAGAAATATTTTTTATTTTTTATATTTTTTTTATTTTAATAAGCTTTACAGACCACTGTCACTATGTACTAAGGCCATATACAACTGTCAGAAATCAAAATTTAATTTAAAAATTAAGTAGCTAGGGGGCGCCTGGGTGGCTCAGTGGTTAAGCCCCTGCCTTCAGCTCAGGTCATGATCTCAGGGTCCTGGGATGGAGCCCCACACGGGGCTCTCTGCTCGGTGGGGAGCCTGCTTCCTCCTCTCACTCTCTATGCCTGCCTCTCTGTCTACTTTTGATCTCTGTCAAATAAATAAAAAATCTTAAAAAAAAATTAAGTAGCTAAACAGAAAAAAGACATTTCAAAAAAATTAAGACAGAGGGGGAAGAAAAAGGATGAAGTTAAAAGTAAAGCACTACACAAAGAGAACTGTAACTACCAGTATTTCAAATGGCCGCTGCCAGCAAACATCTTTAAGTTCTCTGTGCTTTGCATGTGCCAACTTTATAGGTCTACATGCCATCAACATTACAGGTGGGATGTTCAAGTTCAACAAATTGCTAAATAAGTCTCCTATTTCCTGCCATGATAAATAAAAATTATTTATCTTTAATAGAGCTCCAGGCTTTATTATAAAACTCAGTACTAATTAACAACATGAAGTCTATTAACTGAAAGGTTTTTTCCTAAAGCAGCCTTCAGAGGATAGCCTATCACATACAGTGTCAATCATGTTTTTCTGAATAGTCTTCTTTACATCTTGGACCTTCTGTCCCTTAAATCCATCCACCAGCATTACCTAAAAGGATGAGAAGTGGGAAAAAAAAAAAAGAGAGAAAATGATTAAAATTTGCTTTGTGTTTCCTCCAAACTTTTCCTAACTAAATTTACTCCATCCACAACCAAGATATTTTTAGTGTGAAATTTATCACACTTATAATCTTAAGTTTTTATTCTGCTATAGCTTAGATAACTAATATTTATAATATACTTGTTTTTCTTTTGGTGTAAGTAGGATAGCTATCAGGAACATGATTAGGAAGGAGTCCTCACTTCTTTCCCACTTCTCAGATTTCCATTTGGAGCTAATTTCAATATGCTCACTCATCTCATTCCTGAAGGCTTTGGGAAAATGAACTGAATACATGCAGCTCAGCCCCATCTAGACTTGTTTCCAACTATGCCTGCTGCCAGCGAGCATTTTCCTTTTCTTGGCCATATGATAAACCTGCCCTTGGGACACCTGGGTGGCTCAGTCGTTAAGCTCCTGCTTTCAGTTCAGGTCATGGTCTCAGGGTCCTGGGATCAAGCCCCACATTGGCTTGATCCTGCTTAGCAGGAAGTCTGCTTCTCCCTCTCACACTCCTCCCTCTTGTGTTCCCTCTCTCACTGTCTCTCTCTCTGTCAAACAAATAAATAAAATCTTAAAAACACACACACACACACAAAAACCAGGCCCTTACGGAAGGCCTGTTTTTCAACTCCGCCTTTTACGTAGTGAGGAAATTTAATTCTAGGACTAAGTATTAGCTTGCCCATTGTTGTCACAGATCTAAGCCACACAATCCCCTTCCAGATGGCATTCTGATCTCCAGCTATGTGACTCCTGTTTCTCTCTGAAATAGTTTCTATCTTAAACGGAAAAGACACAAGTTCTTTTTTTGACTTTCCAACCCTCTAACATGCCAAAATGCTTTTTATCTATTTAATTCATCATTATGAAATTATACTAATTCATCATTACGGTACAGTGGTTAAGAGCACAAATCCCAGGGGCACCTGGGTGGCTAAGTCAGTTGAATGTCTGACTCTTGATTTCAGCTCAAGTCATGATCTCAGGGTTTTAAGACTGAGCCCTGCCTCAGGCCCTGTGCTGTGCATGGAGCTTGCTTAAGATTCAGTCTTTCCCTCTCCCTCTGTTCCTCCGTTGACCCCGTTTGCATACACCCAAGCTCACTCTTTCTCAAATAAATAAATAAGCAAGCAGGCACAAATCCTAGAGCCTAGCTGACCAGTGTGAGTACAAGTTCTGCCACTGGCTACCTATCCGGTTGATTTCAGGTAAATTACTTAATATCGGGGCACCTGGGTGGCTCAGTGGGTTAAAGCCTCTGCCTTCAGCTCAGGTCATGATCCCAGGGTACTGGGATCGAGCCCCGAGTTGGGCTCTCTGCGCCGTAGGGAACCTGCTTCCTCCTTTCTCTCTCTACCTGCCTCTCTGCCTACTTGTGATCTCTGTCTGTCAAATAAATAAATAAAATTTAAAAAAAAAAAAAAGGAATGTGGAGGGACGCCTGGGGGGTTCAGTCATTAAATGTCTGCCTTTGGCTTAGGTCATGATCCCAGGGTTCTGGGATCGATCCCCCTGCTGGGCTCCCTGCTCAGAAGCGTGCTTCTCCTTCTCCCTCTTCCCCTCTCATGCCTGTGCTCTTTTTCCCTCTCATTAAATAAATAAAATCTTTAAATAAATAAATTAAACAATTAAAAAATAAATCTGGAAACGGAAGAACACAGTCTCATATAAATCCCTCTCAAATCAGTATATAGTTGAAACCATATTGAATTTTTCTATTTTTTTCTAAATCACTGAAAAAATTACAGAGCAAAACTTAAAAATTATTACTTACACCATCATAAAACCCTTTCAGATATAACTTCTCCTTTGCTTCTGCAAGTTTTTCTCGGTCATTCTGGCTTTGAACTTTCAAAGCATCACAAATGGTTACAGCAGAAAGATTTCCAAAACCTGGAATTTCAATGATTGGCACCTGCAAAGAACAGCATGTCAGGAACTTATTCACACTGAATGAACACAAAAACAGCCCCATGGGGCATAATCCTTTTGCCTTTACGGTCTAATGAAGTCATTTCAGATTTTATATATCATTACAGAAGCACCACACATCAGGTAATCACAGTGACTAACACCCAGATGTGAATTTGTCCTCCTACTCTCCTCCACAGGAACTACCCAAATTCTCTGCACCAAGCCCCAAATTGTCCTTCCTGCACTACCGAACATACCTTCTCCAGCTCACAACCCTACACTGGCATATAATTAACTAAATAATAAATTCTGAAACTAGGAAAATGATGTAAACAACTAAATCTAAGGATGGTCTTATTGCTAGTTTATGATGTCTTCCAGATTCTTCATGAAAGTTATTTGCTAGTGATTAAAATGTTTTTGTTCTCCAGGCATTAATATGAAAACATAGCCATTCATGACCAATATGGCAAAAATTTTGTCTTTAGAAGCTTGAAAATTGGCCAAACTAGCAAAATAAGTGATTAGAAAATTGGTGATGCTAAGAAAGTCATTTATTCCAGAATTACAGGTGCTAGGTGCTAAGAAAATGCTTATGGTTGGTCTTTTTCTCACTCCTAACTGCCACAGCAGATATCAAATTAAAATAAGTAAACTCTTATGCAAACTCCCTCTCATTTTTATATTCACCAACTATAAAATTTTGTTACAAAGAAAATGTTAGCTCTTTTTTCACTGATAAAGAGAGGGGTATAACTATTCTGAATCTTCTATGTACTCACCGGCTCAAATGGCAAGACCATGTCATCTCTAATTCCATACTTTGTTCGTAAGGCCTACAAAAAAATTTGGCAAATAAACACAATGATCAGCACTTTACTGGCAGAATCATTGAAAGAACCAACACCAAAACTTTTTTTAATTATTTGTTCTCCTCTCCATATAGAGAATTTTTAAAATTTTACCAAATATCTCAAGAACAGACCTATGATTTTCAAAAACTCAACTGTATAAGGTAGAATGAATGGCTTAAATGAAAAAATAGTGAATTAAAAGCAAAAATTCACACACATACACACAGACATGAAAATGAGGTTCATACCCTAGGTTGCAATGAAAATGTGAATATCAGAAAACTTTTTTTGAAGTTTTATGAAACCCATCAAAACAGATTAAAGAAGAAAAATCACATGATCCTACCAAGAGATGCAAAAAAAGCTTTCAACAAAATCTAATACCCATTCATGATAAAAACTCCTAATAAACAGGAACAGATGCAGACCTTCTGAACTTCATAAAGACTATCTACAAAAAATCTACAACTCCTATCATACTTAACGATGAGAAACTCAAAGCTTTTCCACTAAGACCAGGTATGAGACAAAGATGTCCCCTCTCGCTGCTTCTTTTCAATATCATTCCGAATGTCCTTGCCAAAAGAAATCAAGAGAAGAAACTCCTGGAACTAATAAACAATTATAGTAAGGTTGCAGGATACACAGTTAATTACACAAAAGTATACTAAGAATGTATTAAGAATGAACAAGTGGAATTCAAAATTAAAAACATAGTATCATTAATATTAGCACCCCCCAAAATTAAATACTTAGGTACAAAAGTAACAATACATACATAAGATCTATGTAAGAAAAACTATGAAACTCTGTGAACAGAATAAAAAAACTGACTAAATGGACAGATACGTCATGTTCACGGACTCGAAGATTCAGTATGGTCAAGATGTCAATTCTTCCCAACTTACCTACAGATTCAACACAATCTCAACCAAAATCCCATCAAGTTATTTTATGAGTATCAACAAACTCATTTCAAAATTTGCAAAAGGCCAAAAATTATCAAATCAATACAGAAGAACTCAGTTGCCTTCTGGCTTCAAGACTTCCTATAAAGTTATAGTAATGAGGGGCGCCTGGGTGGCTCAGTGGGTTAAAGCCTCTGCCTTCGGCTCAGGTCGTGATCTCAGGGTCCTGGGATCGAGCCCCACATCGGGCTCGCTGCTCAACAGGGAGCCTGCTTCCTCCCTCTCTCTCTGCCTGCCTCTCTGCCTACTTATGATGTCTGTCTGTCAAATAAATAAATAAATAAATAAAATCTTTAAAAAAAAAAAAAGTTATAGTAATGAATACAGTGTGGTACTAACAAAAGAAGAGAAAATTGTTCAGTGGAACCAACACAGAGAGGAAAGAAACAGACCCCAAAAATATAAGCAACTGATCTTTGACGAAGGAGCAAAGACAACACAATAATTCAAAGACAATCTTTTCAACAAATGTTACTGAAGAACTGGACATTCACATGCAAAAAAAAAAAAAAGAATCTAGACACAGACCTTACACTGTCATAAAAATTAACTCAAAATGGATCACAGACCTAGATGTAAAACCAAAACTATAAAATTCCTATGAGATAACGTAGGTGAAAACTTAAATGACCACAGGTATGGTAGTGCCTTTTCAGATACATCAAAGACACAATCCATGAAAGAAATAATAAGCTGCACATTATTAAAATCGAAAACTGCTCTGCAAAAGACAGGTTCAGAAATTAAAAGACAAGCTAAATATCAGGAAAAAATATTTACAAAAGACACATCTGATAAAGGACTATTATCCAAAATATACAAAGAATTCTCAAAACTGAATAATAAGAAAACAAACAATCCGGGTTGCCAGGGTGACTCAGCCAGTTAAGCACCTGTCTGCCTTTGGCTCAGGTCTTGATCTCAGAGTTCTGGGAGGGAGCCCCACACCAGGCTCCCTGCTCAGTGGAGAATGTGGTTCTCCCTCACCCTCTGCCCCTCCCACCCCCACTCATGCGTGCACACCCATGTGCGTATTTGCTCTCTTTCAAAGGAATAAATAAAATCTTAAAAAAGATATCTGATTTTTGAATGAAGCAAAGACTGTGACACACCTCAACAAAAGAAGATACATAGCTGGCAAATAAGCATATGAAAAGACCACATCATGTCATCAGGAAAATGCTGATTAAAAGACATAGAGAAACCTCAGATGCACATGAGTAGTTGAAAGAAGCCAATCTGAGAAGGCTACATACTGTATGATTCTAACTATATGACATTCCAGAATAGGTAAAACTGTGGAGATACTGAAAAGATCAGTGATTGCCAAAGGTCGCAGCGGAGAAAGATGAACAGAAAGAAAGAGCACATGGGATTTTTAGGGCAATGAAAATACTCTCTGATATTATAATGATAAATCTGTGTCATTATACAGTTGTCCAAACCCAAAAAATATACACCACCAAGAGTGATCCCTAAGGTAAACTATGGACTTCAGTGTATTATGATGTGTCAATGCAGGTTCATCATGATAATGAATGTACCTCTCTGGTGGAAATTTTGACAATGGAGGAGCCTGTGCATGTGCAGGGGCAGGGAGTAAATGGGAAATCTCTACACCTTCCTCTCAATTTTACTGCAAACCTAAAAGTGCTCTAAAAGTCTTTTAAAACAACTCTATGAAATATTATATTTAAAACAAAGGAAAATACAAAAACATCAAGAAACAAGGCTGAGATAATAGTTCAAAGATACATGATAACTTTTTAGCCTAATTTCATAGTTCAATGGTACTTAATTAGATGATTTAAGAAGAAATAACATAAAACTCAGATACTCACTTGCTTTTTCTTCAGATCTCTAAGGGCAGCGAAATCATCAGGGGAGTCAGAAGGAACACTTGTGACCACACCAGTGCCTTACATAAGAAAGTGTGGAATTAGCTAGTACAACCAGAATGCAATTTCCAAAGTACATCCAGAAAGAAAGAAACTCTTTACCTTTATCTTCCTTGATGGTGAGCATTGGAAGAACATAGATCACCTTATTAGATGCTAAAGGTGCAGAAAGTGATGCACCAAGAATTTCCTATGGAACAAAAAAATCAACATAAAGGTGAAAAAATGTATTTTATCCATTAAAATTTCAAACAGTGTTAATATTTTTAAGCTCTGAGAAGCTAGTATTCAAAAATAAATGAAGTAGAACAAAACACATTTTTATACATATTAGACTACAAATCATTATAAATAATTATGATACCCAAATGTGGTGTGGTAAAGTTGTCAGAAAATTAGTACACTAATACATTGTTTGTGACAGTGTATTCCTTGCGGAAAACAATACTAGAACCATAGGAAGAGATACAAAATGTTCACATAACCTGGACCCAGCAATCCAATCCTAGGAATTTACCTCAGAGAAAAAAAATAACTTTTTCTCTTTGAGCCTGCCCAATGTTGTGTTAACTATAACAGCAAACCTAGAGACAGCTACAACTTTAAAAAAGAGAAAAATCATTTAACAAAATGAGATAGCAACAAAATAAAATACTGCATATCCATTTAAAACAATGATTATGAAGACCAATTTAACAAAAAGAATATAACCAGTTTCTCTTTTAAAAAAAAGAAATCCAAAGATTCAACAATACTGAGCCCATACTCTCAGAATGGCAACAAAGAGCTTGCAGCTGCTTGTTGAGCCAAGGAATGCACTGTCTCAGTTTCACACAGTTCCCACCCATCTGCTATATTCATAAGGCAGCTACTTAGAGTCCCATGGATGAAGGCTGAATATCATGACAGTCATAAGGGCTGAAAACTATTTTTTTAATTATACCACAAACTCCAGAATCTGCTTAAGTTTACATGCAAAGAAACTGTGTTAGGAACAGAAAAAAAATCTGTGTTATTCACACAATTCCAAAAAATGTCTCAGACAGAACTCAAACATCAGTAACTAAATAGATGCAGCAGCACTGCTTACACAGAAAAAGACAGGAACCTACTGCAATATCCATTATAGACAGTGGCTAGATAAACTGTGAAAGAGCCAAACGATGGAATACCATGCAACTGTGAAACAGAAGATACAAGGAAGCTCTGTGCTGTTAAGGGAAATACCAAGACATAATTAAGTAAAAAAGAAAGCAAGACGAAGAACGATGTGATGAAGTATACTGCCTTTTGTATACGAAAAAGAGGGCAGGGTGCCCAAGTGTCTCAATTGGTTAAGCATCTGTCTTTTGATTTTGACTCAGATCATAACGTTAGGGTAGTAGGATTGAGCCGGGAGTCAGGCTCTGCACTCAGGCCCCCTGCTTGTGCCCATGCGCTCATTCTCAATCTCAAGTGAATAAGTAAAATCTTTTTAAAAATAAATAAATCAGGGGCACCTGGGTGGCTCAGTGGGTTAAGTCGCTGCCTTCGGCTCAGGTCATGATCTCAGGGTCCTGGGATCGAGTCCCGCATCAGGCTCTCTGCTCAGCAGGGAGCCTGCTTCCCTCTCTCTCTCTCTGCCTGCCTCTCTGCCTACTTGTGATCTCTCTCTGTCAAATAAATAAATAAAATCTTTAAAATAAATAAATAAATAAATAAATCAGGGTGCCTGGGTGGCTCAGTCATTAAGCATCTGCCTTCTGCTCAGGTTGTGATCCCAGGGTCCTGGGATCAAGCCCCACATCGGGCTCCCTGCTCAGTGGGAAGCCTGTTTCTCCCTTTCCCACTTGCCCTGCTTGTGTTCCTTCTCTCACTGAATTTCTCTCTGTCAAATAAATAAATAAAATCTTAATAAATAAATAAATAATAAGAGGAAGAAAGAATATATACATAAGCATTTGCTTGTAGCTATGTGAAATATTTCTGTAAGGATATGTAAAACAGTGATTTTAGTGACTGCCTATGGAAGGGGAAACTGAGTGACCAGTGATGTACTCTCTATTTTGTCTTTTGAATTTTGAGTCCTGCTAATGTGTAACAATTCAGTCCAAAAGTAAGTTGGTTTACAAAATATGCAAGAAATAAAACGTCTATTCAAAAAAGAACTAAGGTAGTACTCTACTCATCTTTTTCTTCTAAAATGTTATTTATTGGGCTGCCTGGGTGGCTCAGTTGGTTAAGCATCTGACTCTTGGGTTTTGGTTCAGGTCATGATCTCAGGGTTATGAGATCGAGCCCCACATTGGGCTGTGCTCAGCCCAGAGTCTGCTTGGATTCTCTCTCCCTCCTTCTCCCTCTGCCTCTCCTGCTCATGATCTCTCTCTTTAATAAATAAATAAAATCTTTAAAAATAAATAAATAAATGTTATTTATTAAGACACCTAAGATCAGCATTTACCAAAGGGAATAAAATATACTCTGAAGAACTGATAAGTAAATAAACTGTAAAGATAAAAGCTACATAATCATCCAGATTTAGTTACTATCAACCAAGATTCTTCAGGAAAAAAATGGCTGCAATTCTACACCAGGAATGCAGGTAGTCTTCTACTGCAGCCATTAAATCGCTTGGAGGAGGACAGTCTGTGTTTTTCAACCAGGTACTTACTGAACGAAACATAAGACTCAAAAATGCTATGGTGTTATGGTCACGCAATGAATACTCCACTGTAGTAAGAAAGAACAAAACCACTCCTACACACAACATGTATGAATCTCAAAGACCTAATTCAAGCAAAAGAAGCCAGACACAAAAGAGTACAGATTATATAAGTCTATCTATGCCATACTTGAATGAAAAGTTCAAGAACAGCAACTAATCTTTGGTCTTAAATCAGAGCAGTTGTTACCTTTGCAGGAGAGGGGTGAGTACTGACTCAGGATGGCCAAGAGTGCACTTTCTAGACTACTAGAACTGTTCTATATCTTGATTTGGGTGGTGCATGCATGAGTGTACGCACATATAAAAATGCACCAAAATACAAAATATAGAATTTACACACTATATTGTATATGTACCTTAATTTAAAAGATTTTTTTCAATATCCTTCCCTCAAGTGTTACGGTTGTAATTTTCCTTTAAGTTTAAGCACTAAATTTAAAAATCTCCTACCCAACTCACCTCTCCCATTAATTCCTTAACAACAGGCACCACCCCATTGTGTTTGGTAAAGCCCTGGTATGACATATTCCTGGCAGCTCTTTGGGTGCAGATGAATATATCACCATTCACCGTCTCAAACCCAATGTACTTCATGTCAGGTCGAACCCAACAGTTGGTCTGTCCAAACATGGTCTCAGGTCTGAGAGTAGCAGCGACCAAGAAAATATTTTTCCCTTTCAGGCCACTAAGGAGAAAAAAATATATGTTTATGCAAAAAAATGTTGTAGATTCTATCACATTTATCTGTAATTTCAAAAAGAGCAATAACTGTTTGGTAACCTACCTTAATTTGGATGGGTATGGATCAAGCACTTTTAACTTGATTAAAGTATATTCCTGAGGTCCCACACCCTAAACAAATAAACAAAACAAAAATTTAAGAGGAAAAAAAGACTTGGATTAAACCCACTAATCTACATGAGAGATCTGAGTCAATTTTTTTTAGATGGATTCTCACATTGTTAGAATAATTCTTTCTGGGGCGCCTGGGTGGCTCAGTGGGTTAGGCCTCTGCCTTCGGCTCAGGTCATGATCCCAGGGTCCTGGGATCGAGCCCCGCGTCGGGCTCTCTGCTCAGCAGCAGGGGGCCTGCTTCACCCCCTCCCCTCTCTCTGCCTGCCTGTCTGCCTACTTGTGATCTCTGTCTGTCAAATAAATCAATAAAATCTTTAAAAAAAGAAAAAAAAGAATAATTCTTTCTTCCAATGCGGAAACTGCCAGTGGGGAGATAACTATATTCACACAGAAGTCTAATGTGGGGGCGTCTGGGTGATTCAGATCATTAAGCGTCTGCCTTCGGCTCAGGTCATAACCTCCGGATCCTGGGATTAAGCCCATCAGTAGGGCTCCCGGCTCAGTGTAAGTCTGCTTGTCCCTGTGCCTCTCCCCGCTGCTCGCTCTCTCTCAAATGAATAAATAAATCTTGAAAATATAATAAAAAATAAATAAAGGTCTAATGTGAAAGAAGTAACTTGAAAGAGATGCCTGGGTGCCTCAGTCAGTTAAGCAACTACCTTCAGCTCAGGTCACGATCCCTCTGCTTCTCCCTCTCACTCTGCACCGCAATCCCCTCCAGCTCATCCTCTTTCTCTCAAATAAATAAAAATCTTTGGGGAAAAAAAGGGACTTGAAAGACCACCTTCCCACCCCACACCAGCTTAGAACCCGTAAAGGAAGCCCAGACACTACTAAGTAAAAACACAACTGGCTAAGAGCTCACTTAAGAATGGAAGACAGGGGAAAAATTTAAAGTAATCACCCAAAATGGTGTTTACCAAAATGGTGTATGTAATCGAACAATCCCAAAGAGCAGGCAGGCATCAAAGAAATACCCTGGACCTGAGGTTCAGATGATGTGCATTCAAAACCTAACCGAGGCTATTACTAATGGCTTCACCCAAAGGAGTCACAATCTCTCTGAGCCTTCATTTCTTCGTCTGTAAAATAACTGTCCTGTGACTCACATGGGATTGTCCTGAGGAACACATAAGACAATGAACAAGAAAATGTTTTGAAAAACTATGACATACTATTGGAATTTAGGATACTGCTGTGGTGTTGACTACATTAAAACTTAATAGAGTCAGTAAACTGGGTCTTCCAAATTCAAAATTCTGATCAACTCTCACTTCTATTAGACAAGTTGCATCATAATTGAAAGCTGTCTTTGAAAAGTAGTCACTAGACTACAAACGCATTCAGAGATGGCAATAGAGGAAGATGCAGCATAGAGAATCCTAAGGTCAGATTCTGTCACTGTTACTGATTCACTTTGCTAGAGCTTTAGGTAAATCACCCTGGCTTCACTCAAGTATTACAAGGAATAATGCTACTAATGTGTTTCACAGGAATGTAGAGTGACCTGATGTCATGCATGGCTACAAGTACTTTGGAAAAAGGCAAGTAGGCACATGATCAGAACAAGTATAAATGGCATCTGTGTACATCAGTTAGCCACATATCTCATTACCTTGCCCCATGCTCTCTTATTTTAGAACAGCGTATTCTCCAAGCAGTGCTTCGCAAACATTAGTCTGCACGTGAATCTTACTGAGAGCATATTAGAGACAGATTTCTGGGCTCCACCCCAGACCTTCTGAAACAGCAATTTGGGGGACAGGCTCAAGAATGTGCTTCTGTATCACAAGCATATGCAGCTGGTCATTAGCACCGCTCTTGGAGTAACAAGGTGGTACACAAGACGCAGACACCTACGTGTCATTGTGCCTCCCTCTTCATAGTCACCAGAATACACCTCAGCAATGGAATATTTTAAAATTATTTTTGGGTTTCTGGGGTGCCTGGGTGGCTCAGTGGGTTAAGTCTCTACCTTTAGCTCAGGTCATGATCTCAGGGGCCTAGGATCGAGCCCTGTGTCGGGCTCTCTGCACACTGGGGAGCCTGCTTCCCCCTCCCTCTCTGCCTGCCTCTCTGACTACTTGCGACCTCTCTCTGTCTGCCAAATAAATAAATAAATAAAATCTTTTTTTTTTTTTAATTTATTTTTAGGTTTCTGATCTACTCTGTTAACTTTATGACTATATTATGAATTATTATAATAGCTACTCTATGTCACAAATAATTACCTCTCCAGTTTGTCTGTCATGATCCATGCAAGGCTGTCCGTCTTTTGGAGAGTAAATGGTATACCTAAAAAATAAACAATAAGTGACAAATATTATTATAATATACAAGTTTTACCCTAACATATTTGCCTTTGTTGCTAATATCTTTCAGTACTTCTTCTAACTAAAACTTCTAACTGAACAAATGTCTCTATCAATTATTTATGCTTTTATGAGTAGTTGCCAGCCTAGTTATTTAATGAAACTTTTCTGCCTTCAACAAAGGTACCCCTGAAAAATATGCACTAAACTTGGCTTTGTGGTATGAAACATATATTTCATTATATGAAATATAATCTCAATTATGAAATACAAGTAGCTTTTAATTAATCGACATAATCAAGAAAGAATCTTTTTTTTTTTAAAGATTTATTTATTTATTTGTCAGAGAGAGAGAGCAAGCGAGCACAGGCAGACAGAGTGGCAGGCAGAGACAGAGAGAGAAGCAGGCTCCCCGCCGAGCAAGAAGCCTGATGCGGAACTCGATCCCAGGACACTGGGATCAGGACCTGAGCCGAAGGCAGTTGCTTAACCAACTGAGCCAGCCAGGCGTTCCCAGAATCAAGGAAGAATCTTAAACAACTTGTAGAAAAAAAGGATAAACTAACACATAAATAAAATTATTTTTGAAAGTGGCTGGAAATACTGAACAGCATCTTTAGGGAGATCGTAAAAGCCAACACTCTGAGAGGAAGAAAAACCATAGGAGACTCTTAATCACAGGACAAAAAACAGGGTTGTTGGAGAGGAGAGGGGTGTAAGGATGGGGTAACTAGGTAATGAACATTAAGGAGGGCATGTGATCTAATGAACACTGGGTATTATATTTTTTTAAAAAGCCAAAACTTCCATTCTCCCTGTTTTTATTTGTTGTAACAGTAAGCAGCTCAAAGGCATTAAAATACTGTTAAGACAAAAAGGGAAACAACTGAGACATAAGAACAAAAAGGAAAAATTTATAATGAGAAAAAGAAGGCTATCTATCAAGCAGTGAAATACAATGCAAGAATTATAATTCTTGCTTTATTATATCAAAAGATAACTAACTTACCGCTTCCCAAATTTTATTTTGCTTCTTTCTCTTAATGTTAAAAACTGCCACCTGACAAATGAATCGTAGTAAGGATTAACATCAGTGGTGATGAAGGAACGACGCCAATCTACCTATAGAAAAGATAAAAGGTAATTTTTGAGAAATTTATAGAGTTTCTATGAATAAGAATTCCCATGAACCAATTATTTACTCTTTCGCTCTTTATGTTCCAACCTATAATTATATCAAACATTAAAAAGAAAACAACTTTCAGGTTCTATTAAATATATAATTATATTAACTTGTGTTTAATTTGTCAATTTTGAAACACACATAGTCATATAATAAACATATAGGGATTACAACAAATTAAGAAAGAACACTTAAATAATACCTTTATGTATTCCTAAATATATAAGCTAAACTTTGGCTTCTTCATATTCTTTGAATGGAATTCCCTTCTACTAATTGCTATTAACAAATATTCCAATACAACAAATATTAAAGTACTTCACTGCTTACATCAAGGTCCATAACAATAATGGTACCAACTCATTAGTGCAATACAGGTGGAATATATTATTCTAAATTAAGAGGTGGTTCAAGTCTCATATAATCATCAAAACAATGTATTCTTCACATTTTCTTAAACTATGGGGGTGATAGACATACCTTCAAACCCATTCTCTTCAGATCCTGAATAGCCAGTGGTGGGAAATAATCAAGCCAATGTTCTGCTTCAGAAAATTTGACTATCTCTTCATCAGACAAACCAAGGGATTTCATAATGCCCCACTGATATTTAGAAGATCCAGCTTTAGCAGCAGCTTTACTCTGAAAATAACCAGTAAAAGCAAACTTCATCAAGATCAACCAACAATTGGTTAGCAAATTCTAGGACTGCAATAATTTTAAGTGAATAATTTAATTTGGCAATTTTTTACATTCCAAAACATGCTGTTTGTATGTCAGAATACTAATGAATTTAGATGTATAGTTTTTACAAAATTTACAGTCCAAAACTAAGACTCTGATATGAGAAATAACTAAATCACTGGAACCATAAAGAATTATCATCAAAGATAAGATCTCAACACCAATCTCAATTTCTTTTTTCTAATACCACATGTATCATTTTTTAGTTACAAATAAGCTCCTAACAAAGAGTTTTGTCTTTTTCTAACATTTACCAATATCAAAAAGGCAACCAAAGATGGAAGAGATTAAGGAGACATACAAAGGAGACATGACAAGTAAATGCAATATGGAAGCTTGGATTGGACCTGCAAACAGAATAAGGATGTCAATGAAAATCTGTTGTAAGTCAAATAAAGTTTGTAGTTTAGTGAATAGTATTGTTCAAATGTTAATATCTCAGTTCTGAGGACTATATATGGTTAAATAAGGGGAACTGGGTGAAGATTATGAGAGAACTCTGCTCTACCTTGCAATCCTTCTCTAAATCTAAATTACTTCAAAATAAAGTAAAAAGGGGGGAAAGGCCATCAAAAAATCAGACAATTTTTGGCTTTGTTACTTTTTTAAAATCACTGAGCACTTTTTATGTGTCAGGTACTGGGAATACAAATATAAATTAAACAAATGTAAGTTTGAAATTTCAACCAAAATAAATACTATTAACCACCAAACCTTTTTTCCTTTAGCTTTATCCTTAATTATTACATCTTCTATTTTAACATTGATTTCTTCCTCCTCTTCTTCTTCATCTGGAAAATCAGGGGGGCAACCATAAAGCTCTATTTCTCTTTTCAGCTTATCAGCACATGCCTATAACAAACACAACATTAGAGTGAAGTTCAACATTCAAGGTAGAAACAATTTTTTGGTACTTCTTTAGCTAACTACAATGGACTGAGATTTTCTACAACACATCTATACACATGTGATTCATTACAGAAAATTCAAATGATATAATTTATGTGTGTCAAAATTCACTAATTTATAAATTAGTATTTTTACTTCATTTATTCAGCAAGTATTTATTCAGCGTTCAAAGTACTCAATGTAGTATACCGTATGTTAGGCATCAGAGGCATCAAGATATATAAGATATAGTGTTATCATTTTGAATAACATGAATAATAGTATTTCTCAAATTAAAGATGACTGTCTTTTATCTTCTATCATCATCTCAAGCCTCCAAGGTAGACAGGAGGCATTAAGTTAGAAAACATGCAGAACGCCTGGGCAGCTCAGTCGGTTATGTCTCTGCCTTCAGTTCAGATCATGATTTCAGGGTCCTGAGATCGAGTCCTGCCTGGGGCTCCCTGCTCCCTGCTGAGCAGGGAGCCTACTTCTCCCTCTCCCTCTGCCCTTCCCCCTGCTCATGCTCCCTCTCTCTCTCTGACAAATAAACAAAATCTTATAAAAAAAATTAAAAAATAAATAAGTTAGAAAATGCACACTGAGAGATGAAGGGGTTTATCCGAGGAAACTGCCAAAATATGCCTTTCGATATGGTACAGCAGAAGATTTATACCTCACCAATATAGTATTCTTGTCAGAATATTTCATTCAAATCTCATCATGAAGAAACAATCAGAAAACTCAGATGATGGGGCATTCTACAAAATAACTGGCCTAAATCCTCAAACAATATCAATGTCATGACAAACTAAAAGAAACCAAGAAGAACTGATAACAAAATCCAACGTGTGATCCACAGCACACAAAGTAAAAAACTGCCAGAAAGAACATTCTGGAACAACTAGAAACATCTGACTAGAGATTAGATAAAGATAGTAATATTATATGAATGTTAAATTTCTTGGATGGGGCAATGAGACAAAGATACATACTAAAGTACTTGGAGGTGGCACAACATGATGGGTGAAACCTACTTTCAGTGAGTTTATAGACAGAGAAAAAAGCATGCTCGTATTATGTGTGTGAACTAAAGAAGTTAGGGTAAATGGATAAGAGTTGGTAACGACGTGTGAAAGGTATATGGTGTTCATTCTCCCAACATTTGCATCTTTTCTGCAGGTGTGACACCTTTCAAAATAAAAGGATGGAGAAGCAAAAGAAATGGCAGTTACATTTCCCAACCCTCTTGCATTTCAGAAATCCTTTCAACTCTAATTGTCTGGCCCCATCTTTATTTAGAATTATTTCTAATACACATTCATGACAAATGAAGACTTTTGTAAACATGATGAAAATATGATATGACAAAAACCAAAAGCTGAGGGGCGCCTAGGTGGCTCAGTGTGTTAAGCCGCTGCCTTCGGCTCAGGTCATGATCTCAGGGTCCTGGGATCGAGTCCCGCATCAGGCTCTCTGCTCAGCAGGGAGCCTACTTCCCTTCCTCTCTCTCTGCCTGCCTCTCTGCCTACTTGTGATCTCTCTCTGTCAAATAAATAAATAAAATCTTAAAAAAAAAAAAAAAAGCTGAGACACATAAAAAAAACTATTACTTGATGTTGATATGCTATATATCACAAGTGCATAAAATATCACGCTATTTTACTTGTTAATAGTTACAGTCTAACTTGAAATATTAATACATAAAGTCACCAACAGAGATATCAAAATTACTTAGCAATCACTTAGACCTTAATGTGTGTCTTCTATGCACTTCTTCAAGCATCTTCTAAAAATTAATTTTCACAATAGTAAATTCAACTCATTTCAAAAAACACTGCAATAAAATACTTAAGTATTTGAAAATCCTATTTCAAGCTCTTAAATTGGACATTACATTTGCTTTAAGCTAAAAAGAGTAGAAACCAATCCCAAAAGCAATCTTACCTTAATAGGCATTCCAGTACAGTGTAAACCAAAGGGGAACAGACAAGTTTTTCCTTTCAGTCTCTGGTATCCTACTGCAAACTACAGAAAGCAAACTAAATTTAAATTACAAATTCAAATGCTAGACAAATACATAATGTTGACATTTCACAAAGATTATCAGCTTAGTTTTCCTCTTCCTCTCCTTCTTTAGAAGGAAGTCATTCCAAAATTCCGCCCACTATTCCTTTTTTCTGTCTTCTCACCATCCTAGGAATTACTTATTATACACCACATAAGCAAATTAAAGAATATTTAATAGAAGTAAAATATTAAAATTATGTTTAAAATTAAGGAATTCTAAGTTCTCTTAACAGGAAATAAATTCTACATACGCCATTTTCTTCAAAATAGTATTTATCAAAGACCTTCCACCCCACTATATTAAACACAGATGAAACTTTACCTCACATTTGGATAAAGAAAATGTGTGTCCCAAATGAAGGCGCCCATTCATATACGGATATGGGAAGGTTACAAAGTACTTGCCCTTGCTGCGAAACAATCATGTAAAAAACAAAGTACAGAGAAAAAAATGTTAAGTTCCTTTTACAGTGAAGGGGTGGGGTGAAGGGAATGCAAGCTACAAACAACTTGTTTAAATTTTATTATTTAAGAGGCACTGGTGGTTATGCATCTGCCCTGGAATCTGATCATGATCCTGGGATCCTGCGATGGATCCAGCCCCTCATGGGGCCCCCTGCTCAGCGAGGAGTCTGGTCCTCCCTCTCCTTCTGCCCCTCTCCCCTGATCTTGCTCTTTTTCTCTCTCTCTCATATAAATAAATACAATCTTCAAAGATAAAGAATAATTAAAAATTAAATTAAATTAAATGTGTAAGTCTGGAAATTAAAGGCCCTCTTAAATTGAAACTCACTTTTGATTTACAAAGAATAATATATTTACAGGTAGACAGTAAAGAAATAAATATCCTTGCAGCAAATAATGGAGGTATAACTTAAGCCAAAATGCTGAGTAAAGATAATTTACTGAAGATAATCTTAAAACTCTTAGGAAACTGGATTAATTTAATGTTTTAGGACTGGACAAGATTTGCCTTCATTAGACATATATATAAAGCAAGTCAAAGTCCGTCAGGTAAAATAAAATACCCTCTTGGGGCGCCTGGGTGGCTCAGTGGGTTAAAGCCTCTGCTTTCAGCTCAGGTCATGATCCCAAGGTCCTGGGATCAAGCCCCACATCGGGTTATCTGCTCAGCGGGGAGCCTGCTTCCCCCCCCGCCCCCCACTTCTCTCTGCCTGCCTCTCTGCCTACTTGTGATCTCTGTGTGTCAAATAAATAAATAAAATATTTTAAAAATAAAAAAAAATTTTTAAATAGTAAAATACCCTCAGTATTACAGGATACATATGTATCTTACCTAAAATCGTCCAAAATTCTTAAACCAACAAAAACTTCAAACAACAGCTTAAATAATATCAGAGACTTTACATTACAACAACACTCTTAATTTCCTTTAAAAAAAAAAAAAGGAAAAAGAAAAGAAAAAGAAAAAATTCACTAGAGCGTGCTGGGTAGCAAGGAGGATACACTTTAAAATTAGAAAGTCCTGAAAAGTAGTCCAGACCCCATCAATGCATAGCTATGCAACCTTGAATTGGTTACTTAGCCTCCCTGTACCTCAGTCTCCTCATCTACAACATAAGGATAAAGTATTGCTCATCTTATCGGATTAAAAATATTAAATGATAATATGTTAAAAATGGCATATTTCCTAATTTCTTTGCATACTAAACAATAACTTTTCGAGATTAGCTACTACTATAATTGTTGTCAATGTATTTTCTCATTGTAAGAAGACATTCTTCTACATTTCAACATACCTGAAATTGAGATACATCTTATAAAAGATGCATATATTTATTTCAGTACTGTTTTGCAGCAGTTATTTTTGTTTTTCCCAATATCATAATCATTATCTGTGGACTGTCTTAAAACTGATGCTTAACATCAAGGCAATACAGTATTTTTGAACTGAGACCTTCAAATACAGAAACCCTTCAAAATTTATACCTTGTTTTTCTGGAGATAATCATCACTAGAATATGAATCTCTAATAGAATGATTATCAGAATCAGTCATCAAAGACAAAACTTGAAAACACTCTCCTTTGTCTAAACACAAAAAATGTAAGTTAAGAAAAAAAAACTCTATGTAGAAAAAGTCCTTTAAGAATTCTGTGGGAGGGGCGCCTGGGTGGCTCAGTGGGTTAAGCCTCTGCCTTCAGCTCAGGTCATGATCTCAGGGTCTTGGGATGGAGCCCCACATCAGGCTCTCTGCTCAGCGGGGAGCCTGCTTCCCCCTCTCTCTCTCTGCCTGCCTCTCTGCCTACTTTGTGATCTCTATCAAGTAAATAAATAAAATCTTAAAAAAAAAAAAAAAAAAAGAGAGAATTCTAGGGAAGGGGCACCTGCCTGGCTCAACTGGTAGAGCATGTAGACACTTGATCTCTGGGTTGTGGGTTCAAGTCCCACAATGGGCATAGAGCTCACTTTATTATTTTTTTTCCTATATATTTCATTCATTCATTCATTCATTCATTCATTCATTTGAGAGAGAGAGAGAGAGAGAGCACAAGTACAGAAGGAGGGGGAGGAAGAGAGGGAAAGAGAGGATCTCAAGCAGACTCTGAGGGAGACCAATGTGGAGCTCAATTTCACAACCCTGAGATCATGACCTGAACTGAAATCAAGAGCTGGACACTTACCAAGTGCACCAACCACGTGCCCCATGCTCACTTCCAAAATAAAAAAATTAAAAATGAATTTAAAAAAAGAATTCTAGGGGCGCCTGGAGGGCTCAGGGGATTAAGCCTCTGCCTTCCGCTCAGGTCATGTTTCCAGGGTTCTGGGATCAAGCCCCACATCGGGCTCTCTGCTCAGCGGGGAGTCTGTTTCCTCCTCTGTCTCTCTCTCTGCCTGCTTGTGATCTCTGTCTGTCAAATAAATAAATAAAATCTTTTTAAAAAATAAAAAATTAAAAAAGAATTCCAAAGGAAAGAGGATCCTCATTTCAAATGCATACATAGAAGTTACCTCCTTCAGCCTGTTTCAGACATTATAAATACAATCTGCCTTATCCTTTCCACGAAGTGGTTTCTGCAGCCAATGGTTTTGGAAACACAGGTGCAGAACTTCACAAAGTATTACTTACCTAGTCTGGTTCTCTACATTAGATGCATTGACCTCAAACACTTTCTCAGTATCCCATTTCTGTTGGATTTCTTTCTCAATCTTCTTCAAAAAGTCTACTTTGGCTGTTCCTTTTCTTTCCTGTTGGACACAAAAGAGAAAGAATTATTCACTCTACACTTTGACAGGCTTGCTTTAAAAAAAAGTGGGTTCACACAGAACTGAGCTGTTTACTGAGAGGCAATTTTTCCATGGTTATCTTGAATTTTGATTAAAAATTAGGGTTATCACTATCTGTCCACTTTAAACCACAAAGGGATGGTTAATGAATTACTGATATATATAAAAAGCTCTGAAACACTTTTTTAAAAATCAGATTACTAAAATAGAGTAAAAAAATCAGATGCTAAACAGAGTCAGTTGTCAAACAGATACTGCTCCTATTTAGTTAAAATGTATAAATACTTAGAAAAGTACAGGATGGAGCAGTACACACTGGCAAGCTGCAATTATGCCCACCAAAGAAGGATGCTGAGACCCAGTGGGAAGATGCTAAGGGAGGATTAGTCATCTACATGTTCCCCCCAGCCCCCTCAAGGAAACTGATGAAGAACTTCTCTCCAAATGGTTAATAGACTATTAATGTGAAGTTAAAATGAAACAGAGAATAGCAAACATGTCTCTACTAATATCAAATCCACACAGCAACACTGGTATCATCATCCCAGTTTCAACGGAAACTGAAAGCAAAGCACATGCATGATCACCCTATTTCTGAAAAAAAGGAAGGTTCTTTCTCAGTTTTGATTCTGGGGGCAAATAATTAGCTGTTAAAACCAAGTACACCAAAGCTGGAGTGGAATGAACATTCACAGAACAGGCAAGTGTGAAAGCCGAATACCAATGGACCATCCACAAATCTAATTCTGTTTTGAAACTTACTTTACGTTTCTACATTTTATTTTCTGGCATAAAGTTACTTTGAGTGAAATCAGGTTTTCTTCCCCTTCTTATATGCTAACATTTCCAGAGTCTGCAGCATTTTCAAATGAGAAAATATCTGGGTTCTACTCGTACTTTTATTTAGAGGTTTTATTTATCTCTTTAATAGAGGCAGCAAGAGAGGGAACACAAGCAGGGGTAGTAGAAGAGGGAGAAGCAGGCTTCCCACAGATCAGAGAGCCCAATGCGGGGCTCAATCCCAGGACCCTGGGATCATGACCTAACCCAAAGGCAGCCGCTTAATGACTGAGCCACCCAGGCGCCCCTACTGATATTTTTTTTTTAAGTTTTTTTGTTTTGTTTTGTTTTATTTTCTCTTTAAAAAATCTCTACACCCAACATGGAGTTCAAACTTACAACTCTGAGATAAGAGTCACATGCCCCACTCACGGGGCCAGCCAGGAGCCCCTGGACTCTACTCATACTTTTACAACCTACTCAACAGGTGACCTTGCCAAGTCCCTTAACACCTACAACTCAGTATCCTTTAATCGTGCCTCCCTCTCTCCTTTCAAACAATTTAAAAAATGCTTCCCAATGGGGTGCCTGGCTAGCTCAATCAGTAGAGCATGCAACTCTTGATCTTAGAGTTGTGAGTTCAAGCCCCACACTGGACAGAGAGCTTACTTAAATATATATTTATACATATATTTTAATTACTTAAAAAAAAAGTGGGGTATCTGGCTGGCTCAGTCAGTAGAGCATGTGACTCTTGATCTAGGGGTCATGTGTTCAAGCCCCACACTAGATGTAGCGTTTACTTAAAAAACAAAATGCTTTCTAGTCATATTGCAGATATGGTGGATTCCTGGTTGTTTTTTAAATGGTTACACAATTTGAGCACTTTGCAAAAAGGAATTCTGTGCAGTCAAAAAAAACCCCAACATTAACACTATTTCTCCAATAACAATCTTAAATATACTTTGTCTATTATGTAATAAAAATAACTAACAGTACTAAAATTAAAATTTAGTAGAGAAGTTGTCAGCTGTTTTACTATTTTCAGTTCCCTACATTTTTTAAAAAACTGTTGAATTTTTCTTAAAGATTTTATTTATTTATTTGACAGAGAGAAAGAGTGCATACCCAAATGAGGAGCAGAAGAGGGAGAGGAGGAAGCAGGCTCCCTGCTGAGCAGGGAGCCCCATAGGAGGGCTCTATCCCAGGATCCCAGAATCATGAACTGAGCCAAAGGCAGACACTTAACCAGCTGAGCCATCCAAGTGCCCCAGGTCCCTACATTTTAAACCAAAGAATGATTTACTATTTTTTAAGCATGTTTAAGATAGAGGACAAGGACAAGCAACAGAAAGATGAAAAGTCAGTTTATAAGGAGGTGAAGGACGCGGCTACAAAGGTAGAGAGGAAATGAGAAAGAATTCCATACTTGCAAAGTCGTGGGGTACCTGGCTGGCTCAGTCAGTGGCACACGCAACTCTTGATCTTGGAGTTGTGAGTTCAAGCCCTCCATTGGGTGTAGAGTTTAATTAAAAAAAAAAAAAATCTTAAAAAAAAAAATATCAGGGACATAATAACAAGTTTCTCCAGTAACCAAAGGAAAATGAAAGTGACAAGGAAATTTTTTGCTTCTATAAATCCTGACCAGATCATAATTGCTGTAAGTGGAAATGTTATCAAAACACAAATATGATCAAGTCAATTCCCTTTCAGAGATTCTCTGCAGCTGTCAGGGTAAAGTCTATTCTGTAAAATCTGGCACTCCAGGCCCTTCTTGTCTAATCTCTGCCAGATCGCACTCTCCTCCCCTTTCTCTTATTCCCCCACTGCAGGCCCATCAAGGCATCTGCATTTTCCCAAAAGTGCCAAGCTCCTTCCTTCACCTGAGCCTCTCTGTTCATAGTATTTTCTCTGCCCTCATGCTTCATCAATCATTTTATGATGCTTCAGGTCCCAGCTAATCACCTGCACTGGTCACCAAGAGGTCATGATATGCCCTTCTTAATATGTTCCTACCTACCAATATTTCCCCTATGCTGGCACTAATCACACAGTGGTGCTGGTATCTGTCTGTCTTCCTCACAGATCAACTAAAGCTTGGTCATGCTGGGGACTAGTAACTTGTATCTCATTAAACCCTCAAGGTCTAGCTTACAACAGGTTCTCAACAAATATCTGTTGAATATTTAAATTTTAAAAGATAAGTGAATAATAATACACTGCCCGCTTTTGCACATTATGGCCATAAAAAAAATAACAAGACTAGGAACTAGGTGCACATGTGAATCAAGATACTAAGCAATTTGGACTCTTTCCCAAGAATTTCCACAGAAGTAAGTGTGGTTGCATACGGTTATTTCCTTTTCCAGGAAAGAATAAGGGCCTTCATCTATTCACTCCTTTCAATTTTTGTGGCTAGCCACCTTCATTCAGACCCTCAGCTCCTTTGCTCCTTTGCTCCTCCTAATAAGTAACCTGTAAGTTACAAGTCTCTCTACTTCTATACATGCAAACCGGTTTTAAATAATAATATACAAAGACTACCATTTGAAAAGAAGCTTTGGCAGAGACAGCAGATCACCTACCCAATACCTGTTCCTTCTCTTTCTTCCTCAATAACAAATGCCCAGTCTTATTTAAGGTAGTGCATTAGAGGTGGCTAAATGTACTCTTCTGCTTCCATATTAATTCCTGGGTAGATTGGACCTATGTTCCAGCAAAGGACTTTTGGGCAGAAGATTCCACCTAGCCCTTACAACAACAGCCTGCCAACTCGAGGGTGGTGGGCTGGCTCAGCCTGTAGGGCATGTGACTCTTGACCATGGGGTCAGAAGTTCAAGCCCTATGTTGGGTATAAAGATGACTTAAAAATAAAATCTTAAAATTATAAATTAAAAAAAAAAATAAAAAACAGCCTGTACAACTCCTAACAGTTGACTTAACCTGTAAATAAAGTGCCTAGGTTGCCTACAGAACCCTTTGTCTATAGGTTTCCCATAGAACCGTAGACAAATTCCTTAGACTCTCTAGGCTATAAGGACTCACAAAAATATTTTAATTTATTTTAAAATCAGAAATAAAAAGCTAACTTTAAGGTTGAAGAAACTTTAATACATTTAATATTATTTTTATTATTTCAGATTAATGTTAATATTAATATATTAATAAAACTTTAACATATTTAATATATGTATTTAGAAAATACACATACTATTATAAATATAATATTAACATACTTGCCTTTATACCAACGCAGCCTAGCTTGCGAAGCCTAGTTGTACCTTCTACCCTACAGTCATAAATGACAAGAAATACTACTCTACCTTTACTAAATTCCTCTTTAACCAACCTGAGTTGGCTTCCACTGCATGCAACCAAATGATTCCCAAGACATTTACCCAGTTGACAGCAGACAGCAATTTCCAGAACTTTCATGGTCACCTCAGCACCAAGTACAATGCCACAGACAAAGAAGTTACAGGACAGATATTTTCTCCTTAAAAATGACCGTGTTACCCACTTTAAAGAAGAACATGAAAATAACAGTCTTCTCAAATTTTATTTAGAACTACATGTTTCTGGGGCGCCTGGGTGGCTCAGTGGGTTAAAGCCGCTGCCTTCGGCTCAGGTCATGATCGCAGGGTCCTGGGATCAAGCCCCACATTGGGCTCTCTGCTCAGCAGGGAACCTGCTTCCCTTTCTCTCTCTGCCTTCCTCTTTGCCTGCTGATGATCTCTGTCAAATAAATAAATAAAATCTTTAAAAAAAAAAAAAAGAACTACATGTTTCTTTTCATTGTTTTGAGCACACTAAATACACAAAAACTCTTCTTTGAGGTTTCTGCTTCTCAGAAAAAAAGTTGCTCCTCAAAATATCAAAGTCAACTGTAATGAAATCTGATTTTGGCCCAGCACCAATTTGTTGTAAAACCTTGAAAAATTCTTGATCAATCTGAGCCTTACTTTCTTCAGTGGCTATTTAACTAAACAATTGGTTATAATAATTAGTTAAAAGGTTATTTGCCAAGATCAGTTTCTAAACATTGGCACTATTGACAGCTTAAGCTAAATAATTTTTTGTGTTTTTGTCTTGTGCACTGTAAGATTCTTAGAAGCACTCCTGGCTTCTAGCCACTAGATGCCAGCAACACACCCACCACTTGTGACAATCCAGTCTCCAGACCAAACTTTCTCAGGGGGACAAAATCACCCCCAGTAAAGAATCTCTAAACTAGGTAACAACTCTTTCCTATATTCATAGTATCCTGCAGCTTAAAACTTCAATGAACATTAACTTTTTTGATCTTAACAACAACCCTAAGAGGTGGGGAGACCAACAGCTATCATTTCAAAGATAATAAATCGGAAGCTCTGAGATCGTGGTGTCAGCAATTAATCAAGCTGGACAAAAACTCTCATCTTCTGACTTCTGTTTCTGCTTTCTCCTGGGACTCTGGCCATCTTCTAGCTCCACCACTTACTATCTATTCAATCCTCGACAAATTCGTTTAACTCTCTAAACCTCCATTTTTCTACCTATCTATAAAATGAGAATAAAAATTATGCCTACTTTGTAGTGTTAGTATGAGGATTAAAAGAGTTAATATGCATGAGAACTTAGCATAGTGCTAGACCAGGATAAATGCACAATGTCAACAAATACCACAAAGAGACATCTGGAGGGCTGCCTGGGTGGCTCAGTGGGTTAAGCCTCTGCCTTCAGCGCAGGTCATGGTCCCAGGGTCCTGGGATTAAGCCCCACAACGGGCTCTCTACTCAACAGGGAGCCTGCTTCCCTTCCTCTCTCTCTGCCTACCTCTCTGCCTACTTGTGATCTCTGTCAAATAAATAAATAAAATCTTTTAAGAAAAAGAGAGAGAGAGAGAGACATCTAAACATCATGTGATTTTTGTTAGGTATGAAAATGGCATTGGGGGGCGCCTGGGTGGCTCAGTGGGTTAAGCCTCTGCCTTCGGCTCAGGTCATGATCTCGGGGTCCTGGGATCTAGCCCTGAGTCGGGCTCTCTGCTCAGCAGGGAGCCTGCTTCCTCCTCTCTCTGCCTGCCTCTCTGTGTACTTGTGATCTCTCTCTCTCTCTCTGTCAAATAAATAAATAAAATCTTTTAAAAAAAAAGAAAGAAAGAAAGTAAGAAAATGGCATTGGGGTTATGTTTTAAGGAAAGTTATCATTACATTAAAAAAACTAAGGGGCGCCTGGGTGGCTCAGTGGGTTAAAGCCTCTGCCTTTGGCTCAGGTCATGATCCCAGGGTCCTGGGATCAAGCCCTCCGTTGGGCTCTCTGCTCAGCGGGGAGCCTGCTTCCCTTCCTCTCTCTCTGCCTGCCTCTCTGCCTACTTGTGATCTCTGTCAAATAAATACATAAAATCTTAAAAAAAAAAAAAAAAACTAACTAAACTATGTATTGATGTAAAAACCTCATACTAAAATATGTCAAACATGTACATATGATGCCTGGAACTTGCCTAAAATGAAATCCTGAGGGGTGCAGGGACAGGATACAAGGGAGGGATATAAGAAACAAGATGACCCTGAACTGCCAATTATTGAAGTTGGGTGATGGGTATATAGAATACTTAGTACTATTATTATCTCTGTTTTGTTCACTCTTTAAACTTTGCAGATGCAAGTTTAAAAACAGTATTTTTTTAAGTTGGCTATTACGTTTCTTATATCGCAATCCCAGATCCCCCTAGAAGTCTGATATATAATTAGAAGAGTTAAAACTGTCAAAAGTTCTAAAAAACAAATACTATTCTGATATAAAGAAAATTATAGTTTGGTGTTTATATACTCAATTCTAAAATAAAAACTAATATTCTATCCATGCTATCACATGCTCTTTGTTTTACACACTTCAGTATTGGTAAGATTTCCACTGCAAAGAGAAAACTTTCTTTTTTTTAAATTTTTTTTTTTTAAGATTTTATTTATTTATTTGACAGAGAGAGATCACAAGTAGGCAGAGAGGCAGGCAGAGAGAGAGAGGAGGAAGCAGGCTCCCCGCTGAGCAGAGAGCCCGATGCGGGACTCGATCCCAGGACCCTGAGACCATGACCCGAGTCGAAGGCAGCGGCTTAACCCACTGAGCCACCCAGGCGCCCGAGAAAACTTTCTTTATGGGAGGGTTTGCAAACTAAATTTTCCAATTAGCTTACAACTGGGGGTAGCACAATAGCACGAAGATTAAGAGAATGGGCTCCAGAATGGGATCAAATGAATTCTAATTCCTCTTCTGAGTAGATTTGATGCCTTATTTTCCACACCAGTCAAACGGGGATAATAACAGCACCTATTTTACAGGGTTGTTTTGTTGAAAAATTATGTAAAACACTAAAGCATGGCACAGAATAAGCAATCAGTACATTTTGTTATTTTTATTATTACTTATTCTTTTTTTTTTTTAAAGATTTTATTTATTTATTTGACAGAGAGAGATCACAAGTAGATGGAGAGGTAGGCAGAGAGAGAGAGAGAGAGAGAGCGAGAGGGAAGCAGGCTCCTTGCTGAGCAGAGATCCCGATACGGTACTCGATCCCAGGACCCTGAGATCACGACCTGGGCTGAAGGCAGCGGCTTAACCCACTGAGCCACCCAGGTGCCCTACTTATTCTTTCTAAAGGGAGTTCTTATTGGATTCTTCCAATAAAACAAACTTTAATGTCCGTCCCGTATCATGACAGTACAAAACCTGAATATTTTCAGAGCACAAGAAGTGAATGAAGTCGGGGCGCCTGGGTGGCTCAGGGGGTTAGGCCTCTGCCTTCAGCTCGAGTCATGACCTCAGGGTCCTGGGATGGAGCCCCGTGTCAGGCTCTCTGTTCAGTGGGGAGCCTACTTCCCCCTCTCTATGCCTGCCTCTTTGCCTACTTGTGATCACTGTCAAATAAATAAAAATCTTTAAAAAAGTCTTTTAAAAAGAAGTGAATAAAGTAAAACAATCCTATCTACCAGAAATGTTGCCAGTTTCCACATATAAAACTTGAAGAGTATATTAAAATCTTTCAAACTGAAAAGCCATTCCCATTAACACCAAAAAAAAAAAAGAGAAAAACCTGCAAATTCCACATTAGCTAAGGATATCACCGTCGGGGAGTGGAGCTGGTGGGGAGTCATCAAGCAACACATGACAGAAGAAAAAGCCCTGGACCAGGACTCAGAAGGTACATCTTTTCCTGAAAAGCAGGGTAACATAGTGACTGAGAAGTGAGTCAATCTCTTTGAGTTCTAATCCACTTTCATCATGCTCTAGTTATGAGAAATTGGACCTGTTCATTAAGCAACCTAAGCCTGGGTTTCTTCATTTGTAAACTGCAAATAAGAGTGCTTAGCTCAAGTAGATTAGTGTGAAGACTCAATGAGACAATTCCAAAAAAATGCTAAACACAAAGCATGACACATAAGAAATGTTACTTATTGACATTATTGGTCTTAACTCTGCTAGAATTCCAACTCCAATAATTCTTCAAGACCAACAGGACCTATTGATCATGACCTTTTTTCACTAATCCTTAGTTCCCTCCCACCCCCAATCCTTATTTCCATCCCTTAAATCCATCTATATGATCACTCCTTCACTATTCTCTTTACCATTCTTGCATGGCAAAATTCCAACCCTCCTAGGCACCTGCTCTCTTCCTTCAAGCAGGCAGCCAAAAGGGGCAGGAGATAAGAATTCAACAATGCTGACTGGCCTCAATTTAAATTCATGTCCACTAATGTCAAGTGTGCCCAGCAATACTACTTTCTGAAATCAACTTACTAACTCCTTCTAGACTAATGCTTCTCAAACTTTAATGTGTATACTGTCCAATACAGTAGCCACTAGTCACATATAACTTTTTAATTTTATTTACTTGTTTATTTTTAAAGATTTTATTTATTTATTTGACAGACAGAGATCACAAGTAGGCAGAGAAGCAGGCAGAGGGAGAGGAGGAAGCAGGCTCCCTGCTGAGCAGAGAGCCTGACGTGGGGCTCGATCCCAGGACCCTGGGATCATGACCTGAGCTGAAGGCAAAGGCTTTAACCCACTGAGCCACCCAGGCGCCCCTAACTTTTTAATTTTAAAGTTATCTTAAAATTCAGTCCTTCCGTTGCACCAGCCACATTTCAAGTGCTCAAGAACCATGTGGCTAGTGGCTACCAAATTAGTGCAGATACAGAACTTTTCATCACAGGAAGTTCTACTGACAGCAATGTCCCAAACAAGCCTCTCTCTCAAGCCTCCAACATTTCGTCTCCCATCCTTACTTGGAGCCGGTAATCTTGCCTCCTAATTCAATGAGAAAACAGAGGCGAACAGAAAATTTTCAGTCTTCCTCATCACATCTGCTTACCCACATGCATGTGTACCCATATAATCTGTCTTCTTTCCTGTTACACAGATGAGTGTAGTCCTGCTTAACCCCTCCACTGATGCATCTGATCTCAACCCCTCTACTCTATTCTGGAACAGCACATCAATTTTTCCTTTCTACAGGGTAATTCCCATAAACATACAAGCATTGTGTAATTTCTTCCACCTTTAAAAAAGGGGGGGGGAGTCCCCTTTTGACCTTCACCTATTACCCCACTCCTCTGCTCTCCTTTATAAAACTCCTCAAGAGTTGTCCATATTAGCTTTTCACTCATACTGTTGCTTCTGCCTGCAAATCTTTTCCTCCATATAGCTGCCTGGCTTGCTCCCTTACCTCCTTTTTGCCATGCAAAGGCTTTTTGAAAGGCTTTCTTGATCCCCTTTTAAAACTACAACCCTACCCCACCTCACACTCAATGGTCTCCCCCTTCCTGTTGTTGCTTTTTTTTTTTTTCCCCCTATAGCACTTACGGGCACCTGACATATTTTACAGTGTATTTTAGTACGTTACTCTCACACACACATGAAAACACCATGAATGTAGAGATCTGCGACTCCTTTACAGGGAAGCGCTCAATAATTTTTTGTTAAAAGGAGGAACAAGGTTACCTACTCCTCTCTCTCCAAATAGGTTTTAGACACTCCGGTGAAATCAACACACAGAAAATTAAGTAGGATGTAAAGTTGAAGACCTCAGTTCCTGGCTCAACAGCTAGGAAGAAAAGGCACATGCGCACAACAACCACATCGGTAGCGTGGGGTCAAGGCATTCCCGTTCTTCAGAGAAGGAGTTTTTCCCTTCAGGACAACGACTACCACATGGAGCCCTAGCTTCTGGAAAAAGCCGACAGCTCAGCCAGGTTCCACCGCCGGGCTGAGCCGACTCTCTTCCCGCCAGAACTCACCGTCATGGCACCGCCCAGCCAACTCTGCAAGCCCACGACAGTGACCTCGGTGATCCTGTCAAAGTAGAGATTACCACCTTTCCCTTCCGTTTGGGGGGCAGAAAGGCCTCCCACGACACTGAAGCACACACTTAACACCTGATGAGGCAATCGCCCACTCACTGAGAACTACTGCGTCGTGCATCTCGGAGGCCGCCGGGAACTGTAGTTTCCAGACCACTAGACCCCAAGTCCAACAGACAACTATTGACTACAATTCCCAGAGAGCAACAGGCTACCGGAAATTGACGCAATGGGCCACGCTATGGTGACACACAGGTAGTGATGTCACTGGCATGTTGAACTACAAAGTCCATGAGGCTGTTCGGGATTGCAGGCTCCGAGAGCGCGCCCTGGCTAAGGTTGAGTTCCCCGACCTTCAACCTTTTCACCTGCGGCGCTAGGTTGGATGTCTGTCCGGATGCCAGGATGCAAGGTTTATTAGTCTTCAGTGACTGAGATGCTAATTATGGCTTGCCACTGTGCACAGATATTTACTACCCTCGGTGGCATTCAAAGGCCCGGAATCCAGACATTTTATAACCATTTATTAACAATCTCTGTTTTTAAGCGCGGAAGCTGGAAACCTACCGAGTTCCAGTGCCAAGCTCACACTATTCAACTGTACTAGCATCTAAGACTGAGGGGTCCAATACGATATTCACGAGTTACATGTGGTTATTCACGTTTAAATTAAAATCCAGTAAAATTTAAAACTGAGTTCTTTAATCGCACTAGCCACTTTTTAAGTGCTGGATAGTCCGTGTGGCTAGTGGTTACGGTATCATCAGACAGCGCAGATGTAGAACATTTCCACCATAGGAAGAAAGAGGAATTGACAAGCAATGATCCAAAGTTTTTACTTTCTGAGGTCAGATTAGGTACTCTCACGTGCATTTATTTATTAATTCAATAAACATTTATAAAACATTTACAAGCCGTTATCAGGGGCAGATGCAGCAACAAGCGCAGAAGTGTGTCTTCCTAAAGGACTAATGGAAAGAAAAAAAATTTAAATAAAAATTTTAATAAATTTAATTACTTTAAAATTATATATGTATATGTATATTTATATTTTTCAACAACTAATTATGAGACAAAAGTTTAATAATAGCTTAATGCCTGGGACATGGTATGGACTTGATAAAATTTGTTGCATGAGGGGCACTTGGGTGGCTCAGTCCATTAAGTGTCTGCCTTTGGCTCAGGTCATGATGTTAGGGTACTGAGATTGAGTACCCTATAGGGCTCCAAACTCAGCAGGGAGTCTTCTTCTCCCTCTCTCTCTGCCTCTCCCCCCTGCTCTGCATGTGCGTTCTTTCTCTCTCTAAAATAAATAAATAAAATCTTTCAAAAAAGTAAATAAAATTTTTTGCATGAAAGGATGTGAACAAGGAAACAGGCTATGGAGAAACTACCAATAACTCTTTTGCCTCTGAGCTCTTACACTCACACGTACTCTCCATCACTTTTCTCCATCATATCTTCTTACTTTAGCTACTAACAATTTAGACATATACTTCCTGACAGCCCAAGTCTGGGTTAAATGTCCTCCCCTCCTTAATGTTCCCTGAAGCACACACTTCCTGCCTTCCCTTGGGAAGTTTCTCTACTGAATTTTTTTAAAAAACAAGTATTTATTTGAGAGACAGAGAGAGAGCACGTGCACCTTCGCAGGGGGAAGAAGAGGGGTGCAAAGGAAGAGGGAGAAAGAGAATCTGAAGCACCCTGCTGAGCTTGGGGCTGAGGCAGGGCTTGATCTCACCACCCTGAGTTCCTGACCTAAGCAAAAATCAAGAGTTGGACACTCAACCGACTGAGCCACCGAAGCATCCCTTATTGAATTTTAACTGCGTGTTTATTTTTTTTATTTTTTAAAAGATTTTTATTTATTTGACAGAGAGAGATCACGAGTAGAGAGAGAGAAAGAGAGAGAGAGGAGGAAGCAGGCCCCCTGCCTAGCAGAGAGCCCAATGCGGGACTTGATCCCAGGACCCTGAGATCATGACCTGAGCTAAGGCAGAGGCTTAACCCACTGAGCCACCCAGGTAGCCCTTAACTGCGTGTTTATTTATCACTAGACTGGAAGCTATATGACAGCAGGCTACCTAGCAGAGTCTGGCACATAGTAGGGGCCTTATGAACATTTATTGAATGAATAAAAGAATCCTCATCTTCCACAACTCCCATAACTATGGTTATATTTCCTGTTCCAGTTTTGCCTTTACCAGTACTGTCATCTTTGATTCATCAGCTTTCAATTCACACTGGTAATTGAAATTATTAATATAACAGATATTCATTGGTTACCTCCTCTGAACCTGATGTAGAGCTAGGATACAGTAGGGAACAAGACAGACATGGTTCCTGTCCTTATGGAGCCTACAGGCTAAAGGGCATGAGACGTCAAAGAAAATAAACAGGCATTATGTGATTAAAAACTATGAAAAATCTATCCCCTATTTAAATGTCCCATCCCCATGGGGAACCTGGGTGGCTCAGTGGGTTAAGCCTCTGCCTTCAGCTCAGGTTATGATCTCAGGGTCCTGGGATCGAGTCCTGCATCGGGCTCTCTGCTTGGCAGGGAGCCTGCTTCCTCCTCTCTCTCTCTCTTTGCTTGCCTCTCTGCCTACTTGTGATCTCTCTCTCTCTCTGTCAAATAAATAAATAAATAATCTTAAAAAAAAAAAATACCCCATCTCCTATCCCCTAATAACCCATTTCCTATGTAAATGAGTAATATTCTTTTTTTTAAAGGGTCATTTGGATTCCATTCATTCAACAAAAATGTAGCTTCTACTATGTACAAGGCACTATGCTAGGGGCTGGAGATGCACTACTTTTTTTTAAAGTTTATTAAGTAATCTCTACACCCAGCATAGGGCTTGAACCCACTATCCTGAGATTAGGAGTCGCTTGCTCCTCCAACTGCACCAGCCAGACACCCCTGGAAAGACACCACTTGAACAAGACAGGTGCAGTCACCTTCTTCACAGCGATTGCAGTCTAGCAGAACAGGCAAACATTGAAGCAAACAGGAGATGCAGGCCCATGGAAGTGTTTTAAGCAAGGAAGGGACATGGTCCCGTGTATTACAGAGTTCATTCTGAAGAAGGACTGGAAGAAAGCAAAAGTGGAAGAAGGAGGCTTCTGCAATTGTCCAGCTAAAAGGTGAAGACATTTTAGATTATGGTGATGGCAGTCAAAGTAAAGAAAGGTAAATAGATTCAAGATATTTAGAGAAAGAATTTATTATACCTTAGTAATACAGCTTTTTAATTGAGAACTGTCAATTCTTTGCTATGCCATATGGAATACCCTTTCTAGATAAATAAACTTAGAAAGGTAGCATAGTGGAAAAGAATTCAGGCTCTGAATCAGACCAGGTTCATCATTTTATTAGCTGGGTGACCTCAGGTGATTCAATTAACCACTTTGTTAAACAAGGGTCATAAAAATAAGTACCTCATAGGATCACTATGAGGATTAAAGAAATAATATGTATATAATATGTATACATATAATAATATGTATATAAACCATATATACATATATATGTATACACCTGGCATATAGTAAGAACTTTAAGATGTCAGCTATTTTATAATTACTTTAGGAAAATTGGTCTATACACATTAGTCTGATTAAAAACAGAAAAGCTTACTTGTTCTCTATATTAATCTCTTCCCTAACCTAACTGAGCTACTCATCACTATAGAGTTGTATGATACACCTTCTCCAACTGTCAGACCAATCTGCTCATTATTCAAAACTCCACAACAGAACTCGCTTCCTCTTGTTTTTCTTTTAGATTTCTTCTTTGTCCAAACTCACCCCACCAGTCACTCTAGTAAATTCAACTGAATCACCACATCTTAATTTAGATCCATAAAACTATAATTACCTTTAGCTTGTCTCTGAGTCTCTTTGTGTTTGTTTTTCATGCATATTTTCCTGACTTCCCTATCTTGAGATTACAGAGTCAGAGGAAGGAATTGTGGGCACTTCTTTTAATACTTCTGTTCTACAGGTGTGCAGCATTCAATGAATACGGCTACTTCCCTAGCCTATTAGACACCTTTTAATTTTAAAATGATTTTTCAAACCTTTTTTTTTTTTTTTTTTGGTTTAAAAATGGTTTTCAGGGACGCCTGGGTGGCTCAGTTGGTTAAGCAGCTGCCTTCAGCTCACGTCATGATCCCAGCATCCTGGGATCCGAGTCCCACATCGGGCTCCTTGCTCAGCAGGGAGCCTGCTTCTCCCTCTGCCTCTGCCTGCCATTCTGTCTGCCTGTGCTCGCTCTCTCCCCCTCTCTCTCTCTGACAAATAAATAAAATCTTTTAAAAAAATAAAAATAAAAATGGTTTTCAAGGGGCGCCTGGGTGGCTCAGAGGGTTAAGTCTCTGCCTTCGGCTCAGGTCATGATCTCAGGGTCCTGGAATCGAGCCTGCATCAGGCTATCTGCTCGGCAGGGAGCCTGCTTCCCCTCCCTCTCCGCCTGCCTCTCTGCCTACTTGTGATCTCACTCTCTCTGTCAAATAAATAAAAATCTTTACCAAAAAAATGGTTTTCAAAAAGAAAGCTTTTTTTAACCTCTATACTAGTATTCTATCTTAATTTTTATACTTTCTGAATGGTGAATGGACTTTTTTTTTTTTTTTGTAATGATAAAAGCAATGAGTATGAAGAGAAGAATGAAGAATCCGTCTAGGGGGCACCTGGGTGGCGCAGTGAGTTGAGCCGCTGCCTTCGGCTCAGGTCATGATCTCAGGGTGTTGGGATAGAGTCCCAAGTCGGGCTCTCTGCTCAGCGGGGAGCCTGCTTCCTCCTCCCTCTCTCTGCCTGCCTCTCTGCCTACTTGTGATCTCTCTCTCTGCCAAATAAATAAATAAAATCTTTAAAAAAAAAAAAAAGAGTTTAGGTTAAAAAAAAAAAAAGAATCCGTCTAGGACTTCTGGGATTAGCTGGAGTTAATCCAACCTGGAGTTGCTCTGTGTGCAGCCTTTGACAGTGAATGGGCAGCAGAGGAAGAGTGTGTGTGTGGTGGTTGTGGTCAAAGAAAGGCTTTGGAGTAAGACGCCTGGGTCTAAATTGAGGCTCTGTCTTGTGCTAGCTCTCTGCTCCTTCAACCCTGGGACTCTGGAACTTCATGTGTAAAATGTGAATAATGATAATACCTACCTCTTGAGCTGGCTGTGAGAATAAAATGAGCTACACCAAGCAAGCTGATTAGTCCAGTGCCTGGTTCATAGCAAGTGAATGTTCAAGGATTTTAAGCTAAAGAGAAGGAAGGGAGGAAGAAAGAGAAGTGGAGAATACTGGAAGCCAGTTTGATCAGTGCTGGGTCTGAATGTTTGTGTCAAACTTTATATGTTGAAATCCCAATGCCCAGTCTGAAGGTATTAAGAGGTAGAGCCTTTGGGAAGTGCTTAGTTTGGGAGGATGGAGCCCTTATGAATGGGATTAGTGCTCTTATAAAAGATAATCCAGGGGCGCCTGGGTAGCTCTGTTGCTTGAGCATCCGACTCATGGTTTCAGCTCAGGTCATGGTCTCAGGGTCTTAGGATCAAGCCCCACATCAGGCTCCAAGCTCGTCATGGGATCTATTTGAGATTTCTTCTCCCTCTTTCTCTGCCCCTCTCTCCACTCTCTGTCTAAAAGAAATAAATAAAATCTTTAAAAAAAAAAAGAACCTGAACAAAATAAAACAAACAAAAAGAAAACCCACAAGTTCAACACCTACTTCCACTTTGTGAGTAAACAAACAAAAATGTAGGACCCAGAAGAGGGCATTCACCAGACATGCTGGCACCCTGATCTCACACCTAGTTTCTGAAACTATGAGAAATAAACTTCTATTGTTTATAAGACACCCAGCCTGTGGTGTTTTGTTATAGCAGCTCAAAAGGAAATAATAAAGGGAAATTCTAAATCTGACTGACATGAGCTAAGAACAAGTAGCCGTGTTAATTAGGGAGACTTAGATATTAAGATAAATGTACCCGAATTAGAGAAGTTGCACTTCATAGGTACTAAAATTTTTAGAAACTTCTGTTGCCTAGATTTCTCCTGAAGTGGTGATACCTTAATTCTCAGGAATTAGCAATCACTCACTCATGCTATACCACTCCAGACTCCGGAACCACAAGCTTCAGCCTGCCATCTTGTCAGCATTCCACAAAGCATTGCTAGCTGTGTCATGGGCTCATATGGGAAACGTGACACCTGAGTCATCAAAACACTGCTTGTTGTTCCTAAATAGCCTACCTACTCAAATTGTCACCACCATTACCATCATCATTGTGGAGCAGTCCTAGGGCTCCTTAAGGAATGAAAGAAAGGAAGGAGGAAAGGAAGAAAGAAAAGGAGAAGAAAAAGCAAAGGAACAGCTAAATAGAAACAATTATTAATTAATGAGATTCCAATTTTGAGGACCACATATATTTATATATATATATATATACTTTCTTTTTTTTGAAGAGAGCAAGAGAGCACATGAGTGAGTTGGGGGTGAGGGGCAGATGGAGACAGAGGGAGAGAATCTCAAGCAGACTCTATGCCCATCAGTAGCCTGATGCAGGGCATCATCTCAGGAATAGGAGATCATGACCCAAGTGGAAATCAAGAGTCAGATGGTTAGCCGACTAAGCCACCCAGGTGCCCATGAAGGACTATGTTTTGAAAATTTGTTTTGCACATTTATGACATTTAAGATCCCTATTTTTACAGTATCAATGAAATGGGACTGCTCTGAACTATGCAAATTGGGGGCACAACCATAGGCCTGCTTTTTTTTTTTTTTTTTTTTTTGTCAAGCTCTCAACATCTTAGTGGCCAGAAGTCAGTATCTTTTTCTAGACATTCTTCCATATAGCATCTGAGAATGCAGGCTCTAGTGTTAGATTGCCTGGCTTTGAATCATGAACCCCTTCCATCACCTCTGTTCTAAACTTGTTGTGTGACCCTGGGCCAATCACTTGACCCCTTTAGGATAGTACTTATTTGGTAATATTGCTGTAATGTTGTATTGGTCATTTATTAATATTTACTGAGGATTGGGACACCTGGCTGGCTCAGTTGGTTAGGCATCTGCCTTTGGCTCAGGTCATGATCACACGGTCCTAAGATCGAGTCCCACATTGGGTCCTTTGCTCAGCAGGGAGCCTGCTTCTTCCTCTGCCTGCTGCTCCCCACACATGTGCATGCTCTCTTTCCAACAAATACATTTTAAAAATCTTTAAACAAGGGGCGCCTGGGTGGCTCAGTGGGTTAAAGCCTCTGCTTTCAGCTCAGGTCAAGATCCCGGGGTCCTGGGATCCCCTGGGATCGAGCCCCAAATTAGGCTCTCTGCTCAATGGGGAGCCTGCTTCCCTTCCTGCCTCTCTGCCTACTTGTGGTCTCTGTCTGTCAAATAAATAAATAAAATCTTTAAAAATTTTTTAAAATATTTACTGAGCATTTATTACCTATTAGGTTTGTTTTCAGTGCTAAGGAAAAAGGAGGACAAAATTCTTGACTTAATGAAAATTTATATTTTAGTTAGGATGAGGTAGAGAAAATAAATAAATGAAAAATTTCAGACTATGAAAAATGCTCCAAGGAAGATAAAACAGAATTATGTGATAGAAAATAACCAGCGGAGGGAAGTGAGGTGTTACTTTAGATGGGATGATCTGGTTAGGCCTTCCTAAGGAGGTGGATTTGAGCTGACAAGAAAAAGTTAACCATGCAAATATGTATGGAAAAGAGTTCCAGGCAAAAGGACCAGAAAGGCCTGAGGTGGGAAGGACCATGAAACGGCTGAGAAACCAAAGATGCTTTGTCCTCACTCCTCTCTCTCCAAACATCCAGGATCCCCTCCTCACATTCGAATGATGATTTCTTATTAATTCACTGAAAACACAGAAGCTATCAGTAAAGAATGTCCATGAGTTACATTTCCTACCTCCATCAACAGGTGTTCTTTTTTTGACATATTATGAACAATCAGAGCGCCAATTAAGACCTACCGAACACTTGTACACTAAGTCCCACTCTTTTTTCCTACTAAGAGATTTTATTGTTGCAGTTGCTCACCTCGCCTCTCACATTATCAGATTTTCTTTCTTCATTACATCATACTCATCTGAATCCATACATATCATCTTACCTAATGCAAGCAAGCAGACAAAGAAGTGAAAGAAAAACAGAACAAAATGCAAGCTAACCCTATCTTCTCTATCTCACAATGCCATCGAGTACCACCATTGTTCCACTCCCTTTTACAATAAAACCCTTCATGAGAACTGTCTTACTATCTCTAATTCCTTTCCTGAACCTGTTCCAGTCAAGCGTTCATTTCCTCCACTCCATGGAACTATCCAGGTCATCAGTGATTTCCACGCTGCCAAATTCAGTGGTCAATTCCTTATCTTCATTTTCCTCGATCCAAGAACTATACGTATGACACTGTTGAAAACTCCATCTTTTCTGAGACATATTTCTTTTCTCTCTGTTCTGCTGTCTCATGGCCATGCCTTCTTAGTTGACTTTCTAAATAGGGGAATGCCCTAATGGCCTTTCTAGATATAGTCACTTCCTAGACGATCTTATCCAGGCCTATGGTTTTAAACAAAATATACATGCTGATGAATCCTCAGTCTTTAACACCAGACCCAATCTTTCTTATGAACTCCAGACTTACAGATCAAACTGTCTACTTGACATCCCCACTTGGATTTTTATATTTTTTATCAATTATGCCTAACAAGCTATCCCCAAACTTAGTGGCCTCAAACAATAACCATTTATTATCCCTCACAATTTCTGTGGGTTAGGTGTGTGGGAGCAACTTGACCAGGTGGTTCTAGCCAGTGGGGTCTTGAGATTACAGACAAATGTTGGCCAAGGTTGTAGTCATCCAAAGGTTTGACTGGGGCTGGAAGCTCTGCTTTTTTTTTTTTTTTTTTTTAAGATTTTACTTATTCACTTTGACAGACAGAGAGAGATCACAAGTAGGCAGAGAGGCAGGTAAAGAGAGAGGGAAGAAGGCTCCCTGAGCAGAGAGCCCCATGCAGGGCTCGATCCCAGGATCCTGAAATCATGACTTGAGCCAAAGGCAGACGCTCAACCCACTTAGCCACCCAGGCACCCCAAGGAAGATCTACTTTTAACATGGCTTCCTCACAAGGCTAGAAAGTTAGTTGTGGCTCTTGGTAAAGAGTTTTCAGTTCCTCAAATTTGGGCTTGTCCACAGGGTTGATTGTCATGCAACATGGCAACTTACTTTCCCTAGAACCAGAGATCCCTGTAGAAGCTACAGTGCTTTTTATAAGCTAAACTTGGAAGTCAATGGCTGTTCCTTCTAGAGCATTCTGTTGCTTACAAAGGTAAACCCTGATCCAGTATGAGAGAAAATACACATGGGTGTGAATACTAGAAGGTGAGCATCATTGGGGGTCATCTTGGAGGCTGGCTACCACAATGTATAACGTCTAAGAAAATATGCACTGTCTAATTTATGTCCAATACTGAATGTATGATCTACCAACCATTCTTTAAATCTGCTTCCCACTTGTTTTCCCCACCTCAGGCCAGTTACTCAAGTCAAACCTCTTGGTGTCATCCTTGATTCCTTTTTGTGTTTTATACCAACAACTAGTCTCTCAGTAAGACTCATTGATTCTACCTTCAAAATATATCCAGAATCCAACTTCTTACCATCTCTTTCACTGCTATTCTAGGCCAAACCACCATCATCCTATGCTTGAATTATTACTTCCTAACTGGTTTCCCTACCTCCACTTTTAGCCCTTCCAGCCTAATTACCACAAAGGAGCCATTTCAATCCTACTTTTAAAAATTAAAAACTAGGGGCGCCTGGGTGGCTCGGTGGGTTGAGCCACTGCCTTCAGCTCAGGTCATGATCTCAGGATCCTGGGATCGAGCCCCGCATCGGGCTCTCTGCTCAGCAGGGAGCCTGCTTCCTCCTCTCTCTCTCTGCCTGCCTCTCTGCCTACTTGTAATCTCTCTCTGTCAAATAAATAAAATCTTCAAAAAAAAATTAAAAACTAGAACGGATAATTTTATTCATTTGCTTAAAACCTTCAGTGTCTTCCGGTCTCACTCAGGGTAAGAACCTGAAGTCCTTACCATGACCAACAGAGTCCTCTGTGACTTGGCCTCTAATGACTTCTGTACCAATTCTTTCCTCCTGGCTCACTCCACTCCAGCCCCATTGCTCCCCACTTTCCTGAAATGTGCCGAACTAGTACCTGCCTCAAGTCTTTGCACGTCCCTGGAAAGCTCTTTTCCCAGATACCCATGTGATTAACATCTTTACTGCTTCTTGACCACTGCTCAGAGAGTGCTTTAAAGTTCCCCATCGTGCTCTATCCCCACACTTAATTTTTTTTCTTTATAGAATATATCCCACCTGACATATTATATAGCTGTTCATTTGGCATCATTCTCCTCCTGCTAAAATAGATCTCCAAGAGAATACCTATTTTCTTCACTGCTAGAACCCCAAGGACTCTATCGGTGCTTTGCCTATTGCAGGTTTTCAATAAGTGTTTCTTTTTAAGTAGGCTTCACGCTCAAAGGGGCTTGAACTCATCATCCTGAGATCAAGAGTTGCATGATCTATCAACTGAGCTAGCTAGGTGCCCCCGGTATTTCTTTTTTTTTTAAGATTTATTTATTTATTTATTTGACAGAGAGAGAGAGAGAGAGAGAGGGAGAGATCACAAGTAGGCAGAGAGGCAGGCAGAGAGAGAGAGGAAGGGAAGCAGGCTCCCTGCTGAGCAGAGTGCCCGATGTGGGACTCGATCCCAGGACCCTGAGATCATGACCTGAGCTGAAGGCAGCGGCTTAACCCACTGAGCCACCCAGGCACACACCCCCCCCACCCCGGTATTTCTTGAAAGAAAGGCTGGGATGCCTGGCTGGCTCAGCTGGGAAAAGCATATAGCTCTTGATCTTGACATTGTGAGTTTGAGCCTCATGATTGGTGTAAAGATAACTAAAAAATAAATAAATATACTAAAAGAAAAAAAGAAAAGAAAGGCTAAGCGCAGGAACCGAGGGAGGGACACCTGGGTGAATCAGTCGGTTAAGCATCTGTCTTTGGCTCAGGTCATGGCCCCAAGATCCTGGGATCAAGCCCCACATTAGGCTCCCTGCTCAGCATGGAATCTGCTTCTCCCTTTCCCTCTTGCTGCTCCCCCTGCATGTTCTCTTTCTCTCTCATAAATAAATAAAATCTTTAACATAAACAAACAAACAAATAAGTAAATGTAGGAACTGAGGGCATATTGGTGGCTCAGTTGGTTAAGCATGGGACTCTTGATTTTGGCTTGGGTCATGACCTCAGGGTCATGAGATTAAGTCCCGTGTAAGGCTCTGCATTAGGCATGGAGCCTGCTTGAAATTTTTTTCTCTCCCTCTCACTCTGCCCTTCCCCCCTCAAATAAATAAATAAATAAATAAATAAATGCAGGAACTGGAAGAAACTAACCCATGAAACGTTACTTGGTAGAGTGCCCAGCACAAAAGTATGAGGCATTATTATTTGATGTTTCCAAATCCCAAGGGGCTTATCTGATTTTTTTTTTTTTTTAAGATTTTATGTATTTATTTGACACAGAAAAAGAGACAGTGAGAGAGGGAACACAGCAGGGGGATTGGGAGAGGGAGAAGCAGGCTTCCCACCCAGCGGGGAGCCCGATGTGGGGCTCAATCCCAGGACCTTAGGATCAACACCTGAGCCGAAAACAGATGCTTAATGAAGAAGACACCCACTCGTCCCCCTAAGGGGCCATTTATATTAGCCATTCTTACAGTTACAGAGTGGGACAGAACTTTAAAAAAAATTCTTACAACAGGGGCACCTGGGTAGCTCAGTTGTTAAGTGTCTGCCTTAGGCTCAGGTCATGATCCCAGGGTGCTGGGATCAAGCTGCACTGAGCCCTGCATCCAGCTCCCTGCTCAGCAAGAAACCTGCTTCTCCCTCTCCCATTCCCCCTGCTTCTGTTCCCTCTCTTTCAAATAAATACATAAAATCTTAAAAACAAACACGTCCCTTTAAAAAAAGTCCCTTTGTCTAAACAGGGACGCCTGGGTGGCTCAGTTGGTTAACTGTCTGCCTTCAGCTCGGATCATGATCCCAGGGTCCTGGAATCCAGTCTTTCATGGGGCTTCTTGCTCAGCAGGGAGCCTGCTTCTCTCTCTGCCTCTGCAGCTGCTCTGCCTGCTTGTCTCTCTCTGATAAATAAATAAAACCTTTAAAAAAGAAAACCAAAAACAAACAAACCCTTAAACATATTTCTCCGAAGAAAACAAATCTATATTTCCATAATGAAGAGAGACGATTCAAATCATCTCGCTATATATCTGCTAACTCACCTTGCCTTTGCATAGCCAAGATTCAAGTGACATTTATTTATTTATAAATAAAAGTAAGTTCTACATTCAATGTGGGTCTTGAACTCATGACTCCAAAATCAGGAGTTTCATGCTCCCCTGACTGAGTCAGCCGGTGCCCCGAAGTGACTCTTCTCTGAGTCAAATGGGCTGCTACTTGTGACCCAGACTCAGCCGAGACTGATATTTTGATGGATGTGTGTTTAATTAGGTGATTATTTATAAACGTAGAGGCATGAGAGCGTCTGTTTGTAACTATGAAGTTCCTGGTTTGAAATTCTACCAAAGCTTTGTCTAACTGCATTTTGGGAAGACAGATTGTGATTACACATTACACAGAAATTTAAATCTGAAAAATTACTCTTAACCTCTCTTATACACCTGGGACAGCTCTCAGCCACAGGTTAAAGAAGAGGACCAAAAAAAAAAAAAAAAAAAATTGTGGGCAAATCCACTTTGATTATGGAAGGCCTATCCACCTCTAGCAACACTTGTGTGAAATTGCATAGTTAACAGTTCTTCCTGGTTGAGGACCAGTTACCCTAAAGCGGAGAAAGGGAACTTGGTTTGAATAAGGATGGTATAGATGTATATTCTTCCTATAGTCATTCTCTCCAATGCCTTATATCAATAACCTCTCTTAGATCAACTGACATCTCTTTCTCTTCTTGTGAAGATAAAACTGAGAGAAAATCCAATCTTTTGTAAAGTATCCATTTTTAACATCCACCTTAATTAAGGAAAGAACATTTATTTGATATTAGCCTTATTCTCTACTCTCCCAAGAACAGTGTCTAATAGATGGTAACGAGCTTAATACATATTTGTTGGATGAATTTTGAATGAACCACATGGTTAATATTTCAGTGTTTGCTTGCATGATATTTAAGTGAAGGTTATAGGTGTGGACTTTGTGGTCAAACACAAAGAAAGGCTGGGCCTTTCCACTCATTAGTTTCATGATCTCTCTGGAATGCAATTTTCTCATCTGTGAATATTGTTTACTATACAGGGGGCCTATGAAGGGGAGAAGTAACAATACATTGAAATATTTAGCACAGGGCCAGCACAGAGTATGTTCTCAAAAACTGTGGCTAGGATTATTATTTACAATGCCTGACTGGTAGGCTCCCGGAATCTGAACTCCCAAAAGGCTGGATCGATATAAATGGATATAACTTTTCAAACTTTTGTGATAAAAGCAATTCCTATTCCATTTCTATCACACTACTATTAAGTTCTTACCTAGCCTGAGGCCTAATCACGTCACTCACATTTCTCTTTTTTTAATTTGTCATTTTTGGGTAACACTTCATCTCTGTAGTAGGAAGTAGTGAAGGAAACGTGGATAAGCATAAGGAAAGGGAGGAGGAAAGAGGGAAGCGGCAACCGTTAGATATGATAAAACTATGGGCTTACTAAGATCTAGATGCAAATTCTGCTCCACCTGCAAATATGTGTGATTCTGGGTAAACTACTCAGTCTCTGGCCTTTTCCCCTCATTTGCAGTGTTGGGGAGAAGGTGTCATGAAGGAAGCTCATTAGATGATTTCTAAGTGCATTTTGCTACTACTCTAAGTAAGAGGCCCACAAACTGCAGGCAGCAAGCCAACCCTGGTTGGCCCCTGCTTCTGTTTACTTGCAAGGTAATGATGGCTTTTGCACTTTTAAATGCTTTTTTCTTTTTTTAAATTAAAAAAAAATATGTTGTGACATTTGAAAACTATCTAAAATTGAAAATCTTATATAAGTTTTATGTGGATACAGTCTTAATCATTTGCTTACATATTACCTATGGCCAGCTTCATGCCAAGCACGCAGAGCTGGGTGGGTGTCAGAGACCTCCTTGCCCACAAAACCCAAGATATTTACTATTTAGCCCTTTTAAGAAAAATTTGCTTTTTCCTGCTCTATGTATAGATAGCATACGTGTTTATTTTAGGCTGACTCATCTCTCTTATTGAAGGGGTGTGCTCATCAGGTATTTTTCAAAATATTATTATTGTAATGCATAATCCCATAAACTGTTCAGCTTTCTAAGAGGAGAAACCATTTTGCTCACCTTTGGAATCCAAGTGCTAGTGCCTTACATTGTGCTGGCATATAGCAGGTGCTCAGTATCTGTTGTTGGATAAGCATTGTGAGACCAGTGCCAAGCTGGGAATTTCAAAACTTCAAAAAGAATTTCTCATTCAGTACAAACTAAGTTGGCTATTTTGGTAATTTCGATTGGAAAAAAATATTTCTAAAAACTTTTTTGCTGGCCAAAATTCTCCCTGCAAAAACAAAACAAAACAAAACAAAACCCTACTGAATTTAGATCTCTAGTGAAAAGAGAATTTTAAAAAATATTAGAATCGTTCTTCTTCCTAAATAAAGCATATGTTAAAAAGATTGGTGAAATTGAAATGGCCTCAGCCTTCTACAACTGTGCGCCACGTTTTAAAAATGACGATTATTGGAGTCCAGGGGATGGTTGTCAGAAACATTCTGCGTAACTTAGGCATAGCGGCGAGAAATACAAGCATGTATGCTGAGCAAAATGATTGTGTAAGAAAAAAAAAAAAGTAAAATTTTGCATTCTGTGCAATGTGTCGAACGTGAACGTATTGCACGTTGTGTTGCAGATTTACTACAGCTGAGTCATTTCGGGACACAAGTGTGTTTCCAGGAAAAAACGAGAGGAAGGAATCAGGCTGAGGGGCTCGCCGGGTTCCCCCAGGCACTCCCAGTAGCAGACACCGGTATTCCGCGGCGGGCGGCGGCGTGGTCAAAAAAGGAGCCGCGGCCCCTTTAAGAGGCACAGCACCTTCTCCAAGATACCATCTTGCACCAGGAGTTCACGTAAGCTCTCCACCTACCTTGCTATATCCCCTCCGCCTTAACTGGGTACGGCCGGCCGGCGGGGCGAGCGAGCCTTTTCATTGGCTTTGCGCGCACGGCCTTCTTACTTCTATTGGTTCTTGCGCCCGCCACTCGACGCTATCTCCCGCCCACCTGAGCCGTCGGGCTAGGTTGAGTGAGGGCTCTTGGGTTAGTTCCTGTTAGGCCCGGGCCGGGGGAGTAGGTTGAAGTCTCCTAAGATGCCCGGTGGGCTGGGGCACCGGGAGCTGTGAAGAGGGCGTGAGGAGGCGGCGAGGGGAGACCCGCGGCAGGCCTGAACAAGAGCGGCGGCCGAGCCCGCCTTCCCTGCACCATGCTCATAGAGGATGTGGATGCCCTCAAGTCCTGGCTGGCCAAGTTACTGGAGCCGATGTGAGTGAGCCAGCCTGGGCCAGGGCCGGCGAACGTGGGCGTTGGGGGCCCGCGGGGGTGTGGGGGGAGGGGACGCGGCGTGGGGGAGGGCGGAGCGGAGGGGCCGCGGTCGGGAGGTCCCGGCTACGTCTTGTATGTAGTACTATCACCATTGTGGGGGGGGGCGGTGGTGGGGGGGAGCGAGAGCCTGGGGCGTAGAGGCGGTGTGGCTGTGGGACGGGGTTGGGGGGGGGCGGCAAGGACAGCGAGGGCTTTTTAAGTATAAATATTGAGGTGCTGGAAGGGGTAGCAGAAATAGTGAGGGAATTTAAAATTTTGTTGTTTGAGAACTGCGAGAGATCGCAAGGCTGTCGAGGGATTTTTAAACGTGAATATTGGGATCTTGAAGGGTGTAGCAGGATGTCGAGGGCTTTATTAACCGATATTAGTATGAGACTAAGATCCAGAAGCGGAGTGTGGAGGGCCTTTTAAAAACGTGAGGGCAGAAAGGAGTAGTAGGGACATTGAGGGCTTTATAGCGATTATTGATGAGCTGTAAGGGTTCAAGAATTTTGAAGGATTTGAGAAACACGGGGTAGTTGAAAGGGATATGTGGGCATTGAAGTGTTTTTGGGAATTACTGGAAAGCTGTGAAATATGATAACAAGGATATGAAGGGATTTTAAAATATTATCCAAGAGTTGATAGTGCTAGGAGGACTAATAACTTCTAAATACCATTAAGGGTTGGAAAAAATAAGGGTTTTAAATTTTAAGGGTTGAAAGGGCGACCCTGGTATTTAGTATTATTGGAGGAGTATTTGAAAGGGGGATACCTGAAGCATGCAAGCATTTTTAGTTACAGCTATTGGAGGAATAAAAGGTATAGCAGAAAGACTTAAAAGAGTTTTGTAAATATTGTTGAAGGATTGTGAGGGCAACTGAGGATAGTGAGGTGTAGGATATTGTTGAGCAAAAAAGAATGAGAAGGGCTCGTTTTTAAAAAATATTTTGGGTAGTGTTAGTTGTAGAAATATTGGGAGGCTTCAAAGGGATAGCAGAGGTACCAGCTTTGTTTGATTGTTTTGTAACCATTGTAAGAGGGTGGGATTGTGGTGTGTTTATTTGGGATACTGGGGTATAGGTAGTTTCTGAGACATCTCATACAGGAAAGAGAGGGAATGCTGAAGGGAGGATTGGAGAGAGATGATACCTAACTCTCCTGGGAAAGAAGGCATGGAAGGGGAAGGGAAGGGATCATTTCCTCCCTTCTTCTCATTTCTACTACTTATTCTATTCGAGGTGAGGACTTCTAAAGGAAAACTTCTTAAAGGACTGCTAAAGGAAAAGGGGTACAAGAGGAAGGGATGGGCAGGCATGCTTCATTAGATTAGATTAGTGAAAAAATACAGTTTTTCAGAAGTGGAAATAAGGCATAGTGTGGGAGGCATGGAGGTATGGTGACTTTGGTGCTCTTCGGAGATAGCTACTTCCCCGATTATCTATTTCCTGGTCCTTTTGAGAAATCTTGTTAGCTAACTTGTTTTTGTTTTGCTCCTTTGATTTCTTGGACGTTAACGTCTAGGAAGAGATGCACCTGTAGTCCAGTGTATCAGCCTTGTAAAGGTAGGCTGGTTAAAGGAGACAGCATTAGGGGAGGTTTTTTTGTTTTTATTTATTTGTTTGTTTTTTTATTAGGGGAGTTTTGATATCTGAAGTGCTATTTATATTCTGAGGATGAGGAATATGTGAGTAGAGTACAGGTGTTAGTGAAAGTACACTGGGGCTTTTGGGTTTTATATTAGCGATGGTCTACTTGAAAGTTTTGTAGAAGAATATGGGCCTCTTGAGTATTCATCATACTTTTTCTACAGTATACTTTTGGAGCACAGTGATGGAGATGGATTGTGACAAAGGTGGGAAATGAAGTAAATAGATTTAGGGAAATTGACCGCATATGGAACAGACTAAAAAAAAAAAAGAAAAAGGTCTGTGTTTAAAAAATTCTTAACCTTCATGTTATTTAACATAAACCCTTGTGTGTGTGTGCTGGACAGTTTTGCATACAGGCTCTGAGTTTTTTAGTTAAATATGTGTGTCTTTGATAGAAGGTGACAAGTTTTAACGTTATAGTTAAGTGCCCTTCTTTTGTAAACTCCCTAAAATATTTTATTCTGGGTAGGGGGGTTTTTCTTTTCTTTCTTTCTTTTTTTTTTTTTAAAGATTTTATTTATTTGAGAGAGAGAGCAAGAGTGAGGCGAGGGGCAGAGGGAGAAGCAGATTCTTCACTGAGCTAGGAGCCTGATGAGGGACTTGATCCAGGACCTCCCAGGACCCTGGGATCATGACCTGAGCCATAGGCAGCCACTAACTGACTGAGCCACCCAGGCACCTCTGGTTTTTTCTTAATATGAAAATTTAGTTTGGGTAGGAACTCATTAAACCTCCCAGTAGTATTTTCTCTTGACTTTTTTTGGGCTATTTATACTGATAAGTTTATAGATATTCTGTATTTTCATGGGTAAAAAGTATTTTTTTTTTTAAAGATTTTATTTATTTATTTGACAGAGAGAGATCACAAGTAGGCAGAGAGGCAGGCAGAGAGAGAGAGAGAGAGAGGAGGAAGCAGGCTCCCTGCTGAGCAGAGAGCCCGATGCGGGACTCGATCCCAGGACCCTGAGATCATGACCTGAGCCGAAGGCAGCGGCTTAATCCACTGAGCCACCCAGGCGCCCGGTAAAAAGTATTTTTAAAGTGATTATTTGAGGGGCACCTGGGTGGCTCAGTGGGTTAAAGCCTCTGCCTTCCACTTGGGTCATGATCCCAGGGTTCTGGGATAGAGCCCCACATGGGACTCTGCTCAGTGGGAAGCCTGACCCCCACCCCCCAACCCCCACCTGCCTCTCTGCCTGCTTGTAATCTCTGTCTGTCAAATAAATAAATAAAATCTTTAAAAAAAAATTAAAGTGATTATTTCAGTTTGGTTTCCCCATTTGTTTTGAGTTACATGTTCAACTGAAAGCACACATCATGCTTTTTTTTTTTAATCGTTACCTTTTTAGGGTTAAAAAGAGCTAAAAATCGCTGTTTAGATTTTAATAATATAGGTAGCTTTTCTCGAAGTACAAAATAAAAGTACTAATTTTTTTTAAAGATTTTATTTATTTATTTAATATAGAGAGGGATCACAAGTTGGCAGAAAGGCAGGCAGAGAGAGAGGGAGAAACAGGCTCCCTGCTGAGTAGAGAGCCGGACGTGGGGGCTTGATCCCTCCCGGGACCCTGAGACCATGACCTGAGCTGAAGGCAGAGGCTTAATCCTCTGAGCCACCCAGGCACCCCAGACGTACTAATTTTTAGTTCATATAAGTAATGGTTTTGGATGGAAGTGGTAATAGGAATTAGCAAATGCAAAAAAAAAAAAAAAACCAGAAACAGAAAGAAATAGCAAATGCTGATATCATACATATTTTCATTCTTAGTATGTTGTCATGGGAGATTATTTTTTGTTTAGATACCCTAAAATGCAATAAATGATATGCTAAAATGGGTTGTATTTGTAAATTCACTTTTGGCATATTCCAGATTGAAGAACATTTTCATGGCAGATTGGCATGTTGTTACAACATAGCATTTTGGAGCAGTTGTTAGGTTTTCAGATAATGGAGTTGCAGTGGATATGTTGAATTCATACTATCCCTGGGCATGATCCATTTTTGCTTGTTTTATTTAGCTTAGTTTACAGCTAACTAAATTTATAAAAGATTTTTAAGACACAAGCATGTTGTGTCTAGTCACTGGTGAAACAAAGGCATACAGTGAGGTATTTCTGAACCAATCCATTTAAAAAAAATTTTTTTTTTAAAGTTTTTTTTATTTATTTGACAGAGAAAGATCACAAGTAGGTAGAGAGGCAGGCAGAGAGAGAGGAGGAAGCAGGTTCCCCGCTGAGCAGAGAGCCCGATGCGTGACCTGAGATCATGACCTGAGCCGAAGGCAGAGGCTTTAACCCACTGAGCCACCCAGGTGCCCTGAAAAAATCCATTTTCTATGTAATTATTCCTTATAGACAAATTAGATATATCATCTGCTAGTAGAACTTATCTGTTACTTGCCACTACTTTTGTAGAGGTGGTACCTCTCTATTACTTTTACTAGAGGAAAGACAGAAGGATGGTGCGGGGAAGAAATGACTGATTTAACAGGCCAGAGAAAAACCTAGTACCATATTTGTTGGCAGTGCAGTTCAGGGAGAGAAACCATCTTAGTCAAGAAGTTTATATATTTCGGGCACCTGGGTGGCTCAGTGGGTTGGGCCGCTGCCTTCTGCTCGGGTCATGATCTCAGGGTCCTGGGATCGAGTCCCGCATCAGGCTCTCTGCTCAGCAGGGAGCCTGCTTCCGCCTCTCTCTCTGCCTGCCTCTCTGCCTACTTGTAATCTCTCTGTCAAATAAATAAATAAAATCTTAAAAAAAAAAAAGAAGTTTATATATTTCTTTTCTTACTGTTACGTGAATAGACGAACTCACAAGTCTTGTTTGATGTCTTTTTTTTTTTTTTTTTAAAGATTTTATTTATTTATTTGACAGAGAGAGATCACAAGTAGGCAGAGAGGCAGGCAGAGAGAGGGAGAGGAGGAAGCAGGCTCCCCGCCGAGCAGAGAGCCCGATGCGGGACTCGATCCCAGGACCCTGAGATCATGACCTGAGCCGAAGGCAGCAACTTAACCCACTGAGCCACCCAGGCACCCTTGTTTGATGTCTTTATCTTGCCTCACTTCCAAAATATCCTAGATATCTTAGTCATAGAGACTATGTAGGGATTATGCGCAATTGGGAGATGTCATGGTTTCTATCAGAAATAACTTCTCATTTTTCAGTATGTGAATCCTTTAAGAGCAACATCTAAGTAAATCTAGGGGCTATATTAATCACTGAAGAAATTAAAAGTTTAGAAAAAGTTCAGGCAAGCATTTTTCAGTAACAAACATGCATTTCTACCCAAAAACGTTGTCTTTAGTGGGAAATGTTTTAAGTTATTTATACTAGATATATTAAATATATATAAACATATATAATTCAAGGCTGCTCGTTTGGCTTATTATAAAAATTTGTCTTGGTGTAAGTTTTAAAAAGAGTGATGGTGTTTGTAATACTTCTTGGACACTTGCTCTATTATAAAACATCTTTATGTGAATCAGGTTATTTAGTTTCTAGTTTGTCTCTATGTCTGATTTACTGTGTGACTTTAGAGAAATTCTCCAAATTTTCTCTAAACAGTTAATCATATTAGCCTTCTACCTCACTGATATGATATGAATATTAATGTGTAGGCTATAAAAAGGGCCTGTGTACCTTAGAATCATTAAATATAAATGAAATTTTATGGCTTTTGAAATATGAAAATATATTAAACTGTTTTTTGCAAAAATATTTTACTTATTAATGTTAAGCTCTATTGTCACTTTCATAATAATCTAAGGCACGCTGGAGCTAGAGTCTCATTACAGGCCCTGTAGATAGGACTGGGAATTGCTAGGGAAAGCCATGGCTATGAGGTGCACTTTCTGTGAATTCAGTGAATTCAAGATCTTTTTAAGTGCACTAGGAGATTGAATATGTTGTCATCTCCGAGTGTATGATGAATAAGGGAGCGATAAGCTTCACATACTAAGATCATTTTATTGGTTCAGTGGTCGTGGAGGGGTTATACTTTGGTTGAACTCTGGAGTTACGTGGTGCCATAGTGTTGCAGTCCTTAATCACATTAAATTCTGATTAGTAATGTCTGGGGCTGCTCAAATGGGGGGAAAAATTGTCACCTAGCAGCTGTGAGACCTGACCTCTCAGATAAATAAACTACAGTGGTGAAATGAGTATTTTGGAGGTATGTTCTTCTGAGTAGTTCTGATAATGTAGTTAGTGGCTTCAAGGAGTTCGTATACCTCGAAAGTGCTGTGGGACTTGTTTAAGGAGACCGTTACCTATTTCACAGAAAAGGGCTTATTTTGACCAGAAGACGTCTTGGCAAGTTTTAGTATACTAAGTTAAGGACATATTTGTTCTTATGTCCTTTGGTCTGCCTTCTAAATATGTCTGACTTCATTCTTCCTGGCCCAACTGCTATAGGCTAGAAGCCAGAAGTTGCTTTTATAGCTCTATGTTTCCTATTACTGCCTTGTCTCATCCTCTTACAGGGCTGTTACTTACTTTGTTGTTAATTTTTTTAACCATTCGTTATTTTGCACTGTAATTATTTGTTTTCATGTTCATCTTTTGGCCACTAGACTGCTTGGCAAGGTCTGTCTTGCTCAGAGTAATTTCATTACCAAGCAAGATGCTTGGCATTTAGTGAATGATCAGTAAATGTTAAATGAATCATTATACTTCTATGTACATATAGGTTGGCTGACAATTTAAAACATAAGATTTTTAAAAAATGTTTTACTTAATTATTTGACAGAGAGAGAGAGAGAGAGTGCACACTCAGAAGAAGGGGGAGTGGCAGGCAGAGGGAGAGGGAGAAGCAGGCTCCCCCACATGGCCTCAATCCTGGGACTCTGGGATCATGACTTGGGCTGAAAGCAGATCCTTAACCGACTAAGCTACCCAGGTGCCCCTAGATTTTTCTTTTTTAATAGTCTGATTTTTAGGGTGTACTTAGGTGGTGACTGCTGCTTTGTGACCCATAGTCCAAATATTAAAATGGTGTTTGCATAGACAGATATATGTATATATATATATTTTTTACCCAAAATAAACTAGGGGTAATTTCTTCAGTTCATGAAAGCCTTTAAGGGGAAGATGAAAGCTTTTATTTGAAAAGAAGTAGAAAAAAAAATGAAAAGAAAAGAAGTAGAAGTACCATTATTTCTCTCTCTTTTTTTTTTTAAAGATTTATTTTATTTATTTGACAGAAATCACAAGTAGGCAGAGAGGCAGGCAGAGAGAGAGGGGGAAGCAGGCTCACGCTGAGAGCTCGATGTGGGGCTCAATCCCAGGACCCTGGGACCATGACCTGAGCCGAAGGCAGAGGCTTTAACCCACTGAGCCACCCAGGCACCCCTGTTTCTCTTTTTAATATCTGTTAACAGGTTCTTAGAACTTAATAGTTATTCACATTAACAATTTGAAAATGTCAACTCAGATATTACTTCTTTTTCTTTCTTTTCTTTCTTTCTTTTTTTTTTTTTAAGATTTTGTTTGTAAGTAATGCCAACACCCAACATGGGGCTTGAACTTAAAACCCCAAGGTTAAAAACTCTCAGGGGTGCCTGGGTGGCTCAGTGGGTTAAAGCCTCTGCCTTCAGCTCAGATCATGATCTTAGGGTCCTAGGATCAAGCCCTGCGTCGGGCTCCCTGCTAGGCGGGTAGCCTGCTTTCCCCTTCCTCTCTGCCTGCCCTTCTGCCTGCTTGTGATCTCTCTCTCTCAAATAAATAAATAAAATCTTAAAAAAATAAAAAATAAAAACTCTCAATCTCCACCAGCTGAGCCCGTTGGGCGCTCCCCCTGGACCTTTACTTGTTTTTCCAGTGTTGTTTTATTGAAGGAATAATCAATCTGAACACAGATCAGAAGCAGACTTTTTGTTTTTTTATATACTTTTTTTCTTATAAAAATGCAGAAAAAAAGATAAAATTATTTGTATTTATTTCTAGTTTCTCTTGTGTATATGAACTTCCATGTGATAGCTTCCATATGATAGCTATAATCAGACTCAAATGTAGAATTTTTTATCTGTATTTTTCCAATTGACCTTCTTATCAGAAACATTTTTCATATTCATGTATTGTTTTTATAACCATCACTTTGGATGCCTAATATTTCATGAACAGTAGAATGGTTGTGCTGACTTGACTTTTTCTGTTAAAAATAATGCTGTTTTCAGGGGTGCCTGGGTGGCTAGTCGGTTAAGTGTCTGCCTTCTGCTTAGGTCATGATCCCAGAGTCCTGGGATTGAGTCCTGTTGGGCTCCTTGCTCAGCGGGGAGTCTGCTTCTCCCTCTGCCTCTCCTCCTACTGATGCACATGCTCTCTCTCTTACTTTCTCTCTCTAAAATAAATAAAATCTTTAAAAAAATAGAAAGTTCTTTTTACACCACACACACATACATATATCTATCTATCTAGTGTTAATTAGGTATCAGTATTTTCTGTGTTTGGCTTTATTTCCTGAGACTAACTTCCCTGAAGCTAACTACAGCTACTGGTCAGAGAACATCAACTTTAAAAAAAAAAAAAAAAAAAAGATATATTTATTTATTTTAGAGGGAGGGGGATCATTTGTAGCTGGATGCACCTGCACATGGAGGGGGAAATTCAAGAGACTCCCTACTGAGGGGTGGAGCCCTACTCTGATTTATCCCAGGACCCTAAGATCACCACCTGAGCTGAAACCCAGTTGGACAGTTAACCAACTGAGCCATCCAGGCACCCCGTTAATATGAACCCCATGAATATTTATTTTTAAAGATTTTATTTATTTATTTGACACAGAGAGAGATCACAAGTAGGCGGGGGGGGGGTGGGAATAGGCTCCTGCTGAGCAGAGACAACCGCCCCCCACAATGCAGGACTCCATCCCAGGACCCTGAGATCATGACCTGAGCCGAAGGCAGAGGCTTAGTCCACTGAGCCACCCAGGCACCCCCCGAGAATATTTTTATTGGTTGTTAATATACATTAAGAGATCATGTTTTGGTTTTTTTTTCCTCCCAGTGGCTCAGTAGCATATTCATTAATTGTCTCACTTCTGTTTTAGTATATGTGCTGTGGAAGTGAGCATAATTGTCTCACTTCTAAAACAAATATTACACCAAGGTAGAACTTAAAATTGAGCCCATATTCAGAAACGTAGACTTTTCTGAAAGTGGAAGAGATTTAAGTAGTGTTGGTTTTTCCTAAAACAAATAGACTTCTTCTTTTTTTTTTTTTTTCCTTAAAGATTATTTATTTATTTATTTGCCAGACAGAGAGAACAAGTAGGCAGAGAGGCAAAAAGAGAGAAAGGAAGGGAAGCAGGCTCCATGCTGGGCAGAGAGCCCTATGCGGGGCTCGATCCAGAACCCTGGGATCATGACCTGAGCCAAAGGCAGAGGCTTTAACCCACTGAGCCACCCAGGCGCCCAGACTTTGATATTTTTAAGTAGTGTTTCTTGGGTTGGGGACTAAGGTAAAGAAAGACCTTTGCTCTTTGGTCTTGGGATTGTCTATATGTATGAAATCTGTGAAGCTGATGTGCCAGCATAGCAGATGTGTCATATACCTGCAGTGGAGATTTCATTAAGGAGGAAAAAGACAAATTAGAGGTTTTATAGGGCAATATTTCTGTTAACTTCCCCTGATGAATATTCATTCTTGTTGATAGTTATTTTTTAAATAAAAGATAGATAATTGAAAGATGTTCTTAGAATATTATTATGCAAGATGTGAATTTTAAGGAGTCCTCATATTTCTAATTTCCATTAAACTTACAGAGATTTCTTTTGTTTGTTCTTTTAATTAGAACATAACTACTGGTTGAGCCATAGAATGCAGATTTACAGTAGGAAAGTATATGTGGTATAAAATAGATTTTTAACTCTGTGGAATCGTAACTGAGTTTTCGTTCCCTAGGTGCGCTTTCTGCCTGATCTTGAGTGGATCACTTAATTTGTCTTTACATACTTACAAATTTAGGTATCTATAAAATGAATAGTAACCCCTTAATTGTACTGTTAAGGCCTTTTAGAGACTATACTAGAATAGTAATTTTAGATGGGTATTACTGTGTTTTCTAATCTCTTTTTATAACAGAAGCCCCTTTCTATCTAGAAATGTGTGTATTTAATATAGCCATGGATTCAAAATCTTAAAATCATCTTCATTCCCAAATTTTCTTGTCCCTGCAATTACTTAAAGTGAATTTTCATAAGCTTTGATTACAAATAAATAGCTAAAGGATTTTAAATACTCTGAGGTTATAGAAGTAAGTAGTAGTCCTGCATTTGTTGTGTAAATTATCAAGGATCTTAGTCATGCTTGGATTTTTGCAATTCACTCTGGAAGTTTGGTTGGGCTACTGTTAGCATTGGTGCCGTAGCTACTGCAGTATTATAATTGTCAGTTTTTAAGGATTATATAGTGGAGGTGATGAAAGAATAAATAAGAACAGTCATAAAGGTACAGAAAATTACAGCATGAAATTCCCCAGTGTATTTAAGTTTCACCATTTGATCGGTGTGATTTACTATTTCAGACCACCAATTTCCTTCATAGTGTACTTTATGGATACAGATTAAGAACTGTTAAATTTAAATGGTCCCAGTCCATTGGCTGGAAACATGCTTTTTGTATTTGGTACAGAATTCTAACTATCAGTTACTAACAATCACTCATATTGCACAAATACTTAATATCTGTGATCACTCTCTTAAGAGTCTAGATTTTTTTTTGCTCTTTTACCTTCTTGTAACTATTCATCTTGAAGCTTAACACATCACATCAAAATATATTTCATCAGGAGCAACCTTACTCTGCATTTGTTTTTCAGAGTGTGAAGACTAAATACATGTTTAAGATATCTGGGTTTGTTTAACTCCCCTCATTTATCCAGTAATCTCAATGCTGTGCCTGCTTCTTGCTAGAAACCTCGTATTACCCAGCTTTCTACCTTTTGGGTCATGAGACTCCTCAAAGGTTCTCCTAACAGCAGAAAAAAATGAGATTGTCTCTTTCTACCATTCTCACTTATTTTTATTTTTAAAAATGTTATTCATTTATTAGAGAGAGAGAGAGAGCTCGCCTGCCTGTGAGCACAAGTTGGGAGAAGGGCAGAGAGAGGAAGAAGCAGGTTCCCCGCTGATCAGGGAACCCAATGAGGTGCTTAGTCCCAGGACCCAGGGATCAAGACCTGAGCCAAAGGCAGCCGCTTAACCGACTGAGCCAACCAGGTGCCCTTGCCATTCTTATTTTTATTTTATTTTTTATTTATTTATTTTTAAAAAGATTTTATTTATTTATTTGACAGAGAGAGATCGCAAGTAGGCAGAGGCAGGCAGAGAGAGAGGAAGGGAAGCAGGCCCCCTGCTGAGCAGAGAGCCGGACGTGGGACTCCATCCCAGGACCCTGAGATCATGACCTGCGCCGCAGGCAGAGGCTTAACCCACTGAGCCACCCAGGAGCCCCCCATTCTTATTTTTAAAAATCCTTTTCTTTCTCTGTTTAAAATATCTTCCTTATCCAGGATCTGAACTTTTTAAGTAAAGGTAGAAATCTGATAGATTTTTTTTTAATCCTCTCCCATTTGAATGTTGATTAGAACTATTCTGACCAAATACCTTACTGTTTTCAGGAGTGAGATTAAATCTCTCTACACATTTCTGTTTTAAGGGGTTTATGGATTAGCCAAGGTGGGAATGGCCTCTAGAACATTTTTGAACATACTATTATTTGTTTTACTATTTATTATTTTTTTTAGATTGAGTAATTGACATGCAATGTTATATTAGTTTCACATATACAACATAGTGATTTGATTTATACATGGTGTAGTGGTCATCACAATAAGTCAAATTACAATCTGTCACCATACAGAGTTATTAGAATATTATTGACTGTATCCTCAGGCTATACATTACATCCCCATGTCTTACTTACTTTGTAATTGGAAGATTGTGTCTCTTAATCCCCTTCACCTATTTCATCCATTTTCTCTCCCCACCCCCCACATCAACTCCCCTTCCTCTTGCAGCCATCAGTTTGTTTTCTGTATCTGTGAGCATTTCTGTTTCTTTTGTTTTTTAGATTCCACATGTAAGTGAAATCATACGGTATTTGTCTTTCTCTGACTTAGCACACTTAGCATATACCTTATAGGTCCATTCATGTTTTTGCAAATAGCAAGATTTCATTCTTTTTTATGGCTGAGTAATAATACATTATATCTATATATACCATGTCATTTTTATCTTCTTTATTCATTTACCTATCAGTGGATTTTTTTGGTTGCTTCCTTATCTTGACTCTTGTAAATCATGCTTTGATGAACATAAGGGTGCATATGTCTTTTTGAATTAGTGTTTTCATTTTCTTCAGGTAAATAGAAGTGGAATTACTGTATCATGTCATAGTTCTATTTTTCATTTTTTGAGGAACCTCCATACTGTTCTCCATAGTGGCTGCACCAGTTTACATTCCTATCAAGCAATGCATGAGGGTTCCTTTTTCCTTACATTCTCACCAAGTTGTTATTGCTTGTCTTTTGTTTGTTTGTTTGTTTGAGATTTTATTTTTCAATAATCTCTACACCCAACATGAAGCTTGAACTCAAAATCCCTAGATTAAGAGTCAGATGTTGTACCCACTGAGCCCGCTAGGTGCCCCTCTTGTCTTTTTGATCATAGCTCTTCTGACAAGTGTGAGGTGGTATCTCTTTGTGGTTTTGATTTGCATTTTCTGATGGCTAGTGATGTTGATCATATTTTTAAACGCCTGTTGGCCATTTGCATGTCTTTTTTGGAAAAATATGTGTTCAGGTCATCTGCCAGTCTTCTCTTTTTTTCTTCTTTAAAGATTTTTTTCCTTTGATTTAATTATAGTTGACAGGTTTTTTTTGTTTGTTTGTTTTAGGCCTTCTACTCATGTTTTGATCAGATTGTTTTTCTGATATTGATCTGTCTATCCATTTGAGAATTTAGAAGTTGGGTTTACCAAGGTAATCTGTTTGAAAATGGAATTTACATTTTTTACTTAAGAAAAATCCTGGCTAAACTGCCTTTTTTTTTTTTTTTTAAGATTTTTAAAATTTATTTGGCAGAGAGAGATCACAGGTAGGCAGAGAGGCAGGCAGAAGGAGAGGGGAAGCAGGCTCCCCGCTGAGCAGAGAGCCCGATGTGGGGCTCTATCCCAGGACCCTGAGATCATGACCTGAGCCGAAGGCAGAGGCTTAACTCACTGAGCCACCCAGGTGCCCCTAAATTGCATGTTTTTATTAATGTGTAGCTCCTCATCTTGCACACTTACACTCTCTCGTAGTGCACTTTGATCCTTACCCATAACATTAGCTCTGAGTTTTGTAAGAATGACAGTCACTGAAAGTTGCTCCCTTGGATTTGGTGCATAAATGTGCATTGATGTTCAAAGAATTAGCCTTTCCCACAGCAATATTGGCAATAAAAAAATTCTCTTTTATTGAAATATGAACTTTAAAAATATAGACAAGAAGGAAGTAAAGGTGCTGGCTGATGCTTGGTTTTCTTTTTATAAAATTCGCTTTATGTACTTAAAAATATATTTTTGCTATATACATATATGCACACATCTATGTATATATATTATATACGTGTAATATCTGAATATATCTAAATATATATGCTTATTTGTATATATTTAATATATATAATTTATATATATAGATAATATATTATCTATAAATATATAAACATATAAATGTATATATATAAATATGTATATAAATATGCATATATGTATATAAATATATATGTATATATGTATATAAATATAAATGTATATGTATATAAATATAATTTATATATAAATATATATATAACATATATAAATATATAAATATAAATTGTAAGGTAGATAAAATATTAGGCCTGAAGATTGCTACATGTTAGGAATTGACAACTCAGGGAATGTGGGCTGCCCTGGCATAGATGGTTTTGAATGTTGAAAGACAGGTGACTGGGGCATCTGGCTGGTCTACCTTCAGCTCAGGCCTTGATCCCGGAGTCCTGGGATTGATCCCCATGTCAGGCACCTTGCTCAGCGAGGATCCTGCTTCTCCTTCTCCCTCTGCTTCTCTGCCTGCTTGTGCTCCCTCACTCTCATTTGCTCTCAAATAAATAAAATCTTAAAAACAAAGCAAAACCCAAAAGACAGGTTACTACTCCCTAGGAAAAAAGAAAAAGACAAGTAGATAGAGGCTGTCCTTACTGCCCTTCTACCACTTCTTTTCTTTCTCTTCTAGGTCCCAGATTTTTTTCTTTCTTGCTTGTAGCTGCTAGAGTATTTGTCAGTAATATTTAAGGTGTTAACCTTCTTGTGTTCTTATTTTTTAAAGAGATCCTTAAGATACTGAGAAGATTATCGGTGGACTTGATCACTATTTTTAGATGCTGGTACCTGGGGTTATAGGGAATGGGGGAAAGGTGTCCCACTTGCCCTCGTTTTTCATCCTTGGTTACATGGAACAACAGATAGTTCTTGAGGATATCAACGGTGCTTCTAGAGCAGTGTAACTCAGGGGTTGATTGCCACCCTTTCCCTGTTACCATCGAGAAAGCAAACAAATGCAGATTTGGTTCAATATTCTGGGTATAATTAGAAAATTGAACATAGGAAACAGTTTTATAAAAATAAGCAGAAAGGGACAGTGTTGCTTGCATTATATATATGCTCTTTGTTACACAGATCACCTTTGTTTGCAATCACTTTATTTTAAAGACCTTTATTTTTCCAAAATAGGGGTGACTTTATTAATTACATTGTTATTTAAAAAAAAAAAAGTTTGAAAATGTTTGTTTTCTCTTTGTCTAACTAGATGTGATGCTGACCCTTCAGCCTTAGCCAACTATGTTGTAGCGCTGGTCAAGAAGGACAAACCTGAGAAAGAATTGAAAGCCTTTTGTGCTGATCAGCTTGACGTCTTTTTACAAAAAGGTAATTATTATGTGCCCCCAGCCACATATTTACGTTTTAAATTTAAAGCTTTGTGTAAAATATTGGAAATTAAAGTTTGGAAGGAAAGAAATCAGTCATCATCCTTTAACATTTGAATATATCCATTCCTGTTAATTATTTATCATGTATTTTGGAAGACTTTCCCCCCCCCCCCTTTTGTTTCCTTCTCTGCTTCTTTCCTGTGTTAAGCAGTTGTAACTCCAGTGCTTTTTTGGGGAATGGGTCCTCTGTAGCTTGTAGCAGAGTCTAGTTGATGGTTGGCAGTGTGACAACTTGTGGATAATGTAGCTTCTAATGCTTACTGCTTATTAGGACACTGAGCTACTTCTTTTTCCTCCTCTTGGCTGGAACCTTCCTGACCCTTTCTGTCCAGGAAGAGATGGACATGATCTTCTCTTTGTGCTTTTAACTTCTGATCTTCTTACCAACGTCCTTTCCATATGTGCAGAACTTCCTGGAGTCCTCCCCTGCTAATTCTCTGACCTCATCTCCTACCACTCCCCTTCACTTGTTCATTCTATCCACCTTGTTCTCCTTGTCTTTTTTTTTTTTAGCGTGGCAAACATGTTCCCAACTCAGGGCTTTTGAACTCATTTTACTCTTGCTTGAAATGGTTTCTTCTCTAATGGTTTCTGGTGTCTTCTCAAATTTGCCTTTTCAGAGTACTTTCCTTTGAGTACCCTATGTATAGTATATTATACCTCATGCCCCTATTCATCCTTTCCTCTTCCCAGTCTGGCTTCATTTTGTTTGTCATGGCACTTGTCACTTCCTGCCATGTTAAATGTTTGTTTGCGTTTTTATCTGTGTCTCCCCGCCCCCACATCGTTTGTCTTTCCTTTGTTGAGAATGGCTACTTGGAACCTGCGGAGCTTGGTACATAGAATGTATTCAATAAATATTGTTGAATATATGAAAGGAATGTAGTTAATGCATACTTACTGGTTGATCTAACAGTTGGTATGAGAAGATATCCTTTAATTCAAATATCTCCTTAGAAAGGAAAGATAGTAAGTATGGCTTCTTACTTGAAAAGTTAGAATTACATAGTTTTGGGTGAATTTTAGGGCTTTTTTTTACACATAAAAAATCCAGTGATTTCTCATATATATATATATATATATATACACACACACACATTTATATGAATATTCATCTTATATGAATATATGAACATATATGAGTATATATTATAAATATAAGAATATTTATTTTCATATATGAATATTTTCTTTTGAAATTATTAATTTGTATTACTTGGTTTATAGTAGTTTCAAAATCCAGAAATGGTATCCTTCATCATAAGGATTAGACTCATTTTTAGTTCCACCACCAGTATTTGAGATATTCTGCTTTCCTCACCTTTGCCGTAGAGTGTTTTCAAACATCTGGCTTTGTTTGTGCAACACTTAAATAGTGTTTCTTCTCCTTAGAAACTTCAGGTTTTGTGGATAAACTGTTTGAAAGTCTCTATACTAAGAACTACCTTCCACCTCTGGAACCAGTTAAGCCTGAGCCAAAACCACCAGTCCAAGAAAAAGAAGAAATTAAAGAAGAGGTAATACAAAATTTTCTTTGCCTTTGGTGACTTTTAAGATCCTATTACTAGTATCATTCTTAGTTGGAAGTTGACCTCTTAAAAGTAATCATCTGTTGATTGAAATTTCTGTGTTTGGCACATGATACAGATTCTTTATCAGGGCTTCTAAGTTCTTTGGACTTGAAATGTTGGAAGAGTTTCAGATAGTGTGTTCAGTGTTCCAAGAAAAAGTTTAGTAATATTGAGGAATTCAGAGAAATCTTATTCAGGGACTTTAGAAACCAAAAACTTGGTTAAATGTAGAGGTTTGATTAAAGTAAAGTATTGATAAAACCTTAAGAGAAATTCTTAAGTAACACATTTCCATATACTTGACAAACCATTTTCTCTTTTTTAGCCAGAGTATTTTTTTATAATTAATGTAGTTATAAATATCCTTGTTAATGAGTGAAAGAAAAAGAAAAAAATGTTTTTATATAGTTGAAGTACAAAAACATGATTATTTATGGTAATCTAATTGTTTGAACCAAGGGGAAAATTTTATAGAGTTCATTCGTAATTCTTTTTATATATAGACAAAACAGTGTTGTATAAGAATATGGGCTCTAAAATCAGGTTGCGTGAGTTAAAATTGTTGTTCTAAAATAAGTTACTTATTTGCTTCATTTTCAAATTAGGAAAATGATCATTACTATGATCTGCTACTAAGTAGTGGTGAAGTACTACTAAGTAGTACTATTGAGTAATACTTCATTGAGGTTTAAATGAGATTTTGTATACTTAAACATCTTAATCAACTCCCTGGTACATAAAAATTTGTTATTATACAGAAATATTTATTAACTTTTATTTTTATTATGAGTATCTAATAAGCTTTTTATTTAGGAATGATTTTAAGTTTACATAAAAATGACAGGAATCCTACCTAAAAGTTCAATGCACTGTCTCTGTATTCACCTATTGAAAATTAGCCCCATTTGCTCTCTTTATATATTAACACCCAAGACCATCATGTTCTGAATCTAAGAGTAAGTTAGATACCTCATGATCTCCTAATATTCTGCATTTCATAAGAATAGGATGTTCTATTACTTTTTTTTTAAGTTGGCTCCGCACCCAGTGTGGAGCCCAGCGTGGGGCTGAACTCACTAGTGTAGAGATCAAGATCTGAGCTGAGATCAAGAGTCAGATGCTTAACAGACTGAGCCATCCAGTCATCCTAAGGATGTTCCTTTAGATAGCTATAATATCATTACTAGTTTCATTAAATTTAATAAAATATCTGTATTTCAGTTTTATCAATTGACACATCAGTGTCCCCGTTGCCTTTTTTTTCCCTCCCCAAAAAAGTTTCCCCTTTTTTATAGATTTTTTTTTTCTCCTCCAGTATAGGATTCAATCTAAGGATCATGTATTGCATTTAGCATCATTTCTGCTCTTAAAATGCTAGGTTGATTGAATGGATCCATCATTAAAAGAAAACAAAAGAAGTCATTAAATGACTATATTTAAGATCAGTGGAAACCACTGTCACAGTTTTGGTTTTGGCTCATGCCTTGTAATTGTTTCATAAAATCTTATTAAAATAGGAAAGACTCCTGGTGTGTTATTTCAAGTAATGGAAATAAGAGGAAACTTATCTATCATACTTGATAATGTATAATTTTGGGTCTATGTGTATATGTTAAATCTTTAAGAAATAGTTAAAATCTTTGTGCTATCTGTCCTTTTTTATAGTTGTTGAAATTCAGCGGACCAGAAGTATCTGTTTGAAAGATAGCTGGTTTGAATATAGGAGAAAAATTGCATTATTTTGAGTTTGGAAGGACAGTTTGAAAAAACATCACATTGTTATGCCATTTCATTTTTGTATCTTTATAGTAAATCCTAATTTTGAAAAGTTTGAGGTGGCTATCAGCTTCTGTGTGTAAATATCCCAAATGATACTGTCTGGCATTTTTCTTGTTTTCTAAGATTTTTATACACAACTTAATTGTCATCATTGACATAAATAATAGCTCATATGATATAAACTAGTTTATAGTAATTCTGCTAGATAGTGTGGAATGAAAGGGGTTTGAAGTACCACACACCTTTGGCTAATGGGCTGTATTTCTGGTCTGTGCTGAGTTAATGCTCAGAACAGTGTACAGAGGTTCAAATCCACCTAAGACCTAGCCATTTTAACTTTATTCCTGGGTCCCCAGTTAACGTTGTACCATCAGTAGTTTTAACAGATTATTGGTCACACGGGGAGCCGTGTAAGAATTTGGATCATTGCCACAACTCAGGTGCAGGAAAAACCTTTGGTATATATGTGCCATATTTATGAAGCACAGTGTATTTTATCTGTAGTTGGAAGATGACTTGTGAATTTTCTATTCTTACAGTTGGCTGTTATTAAACCCTTACCCTAAGTTCATGCACAAGCAAAAGAATCATCCATTGTGATAAAAGATCTTAAGTATTATAATTCCTGATTTGCACTATGCCTGGTCATCTGAAATGTTAGAAGGCAGTTTTTCTTAGATTGGGATTTTTGACTGGAAATCCGAGAACCTGTAGCAGTTTTTCCTTCCTTTGTTTGAAAATCTATTTCGTTTTAATTTTTTAAAATATTATTATATTGTAGAGAATTTTCGGCATACGTCATAAGGGACAGTTGTATAATGAATTCTTACCCTTTCATCACTCAACTCCAACAACCCATCAGTCCATGGCCAATCCTGCCCAACCAAATACCTGTTTGGCATACTTTTTTTTTTTTTTTAAAGTAGGCTCTACACCCAGCATGGAGGTCAAGACCTGAGCTGAGATCAAGAGTCAGATGCTCAACTGACTGAACCGTCCATGCATCCCTTATTTAGTATACTTATATATCAAAAAGTGTTTAGTAGAATGGAGGCTCTTAGACTTGTGTAGCTGTGATAGATCAAGATAATGAATAATTAAAACTTATATGTGCAATGATTAGACTTCTAATAGAGGATGTGAAGTAGAAAGATTTAAGTCAGGTGGACAACATAGGAGAAAAACTTTAAAAATTACTGTGCCTGGTGATACCATGATTCTATAAAGAAATCTACTCTTCATATTCTTAGAATAGTAAGATTGAAGTAGATGAGAGGTTTTGGTTTATGAAGTGGTAAGTTTATTTATTTTTTAATAATCTCTAGACCCATCATGGGGCTTGAACTAAATGACTGTGAGTTCAAGAGTCGCGTATTCTTTCTCATGGAGCCAGCCAGGTGCCCTGAAATCTTCATATAGAGTTTAAATTCAAGAATATATAGGATTATAATGCCAGATATATGTATGTATACACACACACACACATATATATGTATACACACACACACTTTTTAATTTATTTTTATTTTTTAAATATTTTATTTATTTATTTAACAGAGGGATATAGTGAGAGAGATCACAAGTAGGATGAGCAGCAGGCAGAGGGAGAGGGAGAAGCAGCCCTCCCTCACTGAGCAAGCAGCCTGATGCAGGACTTGATTCTAGGACCCCGGGATCATGACCTGGGCTGAAGGCAGATACTTAACTGACTGCGCCACCCAGGCACCCCCTAAATAACTTATTTTAGATTAAGTTAGAAATAATTGTGGAAAAACATATCCTTAGCCACCAGGAAGTTCTAGAAAATTTATAAAATGGAGAAGAATGCAGATTATTATTTTTTAACTTTTAAAATGTATTTGTAAGAAGCCAGAATAATGAAAGAAGTCTCCATGCACCCATCATTCACCTTCAATATTTACAGATCTATGAGCAGTGATCTTTTACTTTAGTTCAGCCAGTTTTTTTAATCCTCTTAAATTACTTTGAAATAAATCCCAAAGATACCATTTTATCTATAAATACTTAATATGCATATTTCTAAAAGATAATATTTTAAAAGTGATATTTTAAAAAATTTATATAAAAGTAATTCCTTAAAATAGTAACAGATACCTAGTTAGGGTTTAAATTTCTGATTGTTCAGAAATGTCCATTTTTCCCCCATTTGTTTTAATCAAGATCTAAATAACCAGGTTGGTTGATATTTCTTTTTTTAAAAAGATTTTATTTATTTGAGAGAGAAGGTGTGCATGTGCGTGTGCACATACACATGCACACAAGAGTGAGGAGGAACAGAAAGGGAAGAAGAGGGACAAAGCAGACTCCGTGGGGAGTGCAGAGCTTGCATCAGGCTCTATACCAGGACCTGGGATCATGTCCTGAGCCAAAACCAAGAGTTAGATGCTTAACTGCTTAACTGACTGAGCCACCGAGGAGCCCCTGAAATTTTTTTCTTTTTTTCTTTTTTTTTTTAAGTTTTTGTTTTTGGGGCGCCTGGGTGGGTCAGTTGGTTAAGTGGCTGCCTTTGGCTCAGGTCATGATCCTGGGGTCCTGGGATCGAGCCCTGTATCAGGCTCCTTGCCCAGCGGGGATTCTGCTTCTCCCTGTCCCTCTGCCTGCCAATGCCTGCTTGTGCTGTCTGTCAAATAAAGAAATAAAATATTTTAAAAAAGGGGCGCCTGGGTGGCTCAGTGGGTTGAGCCACTGCCTTTGGCTCAGGTCATGATCTCAGGGTCCTGGGATCGAGTCCCACATCGGGCTCTCTGCTCAGCAGGGAGCCTGCTTCCTCCTCTCTCTCTGCCTGCCTCTCTGCCTACTTGTGATCTCTCTCTGTCAAATAAATAAATAAAATCTTAAAAAAAAATATTTAAAAAAATTTTTATTTTAAAATCTCTACACCCATCGTGGGCCTTGAACTTAAAACCTTGAGATCAGGAGTAGCATGTTTCACCAACTGAGCTGGTCACATACCCCCCATCAGCTTATTATGTGAGGTTCATCCATATTTTGCAGGGCCTTTGACTTCTTAATAGCATTATTGAAATACAACTCCCCTACTATACCATTCTCCTATTTACAATGTACAAATGTGATGGTTTTTATTGTATTCAGAGTTGTACAGCCATCGATATGATCCATTATAATCATTTTCATCATCCAAAAAAGAAATAGTGTACCCATTAATCTCTTGCCCTCCAACCCTTCTCCTCCAAGCCCCTCCCCCTCTCTTAGGCAACCACTAATCTTTATTTCTTTATGGATTTGCCTGATCTGGATATTTCATGTAAATAGAGTGATACCATTTGTAGTCTTGTGACTGGCTTCTTTCTTTCACTTAGCATAATGCTTTCAGAGTTCATTTGGTTGTATCATGTATTCTTTTTTTAATGGCTGAATAATATTCCATTTTATGGATATATCACATTTTCTTTTCTTTTTCCTTCTAATTTTTTTTATTATGTTAGTCACCATGTAGTACATCATTAGTTTTTGATGTAGTCTTCCATGATTCATTGTTTGTGTATAACACCCAGTGCTCCATGCAATATGTGCACTCCTTAATACCCATTACCTCACATATTCTTTGTTAGGTCATCAGTTGATGCATATTTGGGCTGATAGGGAAGCGGTTAATACATTTTGCTTGTAGGAATAATGCTGGTGTGAACATTTATGCCCAAGTTTTTAGATGATGTTATATTTTTATTTCTCTTCAATCCTTTAACTATTTTTTTTTTTTTAGATTTTATTTATTTATTTCAGAGAGAAAAAGAAAGCATGAGTAGGAGGAGAAGTAGAGGGAAAGGGACAAGCAGAGTCTGTACTGAGCACAGAGCCCAATGCAGGACTTGATCCCATGACCCTGAGATCATGACCTGAACTGAAGTCAAGAGTTGGACACTCAACCGACAGAGTCACCCCAGCTTCTTGACCTTTAACTTTTTTTTTTTTTTAAGATTTTATTTATTTACTTGTCAGACGGAGATCACAGAGAAGTAGGCAGAGAGAGAGGAGGAAGCAGGCTCCCCGCTGAGCAGAGAGCCCATTGCGGGACTTGATCCCAGGACCCTGGGATCATGACCTGAGCTGAAGGCAGAGGCTTTAACCCACTGAGCCACCCAGGCGCCCCATGATCCTTTAACATTTTTTTTTTTTTTAAAGATTTTATTTATTTGACAGAGATCACAAGTAGGCAGAGAGGCAGGCAGAGAGAGAGAGGAGGAAGCAGGCTCCCTGCCGAACAGAGAGCCCGATGTGGGGCTCGATCCCAGGACCCTGAGATCATGACCTGAGCCGAAGGCAGAGGCTTTAACCCACTGAGCCACCCAGGCGCCCAGATCCTTTAACTTTTTAAGAATATTTTTTCTCCAGGGCGCCTGGGTGGCTCAGTGGGTTAAGCCGCTGCCTTCGGCTCAGGTCATGATCTCAGGGTCCTGGGATCGAGGCCCGCATCGGGCTCTCTGCTCAGCAGGGAGCCTGCTTCCTCCTCTCTCTCTGCCTGCCTCTCTGCCTGCTTGTGATCTCTCTCTGTCAAATAAACAAATAAAATCTTAAAAAAAAAAAAAAAAGAATATTTTTTCTCCATTAGAAGTTAATACACATCCATTAAAAATCCTTGCAAAATACAGAAAAGGAAAAAGATTTCCAAGTTGATGTCTTTTAAGTTTCTCTTAATCTTTAAATCCCCCTTTAAACCTACTTATATCTTTCTCTCAGTCTTCTTTTCCTCACCTCCTTTTTTCCCTTAAATTTTATTTTGTTGAAGGAACTTAGTCTTTTGTGCTATGGAGTTTTTACTGTCTGTATTTGTAGATTGCATCCCAGGGGAGTAATATATACTCTTTATTTCCCGTAAATAGGTAGAAAGAATGATTTTTAAATATAATCTAAGCAAATGATTCGTGTTTTAGCCAGTGCCATATGTTTGCCATATTGTGGCTATCATTTTAGGTTGCCTGAGATTTACTAAATTGTTGTCCCATTCACTCACTCCTATTATTTAAGTAAGCTTCTCCATTAGATGGACATTTGTTTAGCTCTTGTAAATGACTTCATTTCACCTTTCTCTAGTAGAGGCTATTTATTTGTTTTGAGATTAACTTTTTCAAAACAATAAAATCACAGATGATTTCTGGTCAGTCTTAACTGTTAAGCTTTAAAAGAAGATAGTATTTCCTTGAATTCCAATACCATTTTTCTGTAAATCTTGTGAAATGTGTAATTTTATGGCACTTACTAACTTTACCATTAATTCTTGAAACCTTACCTGTGAAATAAATCTACAGTTCTGAAATTATGAATATATTTTACAATTAGGGAAACAAATCATTTTACTGTATGATACTTAGAGACTTCCTCTTTCTGTGGTTTCATTATAAGGGATAAATTGCTGTTTTCCTTCTTACTGCTATTCTTACCTTATATTAATATTTAGGGTGTGTGGGTGGCACAGTTGGTTGAGGGTCCATCTCTTGGTTTTGGCTCAGTTGTTACCTCAGGGTCGTGAGATAGAGCCCTGTTTTAGGCTCCATGCTGAGCTCTGGAGTCTGCTTGAGATTTCTCTTACCTCAGGGTCGTGAGATAGAGCCCTGTTTTAGTCTCCATGCTGAGCTCTGGAGTCTGCTTGAGATTTCTCTCCTTCTGCACCTCCTGCTTGTGTGTTCTTTCTCTCTCAAATAAGTAAATCTTAAAAAAAGAGAAATTAACATTTAAAAATAAGTGTATTACTTTTAAAGTAATTTCAGCATCTTTTTTACTCCTCTCTGTTGCCTAACTTTTTGTATATAATTTGACTGCAGTATTTCATTGTATTTGTGCCCTCTCTTGTACTAGAAAAATTATCAGATAGATGTGTTTCATAAATAATAGAAGGACTAATCTTTTTCCTATTGAATGCTTTCATATAGGTATTTCAGGAGCCAGCAGAGGAAGAACGAGATGGTAGAAAAAAGAAGTATCCTAGTCCCCAGAAGACTCGTTCAGAATCTAGTGAGCGAAGGTGTGTGTTTATATTTAATTAGGGAGACACTGATAACTTGCATTTTAGTTACTGCAAGGGCATTAATGGGATTTTTAATGTATGTACTGATGCCTCTCTCTCAACTGATTAAAGAAAGAGGTGGTTATCTTCGGTCCATTCTGTGTTTTTTGTCTTTGTCATACTTTCTCTTCCTTTTATAAACAGTCATCATTATGTGCTTTCCCCAAGAGCACAGGGGTGGGAGTAGTCTCCTTAGAGGATATTAATGAAATGTTCCATTTGGTTAGGGGTGCTCACTATTAAGATAATCCATAGTATATTATACTACAAATAGTTCAGTTTATATGTTGATTCATCAGCCTGCGATTAAAAAAATTAGTCTTTTGTTTAGGAAAACTTTGGTTCTGCCTTTCTTTTTTTCTCGTTTTAAATTTCTGCTTTTCCCCTACCCCTCCCCATACTTTGGTTTCACCTCTTTTTGTCATTTCTCCTTACCCAGTGTAATTGAGGGAGTGTTTTTTCTTTTTATATAATGGGTCAGAGGAATTATGTTGTGGTTTTACAGCTTTCTGAAAAAGCTCAGACACTATGACTTTTGATGAATCGAGGGTATTTCGTACTCCTGATTTGTTGGCGTACTTGGTTTCTATAGTATACATATGGCGTTTATATCTGTGTATTACAGGACACGTGAGAAAAAAAGAGAAGATGGCAAGTGGAGAGACTATGACCGGTACTATGAGCGGAATGAACTGTACCGTGAGAAATATGACTGGAGAAGAGCCAGGAGTAAGAGTCGGAGTAAGAGCCGGGGCCTGAGTCGAAGTCGAAGCCGAAGTAGAGGGCGCAGCAAAGACCGAGATCCAAATAGGAATGTTGGTGAGTAGATGAGGCTTCCTCCTAAAAATCTCTGTATTCCTTATCTTGCTCTGTCTTGAGGATACCAGATCGCCGCTTAAAAGCACGTGTACCTTTACATGTTTGAGCAATGCAAAATCTAGAATTGTCTCAAAAACCTAATGCTAATTTTGTTATAAAGACAGGGCTCTGTTGTCAGGATGGAGTCAAAGGAGTTGGACTGAAATGCTCTTTGTAAGGATATCATAGTACATGCCTGGACTTAAAGTCATTTTGTGTAATTGAAACTAATGTCTTTTAATCAACAAAGCTATCACTGGAGGAAAAGTACCTGTTCGTCCCTCACCCCCTCACTAAAAATAATTGTTTTGCTTTAAGGTGGTCTGGCGTTTATAAAATTAAAAAGGAAACAGATAAGTAGATAACTGAGATCCCAACCACTGATCTCTCGGGATGTCCTTTTGGAAGTTAGTTCTTAGATACCTTCCTGATTAAATATGAGTTTTTTCCATTATGTATTGATGTCATTGTTATAAAAGATGATTTTACACAAGTTACTGGTCAAGATATGTCATGTTGTTGATGTTCCTTCTTTTAGGATATATTAATAATGAAAACACTTTGAAATATGGACAACTTAGTGAGTTTATTTTAATATTCTGTTCCCTGTTCTGTGAGAAAACAAACATCGTTAAGAACATATGTGTCTAATATTGTTTCTTGTTTTTATTTTGTCTCCGAAGCAGAGCACAGGGAAAGATCAAAGTTTAAGAGTGAAAGGAATGACTTGGAGAGTTCCTATGTGCCTGTGTCTGCACCACCTCCGAGCTCTTCTGAGCAGTATTCCTCTGGGGCACAGTCTATTCCCAGCACTGTTACTGTGATCGCACCTGCACACCACTCTGAAAACACAACGGAGAGTTGGTCTAATTACTATAACAATCATAGCTCTTCCAATTCTTTTGGTCGAAACCCACCACCAAAGAGGCGATGCAGAGATTATGATGGTAAAAATTCTCTTTTTTATATTGTACCCAGAAGTACTAGTAAAGCAAATGTTGCTAATATTGCTAGTGTATGCAGAACTTATCATGGCAAAAAGTCTCTTTTCTCTTACATCCAAAAGTACTAGTAAAGCAAACATTAGTATTGTATACCTTTTAATTATAGTCCAGATTTTGTTAAAAAGGATGAGTGAGAAAGAAAACCTCCTTTGGCATATGCTTATTTACTTTCTTGATTTAATAGTTTGGCTCTGGTTAAGAGAATGTTCAAATTTGACCCATTCATTTGTTTCTTATTGTTCTTATTACTTTAAACACTGTAAGTACACCACAAAAATTGGTAGATATTAGGAATTGTAATTTTTTTTTGTAGGTTTTGGTGCTGGGAATTTGTTAAGCATTATATAAACTACTTAAAATTTTGATTTGCTGACTCTCCACTTGAATGAGTCTATTTGTTTATGTGTGTTTTAATTTTTTATTATGGAAATATTTAAATATTAGTAAAAGTTGACAAAATAATATAATTAACCCTAATGTATCCATGATCTCACATCAATAGTTAGGAGATCATGGGCAATTTCATTTTCATCTGTACTTTTCTCCTTGTTCTCCCAGACCATATCATATGAAGTAAATTGCAGACATTGTAACATTTTTTTCTGTAAATACAGAATATCTATTTTTACATTTTACTTAGTTTAAGTAGGAAATACAATCAAATCATAACTCAGGCATTATCCCATTCTCACCCTGGTCTCCTAGCTACTGAGTTCTCATTCCCAAGGCCAATTTAATGTTACTAATTTCTTGGGTAGCTTTCCAAACATAGTCTTGTATATACGTACGTAAACAGATATGTGTAGTTTCCCCTGTTTTCTACATAAACCCTAGTATACTTTTCACACTCTTCTGCACGTTTTTTTCACTTAGTGGTATTTTATGGCAGTTATCCTTTATTAATACATTAGGGCTTCCTTCATATCGTTTTTAGGTTTCTTAATTTTGTGAATGTAGGAAAATATGTTTAACTTAATTCATTATTAGTGTGCTTTTGTGGTATTTCTAATATTTTGTTATAAACAGTGCTTCCGTGAATAACCTAGTAAATAATTCCCACTTGAATTTTTTTTTTTAATTTTATTTTTAAGTAAACTCTGTACCCAGTGTGGGGTTTAAACTTAAAAACTTGAGAGTTGGTGGTGCCCATTGTACCAACTGAGCCAGCCAGGTGCCCCTTCTCATTTGAATATTTTATTTATTTATTTTTTTTTTAAGGGGGAAGGGGCAGAAGGAGATGGGTGTGGAGCTAACTTGGGGCTCAATCTCATAACTCTGAGATCATGAGTGGAGCCGAAATCAAGGGTTGGATGCTTGGGGTGCCTGAGTGGTGCCATTGGTTAAGTGCCCGACCCTTGGTTTCGACTCAGGTCATGGTCTCAGGGTTGTGGGATCTAACCCTGCTCAGGCTTCATGCTCCATGTAGAGTCTGCTTGGGATTCTTTCTCCCTGTCCTCCCTTTTCCCCTTTCACCTGGTTGTGCTCTCTGTCTCTCAAATAAATAAATAAATCCTAAAAAAAAAAAAGGTCAGATGCTTAAACCATAGAGCCACCCAGCTGACCCCTTAACTTAAATATTTTAAACTAACATTTCAAATTACAGATACAGCAAGAGTGTAGAATTTAGAATAATACCATGAAAATAGGTAATTGAAATTAGATTGTCCAGTTAAATCCCTTACACACATATCCTGCCTTTGCTAAAATGAATCTGAATTTTTAAAAAAATTTCCTTTAAGTAATCTCTACAACTAGTGCAGGGCTTGAACTCATGACCCCAAGATCAGGAGTCATATGTTCTAACAACTGAACCAGCCAGGCACCTTGAATCTTAATTTTCATTTTTATTTATTTATTTATTTAAGTTTTTGGTTTAAAAATTTGACAGAGAGTGATCACAAGTAGGCAGAGAGGCAGGCAGAGAGAGAGGCGGAAGCAGGCTCCCTGCCAAGCAGAGAGCCTGATGCAGGGCTTGATCCCAGGACCCTGAGATCATGACCTGAGCCGAAGGCAGAGGCTTAATCCTCAGCCACCCAGGCGCCCCAGAATCTGAATTTTTATTATGAATACATAATGGCAAGTAGGTTTGTAGTGGCTAGTAACCTGTTTTGGACCCTGTTACTTGCTATCTCAACAAAGCATGGTCTCATGGAAGAGAGAGTACATCCATCTGGCCTTACCTCAGGGATATGTGATGATTAACAATAACACTAAGAAGGCTTCTAAATTCCTTGGAGAAAAATTACTTTGTAAATCAGATTGGTAGGCTTTTCAGGGTCTTGTTTTATTTGTTTTCTGAGCTCTAAGATCATAATAAGATTCTTCTTATATTCTTTCAGAAAGAGGATTTTGTGTACTTGGTGACCTTTGTCAGTTTGATCATGGAAATGATCCCCTCGTTGTTGATGAAGTTGCTCTGCCAAGCATGATTCCTTTCCCTCCACCTCCTCCTGGGCTTCCTCCTCCACCACCTCCTGGAATGTTAATGCCTCCCATGCCAGGTCCAGGCCCAGGTCCAGGCCCAGGCCCTGGCCCAGGCCCAGGCCCAGGTCCAGGTCCTGGCCACAGTATGAGACTTCCTGTCCCCCAGGGACATGGCCAGCCTCCGCCTTCTGTTGTGCTTCCCATACCAAGTAAGTACATGTTCATTAAATATTTTGTCCTTTAGCAAAGAATTGTATTTAGAAGAACCTACCTCTTCACTAACTTGACACTGGATTTAAAGTTTTTGAAAGATAAATTAATAATAGAATTTTGAATATATTCCTGTAATTGTTATTCTTTACTCTATCCATTGTTTTATTGCATTATTTATAGTACCTTGAAAAAATCTTAGGTGACAGAATCTTGCTGGTTGATGACATCTTAAGAAATCCAGTTGTTTTGAAGATGTCAGAAAGAACATGAAATTTCCCAGTCTTTAAAGAATATCTCTTTGGGGGTGTCTGGGTTGTTCACTTTGGTTAAGCCTCTGACTCTTGATTTTGGCTCAGATCATGATCTCAGGGTCATGAAATAGAGCCCTGCAGTGGGCTCCACACTCAGCAGGGAATCTGCTTGAAATTCTCTTTGCCCATCCCCCCACTCATGCACCTCCTCTCCCTCTCTCTCGTGTGTTCAAATAAATAGATCCTATGATGGTTATGTATGGTATACATACTATTATTCTACTTCTGTGTATATTTGAAAATTTTTCAGATAAAAGACTATAAAAATTATTTTAATTTCTAGAAGAACTTCTAAAAAGATGTGAAGTATGAGAATATTTGTTTAAAAATGAAATCCGAGTGTCATTTTCCCGCAACATTTTGCTATGAAAAATTGCAAGCTAACTGAAAAGTTGAAATAACTGTACATTGAACACCCATATACTCACCATCTAGGTTCTATGATTAATATTTTACTCTATTTCTATTATCACATTATCTTTTTATCTCTCTCATTATTTATTTTTTTTTAAAAGATTTTATTTATTTATTTGTCAGAGGTAGAGGGAGAGAGAGCGAGTGAGCACAGGCAGACAGAGAGGCAGGCAGAGGCAGAAGCAGGCTCCCTGCCGAGCAAGGATCCCGACTTGGGACTGGATCCCAGGACGCTGGGATCATGACCCGAGCCGAAGGCAGCTGCTTAACCAACTGAGCCACCCAGGCGTCCCTCTCATTATTATTTTTTATTCATTTCCTAGTATGTTGCAGACATTAGTACATTTAAACATGTTCCTAATGTAGAACGTAAGAGTTCTGTAGAACTCTACTGTTATTCTAGGAGTGTCTGGGTGGCACAGTCTTAATTGTCTGACTCTCGATTTTGGGTCAGGTCATGATCTCAGGGTGCTGGGATGGAGCTCTGCATTAGGCTCCTTGCTCAGCGGGGAGTCTCTTTGAGGATTCTCCATTCCCCCCTGAAGTTTTCTTTTTCTTTCAAATAAATCAGTAAATCTTTTTTTTTTTTTTTAAAAAAAGGAGCTTACCATTATGCCAGAAAGATTGTTCAAGTTCCTTGTCAGTCATTTTTCATCCCTGCTCCCCAGAGGTAACCATCCTGCTTTTTTTTCACCCTAGAATTATTTTTTGTGTTCTAGAACTAAAATGTCCTCTTAATTATGCAATTTACTGTGCTGAAGCCTGCCTATATCAAATTCCTTAATTCTGTTCTGTGCCAAAGTAGGTACTTCAATTATGACTATTCCTAATTAGTTTTAGTATAGTAGGTATTTTTTATTAGTTAGGAAACTTTCATGCTCTACCTTTTTCTTCTTCTTCTTCTTCTTTTTTTTTTTTTTTAAATTCTTAGGACCACCCATAACACAGTCAAGCTTGATAAACAACCGTGACCAGCCTGGGACAAGTGCAGTGCCCAATCTTGCACCAGTGGGAGCAAGACTACCTCCTCCTTTACCCCAGAACCTCCTTTATACAGTATCAGAACGTAAGTAAACATTGCTTGTCTTAAAATTGCTGGGGTATAGAAAAGCTTAAGTTTCAATGTCATGCTTTAAAAAAATACAGCTTTTCTTCTTATGGACTATGGACTATGCCGTATAAAAATTACATTTATATTTATATTCATATTCACAAGGCAGTTTACTTTGTGATTATGCTATATGGCTGTATTTTAACTTGTGTGCCAGTGGAAGGAAAGAGTAAGGCCTTCTGCTGTAGAGGAAGCAGCAACATTTAGTATCTTATGAAGGACATGTATTTTGAAGCTTTAATCTCTTCTAAATGAAATTTATTTTGGAGCTTGTTTTAAAAAATTGAACTGTGATTGAATTTCCAAAACATAAGGCTTATCTTCTAAGGGTATACAAAAGGTTGGATAAAATATGCTGAATAATTATTTAACTTGTATGCTGGAGTGACAATTGCGAGCATCACTTAAATTGTAATATTTAGTGGCTATGCTATTTATAACATTTCTTTTTAACTATAATAATTTGTTCTTAAATCTTGGTTTTCTGATTTCTTAGGTATTTTTGTCATTATTTTTAGTTTATTTAAAGCGTTTTGATATATTCCTTTCTCTAAAAACATAAAAACAAGGTGATTGGTTGTTAAAAGTGTTAGATTTTGAGATTTTTTTTTTTTAAGATTTTATTCCTTTATTTGAGAAAAGAGTGAGAGAGAGAACACGAGAAGAAGAAGGGTCTGAGGGAGAAGTAGACTCCATGTTGAGCAGGGAGCCTGATGTGGGACTTGATCCCGGGACTCTGGGATCATGACCTGAGTCGAAGGTAGACATTTGACTGACTGAGTCACTCAGGTACTGTGAGATTTTTTTTTTTTTTTTTTTTTAACAGAGCTATGTAGTTCTATGAATAAATTCATTTTTTGTGCAGTGTATTATCATAAACATTTCTTCATCTTTATAATGTCATGGTAAGGCAGTTCAGCAATATCATGAAGCCCAGGTTTAAATCCTGTTCCGTTACTTACTTTCATTATCATCCTAGACAAGTTACTTAACTTCATAGAATGTCAGTTTTCTCTTCTGTAAAATAGGAATAATAATAACATTACTCACCTAAAAAGCGTGTTTGAGGAATAATTGCTTTAATACATCTATCTAGAATAGAACCTGGCTTCTAGTAAGCTAAATATAAAGGTTAGTTTTTATAATGCTATGGTTACTATTGTCTCCTTAAAATGCGACTTTGCTGAAATCAAACATAATTATCTTCTCTCTGTCTACCTCCATTATTCCTGTGTGTCTTTATAAATTGAAATAACACCCATTAATCACCTAGAATTGAAACCTTGACATGATTGACTAATTGCTTTGCTTTATTTATATTGGTTAATTAAGAAATCCTTTCTCTTTTTCTTTGAAATACCCCTTTCTGTTTCTACTGTGACTTCTGCCCTCATCGACACTTGAATCACCTGACATTTGGGTTATTGCTATGATCTTGTGGACTCCATTATGTTTCAGTCCCCATCAGTCACATCATATAATGCTGCGATGCTAATTTTCCTGAGAAAACAAATCAGAACGGTACCTCATGAGAGCTCTGCAGTGGCCACAATTTCCCCCTGAATTGCATATATATGTTTTTTATAAGTAGGCTCCGTGCTGAGATCAAGAGTCTGAGGCTCAGCCACTGAGATACCTAGGTACCCCTCCCAGATGATCGTTGAACCCCTCCCTATAGTTTCTCTTTCTATGATCTACCCTGCCCTTTTTGGTAATCTCTTTTTTCACTCAACTCCCATAGGTATCTTCTCTGGTTACGCCAATTATACCTTGTCTTTGCCCCCTTGTTGTGGCTCAACTTTTTCTGTCTTCATTCTAATAATTTGCTCTCTCTCTTCTTTCAAGGCCTAAATCTTCTAAGTACATGGGGAACATTATTGCTCTGTTGTAAACTCCTACAGGACTAAAAAGAATTTATTACATATATGGCATATAATTGTACACAGGCCTACTGTTAGATTTCTTTTCATGTATGTTAATTTTATGTTCAGCTGAGCTTTAGAACAGGAACCACATCTTAGTATCTCAGTCTTCTAACTACTGTAGTGTCTTTGCAGAACGTGTTTGTTTCTCTGCTTCTCTTATTTTTTTAAAAAGGCTTTATTTGTTTATTTGAAAGAGACAAAATGAGAGAGAGAGAGAGAGGGAGGGAGGGAGAGCGCACGACATGGGGGAGGGTCTGAGGGAGAAGCAGACTTCCCGCTAAATAGGGAGCCCAATGTGGGACTCAATCCTGCGACACCAGACCCTGACCTGAACTGAAGGCAGTCGCCCAACCAACTGAGCACCCCTTTTCTCATTTTTTAATTAGAGAAATTTAAACAAAAAAATAAAAAAGGGTAATATAATGCATTCCCATATATCTGTTACTCAACTTCAACATTCATCCATCCTGTATCATTTATTCTCCCCAAATCATCTCTTAGCATTATTTCTTAATGTCTTTAGACTTGTAAGTACAAAAAATGGATTATTTATCTGAGTTTGTTGCAGATGGCACATTTTCTTACTGTTAAATTTAGCATTGTGATTCACAATAAAAATTCTATTTTGTTTTTAAATTTTTTTTTTTTAAAGATTTTATTTATTTATTTGACAGAGAGAGATCACAAGTAGGCAGAGAGGCCAGCAGAGAGAGAGGAAGGGAAGCAGGCTCCCTGCTGAGCAGAGAGCCCGATGCGGGACTTGATCCCAGGACCCTGAGATCATGACCTGAGCCGAGGGCAGCGGCTCCACACACTGAGCCACCCAGGCACCCCTGTTTTTAAATTTTTTAAAAGTCCAACAATTACCATTTATTTTAATATCGTTAAATTTGACATCGTGACTTGCTGTAAAAATTCCGTTTTGATTTTAATTTTTAAAAATCTGGCAGTGGTCATCATCTGAGTGACTTAGCTTCATTATTATTAATGGAGCAAGTATTTATTGAATGCTTTCTATGTGCCAGGCACTGTGCTACATGCTTGAGAGCCAAGATGAAAAAAGGTAAACTCCTTGTTACTTGAACATTTTTCTCTTTTTAAGAAGCAAAAATATTTTGTGATATATTAGTAAAGTCCTTTTAAAACATTAGTTCCAGGGGCGCCTGGGTGGCTCAGTGGGTTAAAGCCTCTGCCTTTGGCTCGGGTCATGATCCCAGGGTCCTGGGATCGAGCCCCGCGTCGGGCTCTCTGCTCCGCAGGGAGCCTGCTTCCTCCCCTTTCTCTCTGCCTGCCTCTCTGCCTGCTTGTGATCTTTGTCTGTCAAATAAATAAATAAAATCTTAAAAAAAAAAACACACAAGTTCCAAACTTCTGTTTTAGATGATGGTAAACATTTTTAAGAAAATTTGGGGGAGCAGTACAGTTAGCAACTTTTATTTGCCACGTTAGGGAATTGTATTTGAAAATATCTAAGATCATTTCAATTTAAAAAATAAGTTTTTACATTAAAATAAAAGATAAAAGGCTGTCCTTTTATATTTGGTTTTGTGAAGTATTAATTACATTTTTTCCCTCTTTTTGTCTCAGACCAGTAAAAGATGGTAACATCCTTTCAGCATTTGTGAATTACTGCTTTAGAGGATAGTCTCTTAGTTTGAATCACTGGTTTAAAGAGACTTATTTGGTTGGCAACTGAATGTTTTGAAAGTTACAGAATTATTTGTATCAGACAATTTAAAACTTCCTACTATGCAAACTACTCTTTTCCTTATTTATTTTAAAGATTTATATATTTTAGAGTAAGAGAGTGCGCACATGTGAGTGGGAGGAGGGGCAAAGGGAGAGGTAAAGAATCTCAAGCAGACTCCCCACTGAATGTGGAACCCAATATAGGACTTGATCTCAAGATGCATGAAATCAGTACCTGAACTGGAATGGAGTCAGATGCTTAACTGACTGAGCCACCCAGCAGCCCTTCTCTTCCTTTTTTTAAACTTAAATTTTTATTCTAAAATTTATAGAGGAATTTGAAAATGTAGGGGATAGTATCTGATCTCAGTGTAAACAGAACTTTTTTTGGGGGGGTATAATATAGTTTGTTATTCATAAATTGTTTTGTATCTTTCTATTCACTTGATTTTAAAAAGGGTTTTTTTTTTTTTTTTAAGTTCATTCTCTGCAGATAAATTGAATCTTTTAAGTTGTTCAGGTATACTTTCCTCAATAGTATAATTGGTAATTTTTAAAAAATTTAGAACTTGACTTCAAATGAAGTAAAAACACTATGTTTACAATGTATTAGCTCTCAAAGTTTAATAAGTTGGGAAAGTTTAAATTATGGATATTTTATTATCAAAATTATCTTTAAAATTCATAACACAGAAAATGTTTATAAGTGGAATAGAGTGTATCAGATGGTATTTGTGAAAAATATGTCAGTATAGACCCGAATATACAGAGAAAAATGAAATCTGGAGTTTTAGAGGTAAAAATAATCTGCTCAAGGCTAGGTACTGGGAATATACAGATGAATAAGAAATGACTCTTCCCAGAAGCTAAAAATCTAATAGTGGAAAAGAAATGTGTTTATTAAAAAAAAATAACAAACACCAAGTACAGTATATTTTGCTGTTATGACTAGATGAACAGAGTGGCTTAGAAATACAGGTGACAAAGGAACTAATTCTGTCAAAAATAAAACCATAATTTTGGCTGTTATTACTTGTTTTGGAATGGGACCATTGATTATTAACTGAAGATAAGAAATTATTTCCACCATGTAAGTGGGTAGGATATCAGTGGCTCCTGGTAATGCTATTTAAAAGGTGACGTCAAATGGATATAGTTTAGAAAAAACTCTGAAATTTTGTTGTTTCTTGAATTTAAAATGTCACAGATATTCTGAAAGGACTTAAATAATAGATGTAATTGAAATTCTATAGAAAGAGAGCAATATCATAACACCTATTAAAATCAGCTATTATGGGGTGCCTGGGTGGCTCAGTGGGTTAAAGCCTCTGCCTTTGGCTCGGGTCATGGTCCCGGGGTCCTGGGATCAAACCCTGCATCGGGCTCTCTGCTCACAGGGGAGCCTGCTTCCCCCTCTCTCTCTGCCTGCCTTTCTGCCTACTTGTGATCTCTGTCTGTCAAATAAATAAAACAAAATCTTTTTAAAAAAATCAGGTATTTCCTCTGAAGTACTTAAAATATTTTACCTAAATTTGAATTAACCAATTCACTGTGTACATTTTTTGTTTTCACAGTACCATTTTCAAGTATATTCCTTTTTTCCCTTAAATTCAACCTGTTTCTTAAGTTTCCTTGAAGAAGACATAGTAGAAATATTTTCTGATTGCTAAGCTCACTCTAAGGAGTGTGTGAAAAAGTAATAGAGTATAATATCTTGTATTCTACAGATTGATTTTTAGGTTAAAGGTAGTTATTAGTCTTCAAATAAATTTCTATAAATTATCTTTATGTTTCTGACAATATATTTTCCTGTTACCAACTATATAAAATTACTGAAACACTATATTCCTACTAAGCTTGGAATTCCTCATTTAATTCTATGGAACATTTCCCAGTGCAGAATCATGGATTTTGATGTCTAGAAAAGTATATCGATATCTGGTAGAGTCACTGAATATTGTCTGGGGTTTCTCTCCCCATATGTTTTACTTTGGTTTGTCTTATATTCAGTATCTTACTGCCATATTTCAACATACAGACTTTCATCCAAAATACTTGTCATTGGGATACTTGTAATAAATAAGCTTTCATCCTTTCTTTAAATGACTCTTTATTGAGTCGTGCTATGCACCAGGCACCATTTAGGTCCAGGAGCATTATATGGTGTGCCAGGTACCTTGGATTCTATGATAAATATGGCCAGTAATTGGAAGGTGTAGCTTTTTTGTTTTCGAATTGGGGTTTTAGTTTAAAACTTCAGATTTTTCTCCTGGCAATACTCTTAATGACAAAATCAGGAAATTACAGAGTAGCTAAAATTTCAATGTGCTTAAAGACTGTCGTCACATTACTAGAGTTAACATTAAGAATGTAAAAATTTTGCCCTCAGGCATGTAAGATGTACAAAAAACTTAAGATAGGAGCATAAACTTGGGATGTTTACAGTTTGAAATTATCTAGTCATTCTCTTTCCCAATCAGAACTAAACTGAATGAATATAAATTGTGACCAGCTTGTCTTCACTGATACTGTAACCTAGTTGATTTAAGAAAAACTCATTTTGGAAAATTTCTGATATACCCCAAAGGAAAACAAATACTGCAGGAATCTTTAGGTACTCAGAGGCTTCAACACTCCTTGATATAATATGCTTAATCATGCTTCATCTATAACTCACCCCTGACTTGATTATTTTAGAACCACCCCCAAATGTAATACTTCATCAGTAAAAACTTCAGTGTGTATCTTTCAAAGATAAGGATTAATCATACACCATCACAGTACTTTATCTCATAGTCCCAAAATATTTATATTTACGGTTGTCAAATATCCAGTCAGCATTCATATTTCCAAATTGTACCATAGGGGTCCTTTCATAGCTGATTCATTTGAAACTACATCCAAACAAGGTTATATATCACATTTAGAAGATACCTTTCTTAAGTCTTTAAATCTTAAACAATTTCCCTTACCTCTTTTTTGGTTTTTCCTTGACATTTATTTAAGAAACATATCATTGTCCTGAATAATTTTTTCACATTCTGGGCTTGGCATATTGCATCCCCTCGTGTCATTTAACACATTTCTTCAGGCCTCTATATTTCCTGAAAATGGGGGGCTAAATTTGGAGACTTTAGGTTTACATTGTTTTTTGTTTTTTGTTTTTTTTTTGTCATGAATATTTATTGATGTACTTCCTACTTCAGTATTTTATGATGTACATAATGTGGAGCTTTTTCATTTGCTGTAAATATTGATCAGTGTGTACAGGTGTTTTCGTTCTGATTCATCCACTTTAAAAGTTGCTTATGGTTTCAGCAGCCATTTATGACCACTGCTTAGATATGTTGTTTCATTAGGGGTTAAAAAGTGTGATTCTAATTCTGTAATTTCTTGTATGTTAATTGACTGGCATTCTACAAAGTGAAACTCAGTAGTGTTAACCATTTGGTTAACTTGAAATGCAGTTTTTATAGGAAAGACAGGATAAATACTTGTTTCCTTTCATTTATCAGTTTTCAGAATAATGACCTGCTTTCCTAGTATCTTCCAAAAAAATCATTATGAACTCATGAATTTTTAAAATTTTAATTATAATTTTTAAAAAAGATTTTATTTCTGTGAAAGAGAATGAGAGAGAGAGAGAGAGCGCATGGGGGAGCGGGCGGTCAGAGGGAGAAGCATACTCCCCGCTAAGCAGGGAAGTGATGTGGGACTCCATCCTGGGACTCAAGGATCATGACCTGAGCCAAAGGCAGTCGCTTAACCAGGAGCCCAAACTCATGGATTTTTTTTTTTTTTTCCCAAACTCATGGATTTTTAACATGTTTAATATGTTTCACCCCATTGCATCCTTTTTGGTGCTCACATTGTTTCATCTTTGACCATGGGAGCCTCTTCATGTTGGCTCCTGCAGATTTTGTGGGTTTTTTTGTGTTTTTTTTTTTTTTTAAGATTTTATTTATTTATTTGACAGAGAGAGATTACAAGTAGGCAGAGCAGCAGGCAGAGAGAGGAGGAGGAAGCAGGCTCCCTGCTGAGCAGAGAGCCCGATGCGGGACTCTATCCCAGGACCCCGAGATCATGACCTGAGCCGAAGGCAGCGGCTTAACCCACTGAGCCACCCAGGCGCCCCAGATTTTGTTTTTTGACACACCTAGTGTTTGATAGTTTTCTTGCTTCTGGAAGCACAATGTATATATATATGACGGTATACCAGGTTCATCTTAATTTTCTGGCCAAACTTAGAATCAGCCTTTTATCTAAGGAAGCTTTTTGTTTTTAAATAGTATTTAGAGATTTCAGTAGTGTTGTTGAAGAACGTCAGGCTTAATTTGAATAAACAGCCTTCTTCCTGAAATGAAATTCATGCTGTCATGCATGTTGAAAGGACATTGCAAATTAGCCTTTGACTTTTAGTTCTCATATGGACTGAGAATGCACTTCCCCATTTTTCTCTTTAGTATACTCCTTAATTCTGTAAGAAATTCTGCCAATAGGTCATTCTTACAACTGTTATTAGATGCTTGATCTATTAGATTGTTTTTGTAACGTAATGATTGAAAGAGACTTTTTTAAAGGTAAATATTGAAGGAATTGGTGCTAAGTGCAGTTTTGTGTCTGCTATACAGTATGATTTGTCACTTGCACCTTTGCTTCACATGTAGAAGGATGGTAAAATTTAGTACTTCTGTTTCCCTTCTACATTTCCTATGAAATCAGGTAGTTGCTTTGTGGCTTGTTCTGTTAAAGTTCATTGAAAATCTTTTTGGAGGGGCGCCTGGGTGGCTCAGTGGGTTAAGCCGCTGCCTTCGACTCAGGTCATGATCCAAGGGCCCTGGGATCAAGTCCCGCAATGGGCTATCTGCTCAGCAGGGAGTCTGCTTCACTCTCACTCTCTCTGCCTGCCTCTTTGGCTACTTGTGATCTCTCTCTATCAAATAAATAAATAAAATCTTAAAAAAAAAATCTTTTGGGGCGCCTGGGTGGCTCAGCGGGTTAAGCCACTGCCTTCGGCTCAGGTCATGATCTCAGAGTCCTGGGATCGAGCCCCGCATCGGGCTCTCTGCTCAGCAGGGAGCCTGCTTCCTCCTCTCTCTCTGCCTGCCTCTCTGCCTGCTTGTGATCTCCGTCTGTCAAATAAATAAATAAAATCTAAAAAAAAAAAATCTTTTGGAAATTTATGACTTTTAAGGACATTGATTGGGTGTAAAAAAACTTCTAAATTAGTTTTATTTTATCTTTTGCCACATTGTGAGTGTATGACTTTAAGTATAAAGTACTGAGTAATTATTGTAAATAGGTCTCTTGGGGTAATCAGTAGAATAATAGTAGTAAGTGACTGATGAAAAAAACTGCTCCTTGATACTTCTTTTTAAATCCTGTTTTATCAAATTTGACTTCATTTTGTCAGACATTCTTCCATTAATAAATGTGAGCACTAAATGTCTTTTCTTTCAAAAAGTGATTCCTAATATCTGAGGTAATTTCATATATACACTGATTGGTCTGTGTATCTGGGGTTTTGTCCTTTTTTTCTTTGACTGTACTTATTATCCATCTGCTAAGGGGTAACAAGTTTTCACTATCTTGTTTAGTTTTTCTCTTTTGAATGTTTCTTATTCTCTGTGAGGGTATGTTGTGGTGTATATGTGTGTGTGTGTTTAATTTCTTTTTTGATCTTTTTTCTGCTGTCAGAAATGGGAGTATGTTTTGTGTGAACCTGAATTTATGTGAGTTTGAGGAGGAGAGTTTTTGTTTTTAATGGTATGACAGTCTTCACAACTACATGTTTTATTGGATACAAGTCTCTACCGTCTCAGGGTTTCAGGGCACCTTTGTCTGATAGTGTGATATGGTTGACTGTTTAGTTTTGGGTATGGTTAGCACATAGTTTTTCACTTTAGATTACAAAAGATGGATATTATGCAGTCATACTATCTAATTCTTGCTCTTTATACCTCAGTGCATCCCAGCCCAGTTGTATGTCTTTTTCTTGAGTTAGGAAGAATCTCAATAATACCTTTCTTGACTGCCGTTCCCATGGATGTACTTTCTCTGTTCTTGGCTGAGGTCTCAGGAAGTACGGCATTACCTGAGAAGCTTGTGACTCTCATTCCCAGCTGCCCTCCTATTCTTTCCTCTGTAGGACAGCCCATGTACTCTCGTGAACATGGTGCTGCTGCATCTGAGCGACTTCAGTTGGGGACACCGCCTCCTCTCTTGGCAGCTCGTTTGGTGCCACCTCGAAACCTCATGGGATCCTCCATTGGGTACCATACCTCAGTCTCCAGCCCCACCCCTCTGGTCCCAGGTAAGCTTTGCTACAAATGGCCATCCACCTTTCTGATCTTTTGTACCACAGCTTGCCAGCCTAAGTGGTGACTGGCCTACTGATCTGCTGTCACCGATTCCTATTAAACCTCTTAGGTTGTTTTCTTTCCTTTTTCTTTGCTTCTTTGATTTGTCCCTAGTGGTTGCTAGATGATGAGGCCTCCTGTGTGTCTGTTACCTCTGGTGTCCTCTATATTGAGTTTTAGTGCCTCAGGAACAAAAGTCATGCTAATTCTTTGAACTAATTTCTAATCCAGTAAATAGGAAGAGGATATCTAGTTGAATGTTTTCTAATCAGTTTTATATTTCAAGAAAAACTCAGTTAATTTTTTTAAAAACAAAATAAAAACAAACATCTGATTTCTTGGTGATCAAGGGTGAACATCTTTTTCCCCCACTGTGCTCCATGTATGGATTGGCTGTGTATAACATAGTGATTTCTTGAAAACTCTTCCCTCCTACCTACATGTACATGTTGAAGACCTATGTGGAGTTCTTCGTGGGTGTCTCATGAAGTTTTTAACATTTCTCCTTTTGCCTTTGGATCTCCGTTCATCGTAATTAACTTAAGGACTTTGAAGTTTCTAGGAGTTCTATATATTCTCAGGAATTAGAGAACAAGGTCATTTGATTATGTAACTTCTTTAAAACTCTCTGCAGCTATAGGAGATTTAACTATAGGAAATCTTCTGTCAAGACTACCAAATGGTAACTGAAAACTTTTTTTTTTTAATAATTTGCCGATCTTCTGCTTTGAATCATGGAACTGATTGGCCATTAATAAGGATCTGAGTGTCTCTTACCTTGTAGCTGAAACTTCCTATGAATGTCATAGAGAATTTTTCCACTAAGAAATTTTAAAAAAAGGTGCAGGAACTTCTAAAGAACAGTGGGGAAAACCAATGTCTTCACTTAATCTTAACTGTTCTTTGACTTTATGTAGGATAAAGAGGATGTATACTGTTTAGAGATTAACACTCAGAATTTCTTTAACACTAACAAAATATTTAGAATTAGAATTGTAAAAATTAAGTATTTAGTTTTGGAGAAAACAAGGGGAACATGATAAAGGTGGCATTGATGTGTGGTGGTAGGGAGTAGAATCGTGATTACTTTTAGACATACAAAATTCATATTACTTATTTAGCTGTTTGAAAGAAAGCATTTGAAATGTTCTGTGTATGAAACCAGCTATTGTATCTGCATTTTAAAGTGTAGATAACCAAATTAGCAGATTGTTTTTTTACCCCTAATTAAAAGAGTACCTAGAAATTGGTGAGGCATGATAACTGAGGAAACCCAACCAGTCCTTTATATATGGTATTTATATATGTGCATGCTTCTCTTAAAAATGTTCATTGATGTTAGGATTAGGTGATTGATAATAGAGGATAAAAATGAATAGGTAAATAAATGGAACTCTCTACGTAGTCAGGAATGGATCTGTGTATCTGTGTTTTGGGACAGGAGCATTTTCAGTTCTTTCACTTCTAACAGGTATATCTATATACTGTAATTCAGATATTTATGTATAGGTCGATATATTTGTTGAAGAAAAATATTTTTTGCAGTTGTTTATTTTATTAATGAGAAATTAACTTCTCTCTGATTTGTTACGTGTTTTGTTGTTTTGTTTTCCCACAGATACGTATGAACCAGATGGTTATAATCCAGAAGCTCCTAGTATTACCAGTTCTGGTAGATCTCAGTACAGACAGTTCTTTTCGAGAACACAGACACAGCGCCCAAACCTGATTGGCCTAACATCTGGAGATATGGATGCAAATCCAAGAGGTGAGACTACCTCATACTTAACTTTGATGCTGTTGTTACACAGGAGTTCAGTATAGCATTCTGACCTCACTAAAGTCCGGAGTTACGTATACATTGTCTTTTTGAAGAGTGCTATATAATTATATCAGATAAATGTGTTTGAATAACTGTATCTCCAAATTGTATTTTAAAGCTATAATTAGAATATATTTATTTTAAAATAAAAGTAATACTCATATTTTTTAATTCTTATTTTTGTAGATCTTTAGGCTGGTTTAGCTGTTTACTGGGCACTGTGTTAAATATTAGGTAAAGAAAGATGAAATGACATTGTCCCTTGCCCTCAAAGAACTGATCACTTAAGGGCCTACTTTGTATCCTATGAGCTGTGCTTCACACTAATAACTGAGAATCTGAAACACTGCAGTAAAATTATCATTTGATGTTTTTTAGTATTTATGATTACAACCCTATGTCTGGACCTTTGCAAAGAATAGTTACAAACCTTTAAAGACTAAATGCAAAAAATTAAAGATAAATGCAAGTATTTACCTTAAATATGTGTTCATGTCATCCTTTTTCCTCCCCTCAAAAAGGGAAGGCTAGAAAGTTTAATGACATTTCAGTTCTTCTTACTTGTATAGTAATATTTAATTTGATTTGTAATATTTAATTTGAATTTGAATGACTGGCCATGGGCCATCCTAATAGTATTTTTCTGTTTTAATTATATGGGTATCCTTTTTCCTGTTCTTACCTTCTTTCCTATCTTGCTTTTATTAACTTTTCTTTAGTGCATTAATATCAGTGTTACTACTGCACACTAACAGTTTTGTGTCAAGATGAAGCCAAATGCTTTTATATGTATGAATGTCTTTTATTCCTTTCCTATAACTCCTTGAAAAATGGTACTATATTTATTCTCTTTTTATAGGTAAAGACACTGAGGGTTAGAGAGGTTAAAGATCTTGCCCGAGGTTACACAGCAATTAATGACAGAGCTGGAACTTGAACCCAGGCATATCTAATGAAGAATGTGCTTTTACCTTCTGTACTATAATGCATAAATTATTACGAGATTATTTGAAATTAATGGGAAGATCATATCCTCAGAAATTCATGTTTTCCTTTTGCCAGTAGTCTGGTCTTTGTGCACATTCATGTATAGTAATTCATGGAAAATCTCACTCAGATAGAAGTCTTGTGGTTTTTGTACAACAGGCTTGGTTTGTCATGTTGGCAAGTCACCAAAATTCTAGCTATATATCTCTTTCCTTATAAAATACTTCAGTAAAGAAAAGCACTGAGCAATGTTAAGAGGTAATCATAAGTGTTCTAGGGAAAATATAATGGCATCTCAAATTCTAGAATGCTTTATGCCATCACAATTGCTATCTTCTCCATTAGGCTTCTAAAAACAAAGGCTATAACAGGGTAGAGACCATAGTTACTTTATTCACTGATTTACACATAAGGTCTAATATAATTGTTGGAGCTCTAGCAACTGCTGAAGAAATAAATGTTAAATGAATGAACTTGCCTCACAATTTCCCTGTCACACAGTGAAATGGAATATACTACCCCCACCTCTCATTCTTACCCTAACTTCTAACCCTACATGTTACTCTTTGCTGTGTTTTACCTTGGTGGAGTTACCAAAGTTAAGGAGAATATTGAGACTATATCAGACGTAGATTTGTGTTACTTAATTTTTTATTCAACACACCTCTTCCTGTCCACAGATAGGCCATTGTAAGTTCACTTTCTCTAAGTATTTTAGTCGTGGGACGCCTGGGTGGCTAAGTTGTTAAGTGTCTTCCTTTGGCTTAGGTCATGATCCCGGGGTCCTGGGATCAAGCCCTGCATCAGGCTTCCTGCTTGGTGGGAAGCCTGCTTCTTTATCTCCCACTCCCCCTGCTTGTGTTCCCTTTCTCGCTGTGTCTCTCTGTCAAATAAATACAAAAAAATCCAAGTATTTTAGTCGTAAATGTTGTTAATGAAATATACCAGTTTATAGTATTGGCTTTGGATTTTCCTCCCAGCTTTTGAGTTTGAGAACTTTTAAACCGTTAAAAAATAAAGAAATACAATAAACATCCAAATACCTTCGCTTAGGTTCACCATTTGTTACGTGTAGTCACCTTTGGGTGTGAATGCTTGCTTGTATACATGCACATTCTTCTCTTTCTTCTTCCCTTCTCCCTTCACTTTTTTTCCTTCAACTACTCGAAAGTATATTGTAGAGATTGAGCACTTTGGATCCTTTATTTTACATCCAAGAGTAAGGTGTTGTCCTATATAAGCATAGTCTATACTTAAGAAAATCGTAATTCCATAGTAATATCCTGTCTGAGTGGTTCAACGTTTTGTTAAATCACATAAGAAAACAAATAATTTCACTCTATTTATGGTGCTAAGTTCTTTGATTGCTTGCCTGAGGTGATAAGTATTAGATCTGTCCTTTGTAGTGTAATCATTTGTGGAGTGGTACTTTGGCACCATATAAATATCTTGCTCTCCGGGTACCTGAGTGGCTCAGTCAGTTCTGCTGGAATTCAAATTCAGGTCTTTGACTCCAAAGCTTGTATTCTTTCTTCTAAATGATGTGCTTCCAGGGGCCGCTGGGTGGCTCAGTTATTAAGTGTCTGCCTTCAGTTCAGGTCATGATCCCAGGGTCCTGAGATCCAGGCCCGCATCCAGCTCCCTGCCCACCCAGGTGGCTGGGAGTCTGCTTCTCCCTCTCCTCTGTCCCTCCCCCTTGCTTGTGCTCCATGCACATGTGCGCACTCTCTCTTTCTCTCTTTCACACGTGCTCTCTCTCTCTCAAATAAATAAATTCTTTTAAAAATTCTTCTTAAAAATCTTGTTCTCTAACAATTTTCTACTGGAGTTTTAAAAAAGGTTTTTTTTTTTTTTGCATTCTTTAAGGATCCTTGCCTGAATCAGTTTTTGGTTTATTTATTTATTTAAAATATTTTATTTATTTATTTGACAGAGAGAGATCACAAGTAGGCAGAGAGGCAGGCGAGAGAGGAGGAAGCAGGCTCCCCGCTGAGCAGAGAGCCCGATGTGGGGCTCGATCTCGGGACCCTGAGATCATGACCTGAGCCGAAGGCAGAGGCTTTAACTTTAACTGAGCCACCCAGGCACCCCCCCCCTTTTTTTTTTAACATTTTATTTATTTATTTGACAGAGATCACAAGTAGACAGAGAGACAGGCAGAGAGAGGAGGACTGAATCAGTTTTTACATTGGAGTTGCCAATGACTTTTTAAACTTGGATATTGTATTTTTAACAGAGGAGAAAAAAGGAGGCCATTGATAATTTTTTCTTTCTGTTAAGCATTTCTGAAAAGGAAACGGTAGTTGGGTGCTATTCACTTTGCTTTTTTAGCTTTTAAGCTAAATATTTTAATCATTTGAAATTCCCCCAAATACTGTGCATTGTTAATAATGTTAATTTTTGTTTCCAACAGCTGCTAACATTGTCATCCAGACTGAACCACCAGTTCCTGTTTCAATTAATAGCAACATAACCAGAGTAGTTCTTGAACCAGATAGCCGAAAAAGAGCTATAAGTGGTTTGGAAGGGCCGCTCACAAAGAAACCTTGGCTGGGAAAGTAAGATAATTTGCTACTTAGTAACATCTACTTGGTGTTTTTGTTATTTTTGTGTGCATTAGTAAATTCATAAAATTAAGAGTTGTCATTAATGAGTTTCAAACTATGTGTCTCAAAAGTTAGGGTTCCCAGAGACATCATTAGAACATTTTAAAAATGGAAGAGCTGACAGAATATTAATTTATATTTGCTACAAATAGGTCTAGCCCAGTATTAATTACCGAGACACTGGAAGTGAATAGAAAGGAAGAAAAACTAAGGTATTTTTGTGGAAGCTGAAAAACACTTCATAAAAAAATGATGTTCTTTCCTTGCTTTAACGTTAGACTCCTTGATAATTGTGGTGGATCTTTTTAGTATATAATTTTAAATCTCATTTGGGCCTCTTTCATTTTATGATCTTTTGCCATTCGGTTTTCTTTCTTTCTCTCTACCTCTTCTGTTCCTATGTAACGAGGAAGATACGAGAATTATTTAGTAATTTCTGCTGAAGAACGTTAACTAATTTCCCAGGAATATAAGAATGTCTTCCAGATGATGCTTTAATACATATAAACTTAAATTATTTGTTGACCTTTTTCGTGGCTAGGCATCAGGTGGGGGAATTAATCAGTATCTGTTAATATTCTTTTCAGGCAAGGGAATAACAGTCAGAGTAAACCAGGATTCTTGAGAAAGAATCAGTATACAAACACCAAATTAGAAGTCAAGAAAATCCCTCAGGAATTGAACAACATTACCAAGCTCAATGAACACTTCAGCAAATTTGGAACTATTGTAAACATCCAGGTAAATGTGGCTAGGTTGGTGACAGAATTAATGTGGTTTTTTGCATTTTTGAAATATTCTTGTCAGTTCACTTTGCTTAAATGAGCCAGTAATTAGTGTGATTATCTCTGGTGCATGTTTTAAGCTCCACTGTATAGCCCTTAACCCAACTTCTTGATGAAATTGTTAAGCTGAATTTTTTTTTTTTAAATGCATTTGTTTCTTATCCGCAACTTCTTCCTGAAAGACACAGAGGCTAGTTGGTGTATTTTTTTTTTTTTTTTGTATTTTTGTTCATAGTGCTATTCCTGGACAAATGACTTTGTAATCTGCTTTATTAGTATTCTAATTAGGTAGGTGAGATTTTTGTTAATTTCTAAGATTGTAATTTTGTCTATTGAATGACTCTTACATTGTAGTGAGATACTAATTTTGTTAAGGATGGTTCTACTCTTAAGAATTTTTGGCAGTGTAACATGTTGTCTAATATCTCATAAATAGTAGCTTTTGTATTCTGTCTCCAGTTTATGAATTTGTGGTTGAGTGTTATGCTGTAATTGAGAGTACTTGAAGGCCTCATTAATTTTCCATTTCAGTTAGTCACCCCTGTTAGTTAATGTTGTCATCAAACCAAAAGGTGATTTATATAACAGAGTTTAAAAAATAGTATTAGGAAATTTGATATTTCAAAGAACTCAAATCTTTTTGAAAGAATTTTTTTTTTTTTGGGAGATTTTTTAAGTGGTTTTTGGTCCCCGAATGTAGTACATGTTTAGTTTTATAGATGATTTGGAAATACATTAAACAAAAGTGAAAAAAAAAATCACCTCAATCTTATTACTTTTGCAGTAATAATTACTAATATTTTAATGAAAAGACATAGTGTTTGTTTGTATGGAAGAACACATATACGTACATATACACATGTTCTCTTTTTAAAAATACACTCTTTAAGAATATATACCAAATGTCTCTGACTACCTTTTATCTCTTACATGTTTCCTAGGTCATGATTGTTTATAGCATTAAGAAAAATAAGATGGGGCGCCTGGGTGGCTCAGTGGGTTAAGCCGCTGCCTTAGGCTCAGGTCATGATCTCAGGGTCCTGGGATCGAGTCCCGCATCGGGCTCTCTGCTCAGCAGGGAGCCTGCTTCCCCCCCCTCTCTCTCTCTCTGCCTGCCTCTCCATCTGCTTGTGGTATCTCTCCGACAAATAAATAAATAAAATCTTTAAAAAAAAAAAAAAAGAAAAGAAAAATAAGATGGCTTAATGTAGTTTGGTAAATGAGTCTTGTCTGGTTTCCATTAACACATATCACAGACTTTGTGGCTTAAACAATAAAAACTTACTTGGGGGGGAGTCCAAAATCAAGGTGCTGGCCACTTTGGTTCCTGATGAGATTCTCTTTCTGCTTTGCAGATGGCCACTTTCTTGCTGTGTCCTTGAATTGTGGAAGGGGAGGGAGATCTCTTTCTCTTTCTATAAGGCTTCCAGTACCATCTGATTAGGGCCCCACTGTTATGATTTTTAACTTTAATTCCTTCCGAAAAGCCCTATCTCCAAATGTAGTCATACTGTGGGGGCTTAGGATTTCAACATAAGAATTTGGGAGGTGGGTCATTAATCAGTCCCTAGCAATAGGCTGTAATTTATTTACTTTTCTTTGTTTTGGGGAATTTCTGTTTTTGTTGCTTTATATAAAAACAATGCTGTGGTGAGCCTCCTTGTCGTTGAAACTTCATTATTTTTTTATGATGAATTGCTGAATTAAAGGGAGTTTTAAGACTTTTTATTTGAGCTGCCAAATTGTTCTCCAAAAGGGTTATGCCAGTTGATACTCCTAAATGCACTGTATGAGGCATCATCAGTACTGTAATATGGAGCCATTAAAATTTTTTTAGCCAGTTTTGTAAGTGAAAAATTATACTTGTTTTAATTTCCTTTTTTTAAATCGGTTTCTAATTTGTATAGATCTTTTGCATTTTGTTGTTGTTGTTGTTGTTTGTTTGTTTTTTGGATATACCTATTGTCTTTGCCTTTTTTTTTTTTTTTAAAGATTTTATTTATTTATTTGACAGAAAGAGATCACAAGTAGATGGAGAGGCAGGCAGAGACAGAGAGAGAGGGAAGCAGGCTCCCCGCTGAGCAGAGAGTGCTATTCAGGACTCGATCCCAGGACCCTGAGATCATGACCTGAGCGAAGGCAGCGGCTTAACCCACTGAGCCACCCAGGCGCCCTCTTTGCCCGTTTTTTATGAAGGCATTTATGGTAGTGCTTTTCTAAGCCACGGCTTGTCATATATATTAAAAATACTTTTTCTATTCATCATTTAGTTTAGGGCATATTTGGAATGACAGATTTTAAAATTTTATGTGGTAGAATCTACTATTCTTTGTCTTTATGGATTCTACTTTTATAGGAATGCATAAAAAGGTTTTCCAAACACTCAGATTATACCCATACCCACCTTTTTTTCTTTTGTGTTTTTAGTTTATTATTGTAAAATAGTTTCTTTTTCTGGAGTTTATTTGAATGTAAGATATCCAGAAGGGATCTAACAACTTTTCCCCAAGTAGTTAGGTAACATTATTAGGATTATTTGGTGAATAATAGTCTTTTATGTATAATCTTGGAAAATATGCATTTTATCTTTTAGAGGGATGGAGAACGTTATTTAGAAAGCATTCAGAGTGGATTTCAGCAGGCTGTTTACTTTTTTTAAAAAATATATATCTATATATTTTTAAAGATTTTATTTATTTATTTGACAGAGAGAGATCACAAGTAGGTAGAGAGGTAGACAGAGAGAGAGAGGGAAGCAGGCTCCCTGCTAAGCAGAGAGCCCGATATGGGACTCTCTGAGATCTCATGATCTCATCATGAGATCATGACCCGAACCGAAGGCAGCGGCTTAACCCACTGAGCCACCCAGGCGCCCCTACTTTTTTTAAAAAATATTTTAAAAATTTATTTGACACAGAGAGAGAGACAGAGAGAGAACCACAAGCAGGAGGAGAAGCAGAGAGAGAGAGACGTAGGCTCTCCACTGAGCAGGGCCCGATGCAGGACTTGATCCCAGGACTCTGGGATCATGACCTGAGCTAAAGGCAGATGCTTAACCACCTGAGCCACCCAGGCAGCTCTCTTCTCTACTTTTGAATCATTTATCAATAGTTTACTTGAATTTAACTGTTTGTTAATTTCTGTGGAGTTTTTATTGATTCTTTTGTTTTTTCTTACAGGTTGCTTTTAAGGGAGATCCAGAAGCAGCCCTCATCCAGTATCTTACCAATGAGGAGGCCAGGAAAGCCATTTCCAGCACTGAAGCAGTTCTAAACAACCGATTCATTCGAGTTCTGTGGCATAGAGAAAATAATGAGCAGCCAGCACTACAGTCTCCAACACAGCTACTCCTGCAGCAACAGCAAACACTTAGTCACCTGTCACAGCAGCACCATCATCTGCCACAGCACCTTCATCAGCAGCAGGTGCTGGTGGCCCAGTCTCCTCCCTCAACAGTACATGGGGGTATCCAGAAGGTAATCCACTGAATCACAGAGAATGACAGGTCCTCTAGTCCCACCCTGATCTAGATCATTGTTTCTCAGTTTGGGTCCTTACGTCTTCTACATTAAAGCCACTCAGTTTTATCTGCAGACAGCAGCATCTCATCTCCTCAGAACTTATTAGACATGCATTTTCTTGGACCTCACCCCACCTTACTCAGTCAGAATCACTATGGTTGGTGCCTAAGCAAGCTCCAGATGATTTTTAGGAACCGTGAAGTTTGAGAAGTGTTCTTCTGCTAGTGTTAATTACCTGGGTACAAATTCCTGGGCCTTATCTCCCCAAATGACAGAGTCAGTCTCCAGGTCTCCAGTCTCCAGGAGGCCCATAAATCTACATGTTTAAAGAAATATGCTTAGTGATTCTTCTCAACACTAAAATGTAGTAACTGTCCACTACCAAACAACTTTGGATCTAGAACTTTTGCTTTGTTTTGTGTTAGAATCAGTCATCCTTGTACCCACTCTTTTGTCTTAATTTTTCCATTTAGAAAACTCTTTCAAAAAGCCCTTAAAACTTTCTAGAACTGAAACGTAAACTCCAAAAAAATGGGGATTTTTGTCTGTTTTACTCATTCTGTCTTCCATGCCTAAAATAAGGCCTGGTGCTGTTTGATAGACTTGAATGACTAGATGAAGGAAGGAAAGAACAAACTAATGTGCAGTAGAGCCATTCCAATATTGATGATAATGATAAACCTTTTCCTAGTGTTCTCTTGTTTCAGTTAAATGCATTCAGATTTTTAAAAAGGAATTCTTATCATACATAGTCTTCATTCATCATCCTTTTTATTTGCACCTAAACCTGGATTTCTTTTGTCTCTCTCCCACTTCATGTTAGAGCTCAAAGGCAAGTGCTTCCCCTGGATGTTGGCCACATGGTGTATTAAAGTGATACTGTCACCTTTGTGATCTATTAGACCCAGTTCTGTTTTTGTTAAAAGCTACCATTAGTTAAAACTCCCAAATCCCTGAAAGGGAACATTGAAAAAATCATTAGAAATTTTTATCTGTATGAGCATATGTACATATATGCATGCATTTTGATGACATTTTTTCAGACATCCATAGAAGTATGGATAATGGCAATCATTTCTATATCTACCACTTAAAAAAGAAAACTTATGGGTAATTGAAGCACCCTCCCTTTTCATTTCCTTATTTTCTTCCCCATGGTAATCACCACCCTGAATTTGTATTATTCCTGGCA